>NW_020455643.1:11211697-11336205 GCF_003342845.1 Nothoprocta perdicaria
GTGCAGCGCCGGCGCCGCGCACTGCAGGGCCCCGCGCGGCCTCCCCACGCCGCACACCTGGGCGAGGTGCAGGGCCCGCCGGCCGCCCCGCGCTCCTGCCCTGGGTTATGCAACACGGCCAGCACCTGCTTCCATGGACATTCCCAAGCGGAGCCCTAAGGGATGGCCACAGGCCCGACTTTGGCACCAGCCCCTGGATACACGGGATGTCATGTGTGCAAGGTGCGCTGGCCAGGCTGCTGCCCATGCACTGGCCCGCTGCCACAGGCGATGCATGCACACRGCCTGGAACAAGCCCGCAGAAGCACAACCCTCACCTCGATTAGGGGAGAAGGGAACATTCAACTCTAACCAGGCTCCCTGTGTCTTACAAGCCTGGCTGAGCCCACAATACCTGCAAGGCTGGACTGAGTCTCGGAGATGTCCAGGCTAAGCTTGAGGCCTTCCCTCAGCAAGTTGTTTCAAGATTAATTATGCTGACTCATAAAACATTCACCTTATGGTTAGTTTCTGCTCTTCTTGTTATTTTCCTGCTTTGTGCAGGAAACCTGGAAGCCACTGGAAGCAGGAAGCAGTGTCCTGCTAGCAAGGAACTGATATTCTTCCCAAAGTCCAGTCACTTCTATGCAGTTTGCTCAGAAAGCAGCTTCTTAGGTTTGTTCCTATAGTGACATTTATCCAAATCTGAAATCATTCCTGCAGTTCTCAAAACTTACCTGCTGTTTTCAACTTCCGCATTGTGGGATGGGTAAAACCYAGTGCCAGCCTCACGAATACCATACTTTATTATTAAATAGGTTTTTATTAAAACAGCARCTCAAAGGATCCATCATGTACCCATACAGTACAGACAGCTCCTGCATTGAATTTTCTAAATACAGAAGCAGTTTTGCTTTATTCCTATTGTCTCTTCACCTTCTCACTTGCAACCCAGTACATGGGCAGTTGTTACCTAGGGTTCAAGTTCCTTGTACTCTAAGATCTTGTAACCCATCTTGCAAGTACATCCTCCAGGCATCCCATCCTAAGTTTGTTTGGGAAAGTCAACATTGCCCACTTGATGCCTTCTTAGGCCATGTTCCAGGCAGCTCCCAGCAGCAAAACCTGCTCTAATCAGGCACGATCCCACAAGTTGACACGTCACCCAAGTTAAAGGTATCCTACGAGTCCAGGAAAGCACCACAAAAAACTAGACAGCCCAGCTGGATGGATGATGGTTCACCATGTTAAACTCATTTAGAACTTATCAAACATTCTTAAACTATTTAATATGAAATCATTGTGAAAAAGTTATTTCAGGAGCCAACATTCAGGTGCTGTAGACCTGCATTTGTTTGGATCAAATGCATCATAGTGGACTGACAATGGGAACCTATCCATTAATAAATATTTGGCCTTTGAGACAAATCACCACTTTCTTCCATTTCTTTCTTTCATTTACTGAGAGTCTCAATTCCTCCATTGCTATGGCTTTAGCTGCCATCAGTGTTGAACTGCCATGACAAAACTACACCTCCAAGGCTGAAAACTCTTATGCTTCTTCAGGGTAGACAGAAAGCTCTTTCAATGCATATCAGTTCTTGCTAATGTTCTAAAATGGATTGAAAACATAAGCTGAAATGCTCAAAGCTCTTRAGCCTTTTTGAGGGACAGGGAAGAGAGGCTGTTTTTAATAATGACATGAAAAAAGTTTTTAACTCTACAGCAAAACTAAACAAGAAACAGACTTTTCTCCCTCCCTTTCTCTATGATTCTGTATTGACAGAGTTTCATGGTAGGAAAAGACTGAGGGGAACTGATGAAGTTGTTCAGAGTTGTGCATGGTATGGGAGGGAGAAAACAGCTTGGGAACCAGGCAACTCTCAGAGAACATTAAGGTTCTTAGAGTTCAAGAACAACTTTCAACAAGAAGAAAGCACCCAAACCTTTACAGTACAGCTGGGCTAGGTACCAGGAACAATTTGAGACAGCATCTGTAATTTCAGGCACTGGACCAGGAACCAGGAGACTTTCAAAGCTGCAYGCACTCTGGAAAGGCAGCACCCATCAATAATTCAGCTACACAGTAAGAGCTGGGGCAAGTTCTTAGCTGCAGGCAACAGGCTGAGCCCCACCTGCCATGGGAGCACCTGAAGACTTGCTCAAAGATCTTTTTTTCCCCCCCTCACTATCCTGAAAGAGCAATTTTCATTGTTTAGGTGCTTGTAGTGTAGAGACTGCCCAGAATACTCCTCTTTTACCCTCACAAAGAGGCAGGCATGCTCCCCCTATTTGCAAAGGAAAGTGGCTTTCCTTTATTCCCACCCCTGCTTCAATTTTGAATTCATCTTAATGGAGATGGACATAAATCAGGAGTGCAGAGGCCTCACCCTTGGAGAGCAAGACAAAGAGACTTTTCTGTTAGCTTGTGCTTTTGAACTCTTGAACACTTCTTTCTTTCTAGTACCAGCAGGTAGGAGCAGAGTTCAAGCTATTCAGAGACAAAAGCCCCAACCCTCCTATCCACACATTTCCAATCACAGCTTATCAGGTCTTTCTGGGTCACATCTCCCATGTCAGTCTCTCTCCAAGTTGAGTCCATCACAAGGTCATAAGATCTGTGTTCTTAAAATAGTCATCTTTAACTCTCTTCTATGCACAACAGAGATGCAGTGCCTTAAGCTTTTTTCCCCTCCCAATACAAAGAAGCAAGTCCAAGGGACCAAATCCTGCAGATTTCTCCTCCCACACCCATTTGCAGGTCACTTAAGCTACTTATTAGCGGAAAGGGGTACAATATTTCTTGTGCTATTCTCAACTTTAAGATGTGCATTCTGCTTTAAAATATTAAACTGGACTAGCTTCAATTTGATCACAACACTGTGTTCTTCTTCTAGCCCTCATGAAAGTCAGATCTGAATCTCCAGTGGCTTTCCAAGTAAACAAGCATCAAATGAAGATACATCCATTAATGACAGCTCAGTAATGCACCAAGTTGTTCTCCAAATCACAGCAAAATGGGAGGCTGGAGCACTYGGGAGGTGCAGCTTACATGCCCTGGACTGCTTCCCATCCACACTCTTGAGCCAGAGGGGAAGGAGAGCTTCTAAAACACCACTCCTCCTGTAATAAGCAAGCGGGGTTGCTTGTGGTGCTTGCATGGCTTTCCTTCTGTGTTCCTCTGGTGCTCAGGTTACAGGAGCAAGCTGGCATCATGGCACAAGTCAGGAAGCAGCACAGCCAAAGCACAGGCAATGCTGTGCAGATGCCCTCAGTGCGCCCTCGGCTGATGCCGCTGCAAGTGAATCCCCRGTTGTGAAGGCCAGGGTTGCTCACCCTTGCTGTCCCTGAACGGTGTCTGCAGGGCTGCCAGTGCAAAGCTGCTTTGGGGCCACTTGCCCAGGTGTTTCAGCAGTAGAGCTCTTGCCCAGCATGCACAGTGCACAACACTGGAGACGTGTCCATCCCACTAGACCAGTTCACCTGGACAACTGCAGCCCCTCCAAGCGCTTCCTTTCCCTAGGGGGTCCAAGACAGCTCATTAAAGAGCTCAGCCCAGCCMGATGAGATACTGAGAGGGGAAGGACACAACTCAGCTGCTCCGAGTGCTCCAGACAAAGCTGGAGCTACYGCCCAGGCCTCCAGGCCCCAGCAACCTGCTGCTTTTCCATTAACAGGCAGCAATAGCCAAAGCTAACATTGTCTCTGCTGCTGTAGCCAGTGCTGCCTGTCCTCCTCATGCACCCAGTATCCACCAGGAGCTAACTTAGAAGAGCCCTTGAGCAGACCCAGACATGCTAAAGCCAAATCATCATTGTGACACTGCTGCAGACAGTAAGTCCATGTGAGGATCATACATGGTCTTCCAGCTGCTGCTGCTCCTGCCCATCTGTTACCCTGGCACCATGCCTTGTTTTCCAGAGGGAGCCCTTCATTCATGAGGGGAAGGGCACTATTAAGTGTCACACATAGAGCTGCACTTCCACAAAAGGAGGAATGGTCCCAAGAGGAAGCTGAGGTAGCAGGTCATCAGMAGTGGGATGGGATTTCACCTACTCAGTGCCAACTCCCAGTCATGACCATCCAAGAGGGCAGCAAAGCCAGGCACAGATGCACTAGCTCAGGAACCAGGGGACCTGGCTTCTGTTGTGAGCGCTACATAAAACTGGACATAAGCCAGCTTCAGTTCTCCACTTAACTTGAACATGACTGCAGTGCTGACATCTCAACCTATTGCCAAAATGCCCGGGAACTAGCTTCAGCAGTACAAGGTAGCTCTTCACAGCAACAGAGGGGCACCCTCCCTACCTTGAGACCTTAAAAGCTCTGAAGAGTTGAATCAGAAAGAAACTGCATTGAGTTGTGACCAAGAGGGTGGAATAGCTACAAGCATACATGGGTTTAGCATGAGTTTAATCCTATGTTTCTCAAAACCAGAGGTCCCTGCAAGCAGAACTTAGCCAAGTGGCTCTGAAAATAAAAATGCTCATTTTGATTTCTATAGCATGTACTCACAAAAACCAATAGGCATTATAGCTAACTTGGTTACATCATCATTAGCAATCAGAACAAGCTTTTTCAGGACAGAGCAAATACAACTGGCCCCACAACCATCTCATATGCCCATGTACTCAGATAAGCACAAACTGAAACAGCAGGTTCCAAGAAATCAGGCCATGACACCACAGCAGCAACCAGGGACCTCTAACACTACTAAAAAATGAATAGATGGGCATGACAGAAAGGGAGAATAAACAGACTAGAAGCTTTAAAAAATGGTACAGGTAGGGTAAAATAAGACATATTCCCCAACCTGTCATCCATTATCTTAATGATGATATACAGGCCTTCAGATTATGAAGAAACAAACAATAACCAACTACATCATAAGCTGATGTCACTTCCTTATCTCATCCAAACAACTGCCAGAAGCAGAGGATAAATGCTTTAGGAGCTAGGGTGGAAAATAAAGACCATAGCAAAATACAACATTTGAGGAGGCTTATCATCAATTTAATTACATACAATTACTGATCAAATGTTGAAATTAATCAGACAATATTCTTAAAGGAGAAATCACTAACAAAAGTACTAAAGCAAGGGAGTGGTTTTGCAATTGCTTATAATTATAAAAAGTATTAGGAAAGAAAACAATCATTGTATTGACTCTGAAGGGATGATTCTTTTGAGTAATAACACTGGGGTTGGTCAGAGGACCATTAACTCCCTGCTCTTCCTACTATTCTTCATAAACACTTGTAGACAGATCGATTTCCATTAAAATATTGAAGCTAAAGATTGAAGGGTTTTTAATTCAACAAGCTCTTAAGTCAGAAGAATGTGTCAGGTCTCAGAAAAGTTGGGATTTATAAATCAAARCTTCCTGACAGTTATTGGACTATATTAAAATAGACTAAGATTACTCAGCAGGACCTTCCCAGAAAACATCTGGAAAAGACCACCCTGCAAATTGCCTTGCTAGGTTGAGAGAAAGATACTGCATTCATTAGGTATATCTCAGGAGACAACTCAACACTCATAAGACTCTTAATTTTTTGGCAGCTTTACTGTAAATTTACCTCTGAGGCACTGACCACCTTGAAAGCCCTTATACTGAGGGAACACAGAGTTTTTGTCCCTTGCAAACAATGCCTAGTGTTTTCAGAGCTAGCTCCTGCTCCAAGTCCAACTACAGACTTAGTTACTCAGTTGCACAACCACCTTGGTCACCTGCTCTGCTGCTTGCATGTAGCATTGAKACTGCTACAGAGGAAGGCAGGGAGGAAGGTGTCAGAAGTCTAGTTGGTAGTCCAATGGCTTAAGACATTTGTGCAAAAAATATATATATATGAAGCTGAATGGGCCTGCCTAAGCACTATCTCCCTTTTGGTTCAATAAGGTAATTGTACCTTATTAATGCTATACACACACATAAAGAAGACTTCACAGAACAGACCTGCAGCAGCAGCAGCCTGCCCTCCTAAGGGCCGCATGCTACAGTGGCTGCAGAGGATGGACTATTTATCTTAAAATCCTATTAGCTATTTGCCTACTCCTATTTCCTACAATAAAACGCTATTAGCTCATCACTACTCCCCAGCCATCAGAGCTAAGTAACATTCATATTCTTTGTCTGCTCTTTCAAGAGAAAGCAGCAAACTGACCTCCGTGGAAGCCCAGATCAAGAGACATTTTCTTTAACACATTGCTGGCATTTACACTGCCATGTAAAAGTCTTGTCTGGAGACCCAAGTTTTGCCCTGTGAGATGCCCAAAGCTAYTCAGTAGCAGCTGGCACCTTCCAAAACCCTAAGTTTGTTCAGAACTGTTCCAACTCCTCTGAAGTAAAGGAGGGACAGGTAAAGGACTCCTTAAAAAAGGAACAAGGAAGTTTCCATCCCATCTCCAGCTCCAACGCTTTCTCCACATGCCTTTGATTCATCTGTTTCTCTTAACATTATGCTTTCCAAAGTGTCAAATTATATTAAATGCAACAAAACCTACAAAGATAGGATCATGACAATTTGTGTGTACAATTGCTATTCATAGTTGTAGTAGAGTTCCAGGGAATCAGATCTTTCAGATAATCCAAGCTGAAACTGAGTTTGTCCAAATAAGAAAGGTGGATAATCACTACTTGATACCACAACTACACCAACAGCCATTTGACTTGTCTAGCCAATCCTTCAGAGAGCATAAAAAAAGCAAAATAGATGTGAAATCTAATGAAAACTAGCAATACCTGAAACAAAGGCAAAAAGTGGAAGAATATCAAAAGCAATTCTAACTGAAGTAATTCAAGTGACACCAATCCTTAGTGTGAAGTTATCACCACATTAGTATTACAAGAGGCATATTCATCAAACCTAAAGCACTGCAGCAGGCACTGTAAAGACATTTCCATGTCTACCCCTGAAGCTYATTCTCATGGGTTTTGCTGGAGTGGCATCCTCATGCCCAGTGGAGAAACTGYGAGAAGAGTCATACTAGGCTAGCTCCGTCCACCCCAAAAATCAAGTCTGCAAAACAGAATGAGTAGAGCACCTCCACCCTCTGATACAAAAGACTAAGCTAGGGAGACAGCTCTTCAAGCTTCTAGAGGAACTTGATCCCTGAAGTGTTTTCATTGCTAGTTTTCTTGGGTGAAATCTAGTCCCTAAAAACATTTTATCCTGCACAAGCATCCAGCAATGAGTGGTGAAGAGCAGTTCATTTCCTGCTAAGTGTCTTTCAGAAGGGCTATAAACTACATGCTGAGAGTAGTAATTGTGGCAACCTAGGCTGAGCTGCAAAGACAACAGCCCTTTGTTTTCAATTGAAGGAAACCTCTGTCTGACCCAGAACATGCCTAGTGAYTGTAATTCCAAGTTTGGGGAACCCAAGTTTAAATCAATTCACTTTGGATCCAGAACTGGACTTGATCTGCCCTTTGTCCTCAAACCAACTAAACACTAGGCAGACACTTTAGTGACCTATAAGTCAAAGACAATGCCAGCTCTGCAGTTCTTTGCTAAGGTTCTGCTCATCAAAAAGCTTCATTGGTTTATGTGCATCACCTATCTGCACAACCAAGCCATGTTTCTTTAATCCAAGGCCTGCCAGACATGACTGCTTAAAAGCCTCACAAGGACTCAGCTCTACCAGGACTCAGCTCTGCCTGGTGAGCACATCCCTTCCTTCACCTTGCTAAAGACTGCAGCTAGATTGTTAGCTCTAGTGTTTTCTAAGTACCACAGCGGCCTCTTCCAAGAGGCAGTTAAGGGCAGAAACAAACATATAGTGGGGATTCCAGGAAGAGTCTGGGATTAGACAGAGACAGGTGGCACAGCCAGCTGCAAGTTATTTAAATCCTGTTCATTCTCCAATATCTGCACTGCAGCTCCTCCAACAGAGGATGAAACAAGACTTGGAGATCACAGGTAATGGCCTTAGCTYACTGCTATACCTGCTACTCTTTGGATACTCAGGTGCTGCTCCAAGTACATCACTGAGGTAGGGCAATCAGAAGCTACAGGAAGACAGAGCTTTTCAGCTGCACCCCAGCACTACACAGCTGTCTGGAATGCAGATCAGGGCTGGYCATGCCCAGCCAGCTCAAAGGATACACCAGAGCACAGCCCTGCCAGTACCAACTGCAGCTGGGCTTGAAGCTGAACTTCATGGTCTTCAGGAGACCATAACTCAGAACAGCCTCATCAGTGCCCTTTTCCTTCAAGCTCCATTCCTGGAGTTAGTCTTTTCTCTCTGGCCAGAGAGGCTGCCAGGACATAAAGAAGAAATAAATGGGGAATAGGAGATGACACTCAAGCAGATTTCACTGTRCTCACTGCATTAGCCGCTGGCTTTGCACCAAGGGGTGAACACTATGGACAAAGTGAAAAGATATTGGCCAAGTCTGCCACTAATCCAGCATAGGTGTGTTCAAGGTATGTAACAGCCAGCAAGKCAAAAACACCAAGTACAATAGATTTTCCTGAGCTTGGTATTTTTTTCCTAGGACAGAGCACTAAAAATAAAAAGTTTAAATTAGTCTTTGGATTCTTTAGTGCTTTTGCAGCACAAACAAGAATATAGTTTCAGCAGGGCAGGAAGCAAGTTCTTGAACTTACAGAGTGCTGCAGTAACTCCTACTAGGATGCACTTGGACAGCCACAGATTGTTGCAATCGAAAAACTAGTAGTCAAAGCAGCACCACACAGAGTACCAGGCAGTCTCAGCAGCAGCTCTCCTGCAGGCAGCCTGGCACAACTCAAACACCAAAAGCATAGGGAAGTTCTACAGAAAGTGGTGGAAATGTCATCTCTGAGACTGTTAATGGAAATCTCTTCTCCCACCTATAACGGAAAGAATGAAGGGGGATGTTTGGGGTTGTAGCAAGTGGCCAAGAAGCATCATGGTCAGAGGTGTGAAGAGAGCTCTAGATGCCTACGGAGGAGTGGCTCATAAGTGGTAACAAAGGAGTCTCTGCTCTCCCTTCCCACTGCCAAACAAGCCATGCTGGCATATTGCAAGAACTGCATATTGCTGTGCAACAATTATAATAAACTTATACAAAAACAGGGACAGGAACAGCCTGAGATTGCTCCCATGAAGGTGAAAGAAAAATATATCTAATTGAAATACACGGGCGAGAACTTGCAGAAAAGCGGAATTTGCAAGCAAGCCTGCATCACTTTGAAGTAGTCAAGACTTGAAAAAACAGTGAGATATTCAGGGCAAGCAACACACAAGCTGAAGGCCTGATGGCATTCTCCATTGCTAGTGGCAAAACTGGTAGCAGGAAGGGACTGGAACTGAACTAGCTAGATCTCCACAAACATCTAGATAGACTCGTCTCCTTTTGTCCTCAGCCTGAGGGGACATCATCCACAAAGTGAGGAAGGGCGCAAGGAGAGAGCAATGGGGGATAGTTGTCCAAATTTGGTCTGAAAAAGGGCAAAGGGAAGAGAAGCATCTTGTAAAACACATCACAGAAGGCTTCCTAGAGAAGGAAGGGAATGACCATGGAGGACAGTGACCAAGCAGTAGAAGTAGAACATAATAGGAAACACTAACTTAGAAGTCTATTGACAAATCAAGGGGCAGAAAGGGGCTCTTTTGGAAAAAAATATGCAGGAGCTTGAATAGCAAGGTTTTTGTAAGAAAGAGCTGCCAGAAGAGATGAACAGCTGAAGGAGAATAAAGTCATGGAAATGAATAAATACAGCAAGTCTGGAAGATRGGAGGTAGTTGTGATGATATCCAAGAATCAAAGAGCAGAAAGGAGAGCACGTCATCTTATGTTTCTTTTTAGACCTAAAAAGAGATGGAATTTTRGTCAGAAACAGTAGTGAAGGCAGAAGGAGGTTTGGAGTGACTCAAGGTGGCAAGTAGCCAATTGTGACTGAACCCCATGCCAGCAAGTAAGCTGGAAAAGAAAACTTACTTAGTAGGTGGAAGTAGGGGCAACACAACAGGACAAGATCGGCACRTGCTGGTCAGCAATGAAGCTTGAGATCCTCCTTCAAAGAGCAGAGGAAACCAAGGCTGGAATGAACCAGGATAGGGGATCAACAAATAGCACACTGCAGCAGGACAAGGAGGCTAGAAGATCAAGCTGAACGGGGCTGAGATGYAATAATCAGAAGGACAGACACCAAAGAGACATGGGGATGCTGAATCAAGACAGAGTGGCAGAAACACTGAGCAAAGGAATGTGCAGCCAACTGGCAAGAGCAAAACAGCCAGTAGCAATAGCAAGTGGGAAAAGCAATGAGGCTGTTTTCCAGTGAAAAGATGTTCTCCTGCCAGCACCAAGAAAGCAYCAGTTGGCAAACTGCTCCAGTATAAAAGCATTTGCTGGAAACATTTACTGCTTGATCCTGAAGATTTTTGAGCATCATGAACATCTAGGTAACAAAGTGCATCAGCAGTGCCATGCTCAAGGTGCCACTTATAGAGGGGCAATGCCAGGCAGGACTCATGCTGAACTGAAATGTTCTAGGCCCAAGGTGTTCAGAGTCATTCCCAGGACAGCCCTCAAGTCTGAGCTCTGGCTAAGCCCCCCCTTCCCTGGCTGCAGTCCTCCCCCACCACACAAAGCTCTGCTATTCTGACATCTACACAAGACATGAGCTACATTTGCTATGTGGAGAAAAGCTCTTGCCTCCCTGCCCAGCACCCAGGCTTATCCATGCCACCTGCTATTCCTCCCCTTCCTGCAGTTCCCACTGCTTTGGTTTATCATTCCCCTCTCCATTACAGTTAGCTGTCACTTCTGTTCACTCCTGGACTCCTTCCTGAGGCAAGGCAAGTTTATTTGCTGTCTCACTGATGCTCCCCAGGTTGTTCCATCCAGTGTCATGATCCATGATGGGAAACATGACCAGTGCTTGAAGTGCTGAGCCCCTTGTTAGCAAATTGTGACCACTGAATGCCATCATTAAAAATCATTAACCTCCTGATGGCCACACATGAATGTGTATAAACATCTGCCCTCTCCTGGCCAGAACAAGAAATGTTGAGCTCTTTTCTCCCCTCACTCCCTGCACAGTGGCAGGGTTGAACTGTAAACAGAACAAGGGCTTCCCTGACGGTCAATTTTTATGCTCCAGACTTATAATGCTCCTTGCAGAAATGGGAGGCCTGCACAGAATATATTTTACACCTTTGAGCAAATTAGCAAGGCTAAAGTCTTTCCTTACAGATGTTTGCATTATAGGAGCCCTACATAAACTACAACATCCACAGGTCAGCAATAAGGAAACCATAAAGCAGCTTTCACTCAGCAAGGCACAGWGCTGCTCCAAGTGCACATTTTCTCTAGCCAATGGCTTTAGCAGGCATACAAAATCTTAAAACACTATCAGCCATCCTTAAACAAGGCTATGCTGGACTACTAGCATAGAAYACAGTGAGCAAGCTGTTTTCTTCGGTTCCCTTTAGCAGCTCTTTCCCATAGTGCAAGATTTCGGTGTTCAACAACAAGGTCTTAACCCCCCTCAGGTTTTGTGAAGGCAGATGTCAGGGCTACCAGTTTTCCTGCAGGACTGGCGAGCCTGGTGCTCCCCGGTGYCAGGCAGTGTGAATCAACCTCTGTACAAAAGTACACGTGAGCACAGCAGCGTGAACAGAGCTCCCCTTTGGGCTCTTCTACAAACACGTGGCTCCCAACACACACCAGGGTGGCACTTCCCAGAGATGGGAGCAGATTATGCATGATTGCACCCAGCCCTCCCACCAGGGTAGACAAGGAGACCTGCTCGTATCCGTGGCAAGAAGGTTAACACCATCTGCTCTTCTTACTGGGCCAGATCATTATCTTTGCTGTTCCAGTTTAAGTTGGCATCACATACCAGTCSTCTCACATGCACCCTTCCTGAGAATTCAAGGAAATCGGATACAAGGGTCTGCAGCACCCCCAGGCCACACAGCAACTCACTTCTCACCTACAAACTGCCAGAGAAGACCAGGAGATTCCAGTTGCAGTTCCCTTAGCAAACAGCCCTGCAACACATGTATATTTATTTAAATGTATTAAAGATATTGCCACAAACAAAGAGTTCCAAGCACCACAGATATACAAGGAGGCAATCACCCATTATTTGTGCCTGATCCGGGCCTCGCAATCCCCATCCTGATTAAATTACTGAAGGCAGGATTATCAGCAAGATAATCAGCTGCAGTGTCTAATCCGGATAACTCAGCATTACTGGGCCTCACAACACGGGATTTCACTGACCACCAAGCCAGGGCATTCCAGAGCTTTACTCTCATTTCTACCAGTTAAAGGATTCAAATATCCAAACAAGAGTTCTCTGCAGAAGAATGCTAGTAAGGCTGGGCTAAGGCTTTGGACAGGTATTCTCAATTAATTCAAATGTAACAGCTTAGATTTTAAAGAAAACTGCCACAGTTCTGAAAGGCCACAGTGTTCACAGATGTAACAGGATTTCAAGAACATCAGTTACTTGTCTGAGCATCTCCCTATGCACTTAAAGGCTGCAGAATACTCTCCTTTGTGCATTAAAGCCTCCAAATCTCAACAAATCTTTCTGCTCAGTCTGTCCCAGAGCAACGGGATGATCAAGACAGCTTTTTGGTCTGGAACCCTCTCCTGGTCCTCCTCCAGGCTTTCCATTTCCTCAGCCTTAGCCTTGCTGTTTGTGCTTGCAGAAAGCCTTAAGACCTCCTGAGGGAAGAATCCCAGAGGGACCCTGGAGATGGACCAAATCTGAACGTCAGGACTAGTTTGCACTTTGTGGACTAGTGCCTGGACAAAGGCAAGCATCTGACAGTGCTCATCTGGCAGGCATGAGTGGGTGTGAATGCTCCACTTCTGCTTCCCCTCACTTGAAACACCCTCCCCTCCCACTGTTTTCCAAGTTTGCCATTCTGTGAGGAAGGCAAAAAGCAAAGCTGCTCAGGGATGCTGTGAAAACAGGGTGCAGCTTTGGGCATCTGAAACTCGGCCAGCGGCTGCACCACACAGCAAAAGTTGATGCCCAGGTGGGGTTTTGTTCAGCAGCAAACTGGCCTGGATCAGGCACAAAGGCAGAAAATGCACCTGATCCTTCACAAGTCCTGCTTTGTTTCCAAACAGCATGAGGGGGCATTTTAATGTCTCTTCTGGAGACCTGCACAGCCTGAAAGCTTGACAAATGAATCACTTAGACTCTTTCAGCACCTTCATCAAAGGCCCTAGCAGCCCCTTCTTGCCCTCCCATGGAGGGTTTGATATCCTTTTAGGAAAAGGCTGAAGCTGTCCTTGCACAAAGCTGCTTTTCAGAGGGACATTATGGTGCCTCTGAGYACATCAGACACCTCCAGGCTCCCCCCTTGCACATACCTATCAATAGTCACGGCTCAGATTCTACCGAGCAGCTCACAGAATATTCTCCRCAGGCATATGGCTTTTGTGAATCATGTTTCTAATATGCCCTTGTCACAGACAAAACAGCCTTGACTCAGGAAACATGACTTATCAACAATTAGCAGTAAACTTTAATTAATTGAATTGGATATTGATAAACAAAGACTACAAACAATTAAAGGTTTAGGAAAAAACCTCTTTCCCCTTCCTAATCTCCACATCCCTCCTTTTCCCTGCACATCACCCTGAAGCCCTCCCAGCACTGCTGCTGAGGCCACAGGCARTACAGGAGGCTGGGGATGACACATGGGGGTCTCTTTCTGCAGCTTCTTCCTCATCTCCTCTGCTCCAGTTGGAGGTGCCCCCATAGCCCTCTAAGGCATCCTAACCCTGCCATGGGTCTACCACAACCTCAGCCTCCAAGGGTATCACCATCCCCAGTTCTCAGCTGACACCCTTTCTGGGCAATCCTGCTCCTTTATGGGGTGCCACAGTGAGGCACATTCAGCTCATCTCCAGCTAACCAGGACAGACAGAGGAGAGAACTAGGGAAGAAGTAGTTTTCCTCTGTTCTCAGCCCGACACGTTGCCAACTGTCATCAACTCGCATTCATCACCAAGAGCAAGGTCATGCAATATTCTCTCTCCATGTTCAGGTCTCGAAAGTTAACAAGTGCAGTCGTTTCAAAAGYACAAATGAATCTTGCCTCCCACCAGCAAACATGGCTAGGTATCTAAACCAAATGTTTTTGCATTGAGGATTAAAATCTGCCAGACCTAAAGCACTGCTGCTGGCTTTAGCCCATCTCAACAGCACCCTTCAAGGCATCAGCAGTGGGAGGCAGGAACAACCCTGGAGCACATGACCAGGTCAGGCCATTCTCAGGCTTTGCCAGCATTTATAGGCAAACTGCTCATTGCACACCTACACACAATAAGTAGAACAAGAACAGTTCAAAAACACAAAAAACACCATAATTTAAGTCATCCAGCAAAAGTTCCAGCAAAGGAGCTCCCACTCTTCCACCTGGTAATAAAAACTAGTAGGTAAGAAAGCCCATAAGGAATGTTGAAAAATCACCCCAAAATTTGCAAAGAAGGCTGAAAAATCCCAAAGGGAGAAGGTGATTGGAGAGAAAAGGTGATGGCTTTCACTTTCATGCTCTAGATCCTGGGAATTTAGAAGCCAAAACCTCTGATTTCTGCCCACTGGTCTCAGCCCYCTGCCATTGATGTGCTAATCAGGCTCTGCAGAGAGCAATGAAAAATGTACACACCACCTGTGGCTCAAAGCTGCCCAAAATTCTTATTTCAAGAATAACAGCATCAGCCTCCCCTGCAGTTTGTGATTTAGTTCTCTAGGGTTTTTGTTTTCATTTCTAAGGACTCACATTCCCCTAGGGAAGCTCTCCCTGGGTCCACACCCTCAAAGCAGCTTGCATGAAAGCTCCACTGTAAGACATCAGACAAGCAGCTGCTGCTCTCATCTGTATCTGGGGAAGAGTATCAAAAGATAGATGGTATACTCATACCACACAGCTACACACATAGCTGCACAGAGTCAAAAAATATAGCAGTGAGTTGAAATTTGAGTTCTAAGCAATGTTTGAGGTGGACATTGGCTTAAAAGCACTGATATGAGCTGGAGAAGCAAGTTTTTCCATGACATTTTTTGTTTCTTTAGAAGACTGAGGGAATGCAGTACATGCAGCATAATGAAAGCATTTAAAATACAGTAAGCCAAAAYTGGGCTGCACTGGGTAAGTGCTTGCTGATACTGGCACCCTGGAGAGCATTGCTGCATGGCTTGCAGTTCTAACAAGCTGAAGACTTTGTTGAGGCAACAAAGACTTTGAGAACAGAGACTAGGACACTCRGAGATGTTAGCATTAACAAAAAGCAAAGCACAGGTGTGCCTCACAGATGCCTCACACTGTTTAGCCCAGTGAAGTCATTTCTGTAAGCATTTTAAGCAGGGATAATCTAGAAAGATGAGTGCTCAGCAATCAGGAAAAAGGAGACAAGACACTTTACACAACACAGGGTATCCCATGTCCTTCTACCACTACCCCCACTCCCATCATGGGGGAATAGAAAGGGAAGCACAAGACTTCTTATTTGCATCTTGCACCACTTTTGTAAGAGCTCATGAGAGATGGTGAGAAAAGTGCCTGTGACAGCTTATTGGGCAATTCTTTGAATTTCAAACATTCTAGAGAAGGTCCATGTTTTCAGACTCTTGTATTTGAACCTCCTGAGATACATAGGAAGGAGAAACTGTCTTCATTCAGACCCAGCTCCACACCATGCCACAGGCCAAACTCCACTCTTACTTGAGAATTAGAGGCAGAGATATCTTCCCTCCCCGCTGGCTGGGCTCAGCCAGGGCAGCACTGAAGGTACCACAACCCTCCCTACAAGAGCTCAGATGCACAGTTATGAGATCAGACAGCACACATTGGCTGCCTGAAATGTGAACCATCAGAGATTAGGACTCAGGTCAACATCTTGAAGCAYCCAAGCTGAACCAACACCTCTGTACTGCACCACAGACAGCTTATATCACACTATGGTACCACCACACTGCAAAAATGTCTACAACATAGACCTGACAGTGCTGGAACATATTAGAGCCTGTTACAAGTAAACAACTTAAAGGTCCTGAACTGGACTGAAGAGAGCTATGTACAGTAAGTCTGACTCAAATCTATCCATATGCCATTYCCTAGGCACACCAGTACTGCTAAGCATGGCTCCCATTCACAAGCCCAGGCTCTCCTACTATCACCAGTCAACACACAGACTACCCACTCAAGTAAGGATATAACAGGAACCGTTGAATTGTCTCGATCAAAAGATAGTCRTCCTGGTTGGGGTTCTGGCCTTACAGCATGCACCTCTGCTTCCCTGCAAGGCATCTCACAAGGGGTTGTGACAACTGCCGGTGCCCCATTTGCTATTGAGACTATCGAACACAAATATCCCAAAAGATGCACTGWTTTTGCTGAGACATTATCACACAAGAAATGAGCAGCTTCAGACAAGCCAAACCTAACAGCATTTCCAAGATTGTTTGCCTTGAACAACCAGATCTCTCTGGCTACTGCTCAGCTCACCCAAAACCAAACACATTTTAGGCTGTCAGGCAACAGTACTTACAAGCTCTCCTTGCTTTATTAAGTTTATTCTTTCAGAGAGAAAGAATGAACAACACATAACTTGATATTCCAAATGCCCATAATATTGCCTCTGGCTTCCAACCCTGGCATATGCAAGCCAACCCTCACCTTTTATCTTATTCATTTTACAAATTTGCTTACAGCTTTGCTGTTATCTCCAGAAAAAAAAAAAAAAAAAGCTGAATGAAAAGAGCACATGCACATAAATATGCACACAAGCACTATTTCCATATTCTCTGCATGGCAAATACCCTATTTCTCATTCACAAGACAGGGTCTAACTCATCCACACCACAGAGCCTGCCAAAGGCTTCTCAGGAAGCCAGGCCCAAAGCACCATGCTGCTCTCCCCCCACATTCACCAACACTGCTCCTTATAAAGACTCACTTACATTGCTTCTTGGCCTGTTGCTGACCATCCTCTGCCTCCAATTCATGGTCTTCCACTACCTGAAGAGCTATGTTCCTTGTAGATCAACACAGCCTCTCAGCAAGCACAAAAATGGGCCAGGCAAACCAACCCTGCTGCAGCCCCCTTTCCTCTTTTATAGCAGTGCTGTCCCAGCTGGCTGCTAAGGCCGATTGGCCTCACCTGCTGTACACAGCTGTTACTGATCAGTCAATGAGCAGGACTGAGGGCCGCAGTGACCCTGACCCTGAAGCGTAAGCCATCTTGGACCAAGAAGTTTTCAGCTGTGTAGAGAAGGGCAGGGTTCCTGTGAAGAACTGAAGATACTTTTTTTTCCTTTTATTTCACTTTGCTGTGTACTAGAGGTCGGTGGAAGGAGGACAGTACTGCTATACATCTTTCTGCAGTTTTCAGTTGTCTCTGCAAATACTCTAGTTTGAAGACAGAGCAAGAAAGTGAGAGCTTGTGTCTATCACAAGACTAGTCTTCCTCCATGTATCACCCGTGTGTTAAGGGCAGTGAGTTGTCTTTTAACCATGGGCAAATTCCCCATCCAGCCACTGGCATTCCTAATGACTCCCAATCATTTTAGTTTGAGCAGCAGGTGCTCAGCTCCCTGGTAAATCAGGCTCCAGCTCCAAGTAAATTAGTGAATGATGAGTTTGGACATGGCATGGGAATGGCCAGGAGCTAGCTGTGCAGTAGGACATAAGACCCATGTGCTTCCTCAGCTCAGCTGAGGAAGAGAGAGCCTGTGTTGGTTTGTGTCAGGACTAAGGACACAAGAACCTGCCTAGCTCTGTCCTAACAGACCTGGAGATAGCCTGGAGCTGCCTGCGCTTGAGTGCATGGATAACCCATGCTGGTCTCAAAAAGAGAGCTTGTCTTTGGTAAATTCTCACTGCGCTCGTCCTCTCCAGTTTCTGCAGCTCTCTTGATCTTAAGATATGTAAACCACAAAAAAAATACTAGGAAATATGGGAAATCATTTAGCAAATAGAACAGTCAATCTTATTTCTTTGTTCATTGTAGCAGGTGTGCTCTCTGGTGAGTATTAATGCTTGCATAAGGAACATTAGAGCTGCACTTAGCAGCAGTTTCAGTGGCAGCACTTCCCACTATTGATTGCTACCATTCAAACTCGGCTSTAATGCATGTCAGCAGATGTAAGCTAGGAGGTAACTAAATCCCCCTGGGAACAATGACTTATTATCACTCTCTTCAGGTGAACCTAGAGGAAGTACTATATATATTTAACAGAAATTCCTGGCTTTAACTGACTGCAAAGGAATTTCATTGGTTGCAGAAGTACAAAGCAACATAATCCCTCACTGACTAGAAKGAAGATCAGGTGCTAGAAATGATTTATGCATACAAGAAATTATTTTATAAACACATTCATGAACTTGTTTGGTTATTCAATTCCCTGGCTCTTCCCTTCCCTATCCTACCACTGAAATTCAGGCTGGCAAACATGGGCATTTGCATCAAAAAGAGAACAGATATTTTCCCCATAGTTAACCCAGCTCTCAGAAGAATGCCAGATGCGTGAAAGGACAAGGCCACAGGCAGAGAATGCCAGAAAGTTATTCCCAGTGAGAACTGGGAGACTGCAGTACTGCTATGAGATACGATCCTTATTTAGATTTCTAAGCATAGTGGACGCTTCCAAACTGGGGAATGTTGTGCAATGGAGAGATACCTGAGCTGGCTCTAAAAGAGCTCTTCTCCAAAACAGAAGCTGCATGTGGTCTAATTAGTGCCACTGAAAAAAACGAGCAAATCAGCTCATGTGGAGTGCTGCACCAACAGAGCTGCCTCGTCTGCAAATGCTGAGCTAGTCCCGYGAGGAGCTGTGCTGAGCTGTGCAGACATATCAGCTCTCCCTTTACCAAGGCACTGTGTTTCTTGGGCAGGATAGACTCAGTGCTACACAGGATGCAGCAGCTCTCCTTGCTGGAGATGCTTGGTAGAAGAGCTAGGTCCTATTTCCAAGCCAAGTACAGACTGTGAGGTATTTGAGACAAAGTGTGCCCTCACTCCCCAGCGTCTGGAGATGGGCCTTTCACTGTATTAAAGCAGGTCAGAGCACTTGACGTTTGTAAAGTGCCTTGCTAAAGCACTTATTGAAGAGAGTGCTCAGTAAGAGAGCAGTAACTACTGAAATAGAAACAGCATTTGGAGCTGAAGGACCTGTGTGCACTCAAGTCACAGGAGTCCATGTGGTTAAATGTGGATCCAATCAACCAGTGAGGTATTGTAAGACAGCAGCATCACAGGACTTCAASTGTACTGAGGGACTGGCCTGGCAATATTAAAACTGATGGAATGAAGTTCTGATTTCTTTTAACTCAGTTCAGTGGAAATACTATAACTGATGCACTGCTTTTTAGGTGGCTTGCATTTTTTTTTTCTGGTAAAAGGCATATTTTTCTGACTATTTTTTAAACTTTCATGGTTGTGTGGACTTACATTAGAGAGGGTAGGCAGGAGAAGTGCACTTTGTCTTGAAGTGACAGGATTTGAGCTGACTCTCAGCATTCAAAGCACAGCCTGCTTCCCAAGAAATCCAAACGCTCCCATTAGCACCATGCAGCTCTGAAGCTGACTGCAGGTTTTCATTACCCTGGTTTGCACTTCTCCAGCATTGCTCAGTTGTTCACAAATCTTGGCTTCCTGTAGCCTGTCTTGTCTCCTGCAGTAAGGTCCAAACTCACTCAACTCCCCACAAGACAGGAGGAGGACTACAGAGGAGGAGCAGAAAAATAAAACTTCAGGAATGTATGAAGGATGTGAAGACTACAGCTAGGCGCCCTTGTCTGCTCTACAGCGCTCTGCTTGCTGTCTTCCCAGGACAGATTTCTTTTATTCATTAACAAATACACTTGTCTGGGCTAGGAAACAGGACGTGTAATAGGCCATGTTCTCTGAGGGGAGCCCGGCCTGGAAGAACACCCGTGTCTATTATGTTTCAGCATTTAGCATAATTCACTCATAAATATGTGGCCTTTGTTAAAAACCCATCAGCTGGAGCATACATGAGTCTACTCCTGTTCCCAGTGACATCAGGATAAGATACGGAATCTTTTCAACCACAGAGTATAGCAAGCCATAAAGAGGAAAAGCAGACTGTAGGCTTATTTTGATCACATCTCTCTTCTCCAGAAAGCACACTAAATATTCATTTTTGTGGCAATTTATTTCCTGAGCTGCTGTTCAGAAATAACTCAAGCACTGACACGTTAAACTGAGTTTCACAGCTGTTTGCACTAATGCAGCATCAGCTACCTGGGCACGCAGGCTCGAGCAGCAGCAGATGAAGAGCTCTCCAGCCTGGAGAAGTACCYGCTGTCCATGTACCTACACCACACKGGTAACTTGTGTCCCGCTCCTSGCCTTGACAGTCACACCGCTGAGTTCTGGGCTGCTAAATGTACTGGGAAGTTAACAGGCTGGAGGATTCACTAAGTTGTCTCCATAGCTTTTACTTGGGAGAGCACGATTTCTGTGCATGCCGTGCCACTGCACCCTGGGTAGAACCGTGCATCAGAACAGCAAGCCAGTTCCTCTGAATTATTTACACCAACTCACATGAACTTGCATTTCTYTTCCTTTTTTGCACAGTCACCACGATGCTTGGCTCTCTGCAAATAAACTGGAGAGACAGACGACAGAGATGATGAGGTTGACCTAGGTGATTATAACAAAATATGGCAAGGCATTTAACCAACTCATTTCAGCAGCACTTCCTTTCTCTACGAGTTCATTACTGTGTAGCAGAACACCTCTAGAGAGTTTATTTCAAGATCCTTGTGGTCCTTTCAGTGTTCCTGTGTGGCACAGACATGGTCCGACAGAGAAACAGGCAGAAGGGACTAGATCAGCAGCAGTTGCTCGCAGTTTCTCCCGCTGGGCTGGGCTGCACACYGAGTGCCTTCAGCATAGGTTTTGATTTGGAACAGAGCCATGCCTTGGAGACAGAACAAGTAAAGAACTAACCTGATGACATATGCCCTGAGAAGCCTATCAGTTCGATAGTCAGAATGGGCTGGAAGGATTGAGGACCATTGGGTTCAGTCTCTAGATTTGCCTTGAACTGATTGACTCACACTGCTTCTGCAGATCTTCTCTAACCATTTCCTCTGTTGCTCCATTTGTATCAGCAGCAGAGATGATGCCCCCCATATTTGTTCACATCTTTCTGCTGAACAAATCAGCTRTCTGGAGAGTGAATGACCATGTGTTCCTCTACCTCGTAAGGTCAGTGAGACAAAAACAACCCCCCAAAGCCCCTACATTCAGCTTTTCTCAGCCAGAAGCATGGTGCTGAGCCAGGAACAGTAATAATTGGAAAACACAATAGTTCTTCAGAACAGCCCTAAAATAATAGACCTGAAGTGGGGGGAGGGATGGAGGACAATTTTATTACTATTCTAAAAACATTCAAAGGAAATAAATCAATATGCATTTGACAGAGAGTTCTCAAACGCCAAAGTGTGCTAAATATAAAGCTGAATTTCTCCAAACACAAAATGTGTCMGCAAGAGGTCCTTGGCACAGCAACTTCTTAAAATCTGTATGTWTTTCTTTTTTGTTTTGTTTWTGACCCCTTTCTCCTTCTTTAGCCTTTGCCCCTTCTGGTTATTTTCATTACTGGAGAGCTCAATGGAGCGATTGGATGGAAGTAACTTTGTAAGTTATGTGATGATGTTAAGAGTCCATCAGTTCACCCCAAGCAAGGCTGGCAGGAGGAAGATGATGTACTTGCTGCAGTTAAAAGTAGGCTATTTGCATGCTGAATATTTTTAATCACTGAGCAATGCCAAGAGAATATGAACATCATTGCACTCAGTTACCCAGTGACCTTTTAAACACACTTGCTTTAATACAACACAAAACAGCAAAATGTTTCCAGCAAAGAAAAAAGTGTACAGAAATGTTTTTAGATAACATGACTGAGTAGAGCTGGATTTAAGCACCTTTACACCTGCCACGGAGGACAGCTGTGCAACCTTCAGGAATACAAAGGAGTCCTAAGGCATTATCAATTGTTTTTACTTCTGTCCCCAGATCTACCAGACAATTTAATTAATAGATCACAGGCTGCTTGTCACTGGTGCATGGTAGGCAAATAGCAGTAAGGGGACATGTTGGGTGAAAGCAATTTCTCTGTAGACTGCTCCCAAACTGGGACCTGTGGATTACTTCTCATGACCCACTACCTTTGCCAAGAACGGGTAAAGCCACAGATATCAGGAGTGACTGCTGTTTTTCAATGCCTTAGTCACTCTGTGTATTTGTAGCAGTTATTATTACCCTCAGAAAARAGACCAAAGAGTAGAAAGGCACAGAATTTAGATGCCCTGTCAAGCCCTGAACTGCCAAATCTTGTATCAAGGTTACTYCCACTGGAACAAGGCAGTTGGCCAAAGTCAAAGAACTTAGACCAAAATTAAAAGCAATTTCTCAGAGTGATATGAGGACAGCAGACAAAACAGATCGCTAAAGAACAGTTCTTCCAATGGCTTTTTGGAACCAGCTCTTGCATAAGGTATTGAATGGTGAAACGCTCTCCAACATTTTGCGCGGTCTCCTTCAATGAGCGACTGTTAATGCTCAGTTGCAGTTTTCTGGCTGCAGCAAAAGCATTTCTCTGTGCTGGAGTAATGGAAAAAAAGGGCAGAAACCTATTTATCACAGCCAGCCAGAAGTGATCAAGGCAACACATAATGTGCTTGAAGGAGCAGAAACTCTGCAGGCTTTCACAAAGCTACAGAGCTGTTTGTTGTTTGCTTCTCCTTCAACTACCGGAACATGCCCTCTCACCAGTACAGCTGAGAGGTAAATATCCCTCTCTTGACTGGCATTTCCATCAGTTCTGCAGCAATTCACACGTTCTCCCAAGCAGGGCTGGGTCTCCCAAAAGAAGCTCCACGGAACTGGTCAAAGCAGGTGCTTTTCTGACGTGCTAGTGGCCAGAAGCCCTAGGGAAAGAGCAAAGGTAAAAGCTTGTCCCAAGAGTAGGACAAGAGGGACACCCACAGGGGCACACTGAGGAACGAGAGAGGAATTTCTAAAGGGCACTTCTTCATTTTTGATGCCTTGCAGCAYGAGCTTCTTGGCTGGATCTCCCCTCCGCTGGAGCAGTGTAGGAGGGCAGTGTTATACAGACAACTATATGAGGCCTCCTACTTAGTTACTTACATGGCCAGTCTCCCACTAATTGTCCCCATCCTTTTTCAACATTGCTGCCAAGAGACAGAAGCCAGCATGGAGGCAGATAATGGGTAAAAGCAAAAAATCCTTTCTTCTTTCCTCRTGTTACCGCATCTGGCAGCGTGTGCAGAACAGAAGTCCCATTGAGAGTTGAGCTGACAGCACTGACCTCTCTCCCTTTGACATCAGTGGGGAGGGAGTCTGAAGGAAAGACACTTCATTGCTAGTTAAAGCAAAACCCCTCTACGTTATATGTTTGCTAAATCACTTAAGTCTTCCCTTTTAACCCCTGTGGGAAAGGTAGTCTGAAATACTTGTGTGAAGGATTTTTAAGAACCCCTCCAATAGGGAAAGCATTACATTCCCCTTGAAAGGTGCAAGGTAGAGTGAGAAATCTAAAGGCCTTTGGTACCAAAACTGTCTCAAGTGCTTTGAAAGCCCATTTGATACCTACTCAATTTGAAAGTCTGTCCTAGCACACACTGCAAGGCGAGAGGGAATGGTAAAAGGAGGTGGAAATAAAGCCTTTGGTGTTCTCCAGTGTAAAAAGCAGACCCCATCTCTCTGAGTCAGCAACCTGCCTCTAAGTTGAACCATGAAGTGTGTGAATCAGCAAATGCCAGACAGATTCAAAACCACCTGGAGTTTAGGATTCTGCTTCCTTGGAAGACCAAGGGTCCAGTCAAAGGACCRTAAGTGTTCTCAGAGTTACCTGGGAGGCTGAGAAAGCGCCAAACCTCCTCTCTCCCCAAATACACACACATTTTCCTCATAACGCATTAAGAACAAGATAGATACTTTTCAAAACATTTTTTTAATTAAAAACAACAAAAAGAAAAGGAGCACACAGCAGAGCTTGACCTGGCCTAGCCAAGCTGCTGGTCACCAGGATGCTGAAGTGGCACAAGGAAGGCCGAGCTGTTTCCTGCGCAGGTCGGGAGCTCCGGCACGGACGCGGGGACTCGCAGCGGGAAGCTCCCGCTCTGCCTGCTGGGCTGCTGCTGCTGCTTGGTGCTGAGCGCCTCTCCCTCGCATGGTGAAGGGAAATACCATCCAGGAGCCACAACTCTTTTCCCAACGGATGAATCGCTGAAAGTCCCAGGGGCTTGGGAGAAAAAAAACGAAGCGTAACAAAACAAAAACCCCACAAAACATTTCAATGAATTGGCATTTTCCAGCCACTTCTGGAGACGCTTCCCAGTCGGCTCTCCTGTCTCTCCCTGCAGCTTACACAAGTTTCAACAGACACTCATCTTTGGCAACAGCCACATCATTAGGACTCAGCTCTGCTTCCACTGAAGTCAACGCACATCCTTCCCCAGGCCCCAGCTGCAGCTGTGCTGGGGCTCCTGCTCACCAGCCAATTGTCCTCCAGCTTGTGTAAGAGAACATCTGTAAATTCAAGTAAATGTGAATGCACTAGCTGCAGCCCTGGAGTGAAGGATTCAAATATGACCAAGAGATGAAGAAGCCAAAGTGACTTAGGAAGTCASCTGGGCACGAATTCAGGTATTTAAACATCCCTGCCACCTGACAAGCTAATGCAGTTTCCAAAGCTCCTGTGTTGCTCCACCAGCCTGGTCTCTGTAACAGAAAGGCTGGGCTAAAAACATGACACCTTTTTTTCATACACAACTTTCAGACTATTTCAACTGTCAGAATTTACCAGCTATGTGCCGTATTTGTCTGTCAAATATTTAAAAAATAATTCAACCTGCCCTAATAATCACATTTTACAACATGCATCAAGTTTGGATCAGAACAGCTTCTCTGGGATAATCAGTAAACCCAAACTGCTGATTTAAGGCCTAAATATCAGTCACTGGCCAGCCAGCCACAAAAGGCCACTCCATCCTTGAACTCTTGGAGTTATTTTTGGCTCAGACTAACTCTTGTTACCGYACATCTTATCCTACACACAAAAGGAAAGCGATTGTGTTTTGCAGAGAACAAGGCTACTGTTGCACTACAAGTTTACATACAAACACAACTTCTGCAAATATGAGACCTAGGTAAGATCTCGCATGTCCCAGCTACGTCAGACCGCAGGGGTCAAGGGAATGGCAATTGCCATATAGGATCAGGCCTAATACATGCATCACAGAAGCAAGATCGCTCCTTTGCTCTAGGTCTGGTCACTTTGCACATACCACTGCTTTAGCGCTACATCCTTATCTAATGGTAAACCTGTTTCAACAACATGCAATACATATTAATGCAATATGCACTGCAGCACACGATAAACACTCAAAGAAATATGCCAATGCCAAAATTTGGCTTCTCACACAGGATGGGGCTAACAAGGAAGAGTCTTTTACAAAAGACAATCAAGTAATTGTCACCTGAAACCATGAGATCCAAAGGGCCTCCAGCAATCTGCAATATTGGGACCTAATAACAGAAGCTAATTGATGGAGAAAGAAACACAAACAGTGGGGCTGAGGTAATGGCAGAGATTTCATTAGTGCAATTAACATTTATAATGGTATGTTCTTTAATAGAATTTAAATAAGGCTTTGAATAATTACACACACTAAAACTAACATTCCATAACCTTATTCTGCACGGAAAAGCAGCAGAAACATCTCTCTGGACTGTACAAGGTCCAATTATGAACAATTACATTCAAAAAGTAGTTTAAAACAAAAACAACTCTTCCCCTCAAAAGCTGCATCACCATTTCTCTAAAGTCAACTTTCTCCTCTACTGTGAGAAGTGTGAAGAACAGATGAACAGGGCTTCAGCCCCATGGGTTTGGCCTCATCAAATTGCCAGTAATGCTTTCCAGCCTAGAGTCTCTCATCATTTCTTTAGGGTGACGGAAGCTCACGGAAAGAAAAAGAGAATTTCCCAAGCAATGGAAGGTGAGTTCTCCCTTCACTGGCCCAAAAACATACATAAATTATGGAAGCTTGAAAAAAAATTATATATAACACAGGTATGTGTGTTAATGGGATCTGTTCTCCTTTAGAAGCTACTCACAGACAATAGGGCTGGGTGGGCTAAAAAACCAAACGCAGCGTAGGAAACCATAATATACTGTTTCAAAATCTGCACTGTCCTGCAGAACCAGGAATTATAATTTATTCATATTGTTCTCAACAGATCCAATATATGCTGGATATGTAAAAAACAAGCGACCGAGTCATCAAGAAAAATCAACCAAGAAAACCTACACACCGTAAGAGTTCTTTGAAACAAAACAAAAACTCCAAAGAAACATTGAGGAAAGCTCAGAAAAATTTATCGTCGATTCTGAAGTGGGGCCTCGTGACGTCATCGGGGTTGATGAAGACCGAGATGGACTTCCCCGGGTTCTCAGTCACTAACTGCTGCAACTTTTTGGCTAATCGGTCGTCAGGCTGGTTGGTGTCTCCTCCATCCGACTGCGGGGAGGGGATGCTGGTGGTGCTGCCCCGCCGCTGGAGCTCCAGCGTTAGCCGGTTGGCCGCTTTGACGTGTTCGATGGCAGTTCGAAGGTGTTCGGCAGGGTCTGAGCGCACCGAGGACAACTTCCGCGCGTGCAGCATGACCGTCTCTTCAGAGAGGTGCTCCAGCATGTTGCACTGGGGGATAAAATAGTTAGGGCACATCTTGTTGACCAAGCAGTGCTGGAGGTCATCAATGAGACCCAGGAGGAAATGAGCAGCGTAATCCTCCTGAGACAAGTAGCTGGCTGGTAGCCTGTCGCAAGCCCAAAGCATCATGCTCCGTAAATGATAGGGGCTAATGGCTTTGGGGCGGGAAAGCAGTTTGATGATGATAGCTTTGCAGGCCTGATAGGCTTGCATGAGGCTGCTGGAGATGCACTTTTTCAGCTGCACTTCACTTCTGGCAAATGAGAGCCTCCATTCATTGTCCTTCTTCCCCTTGTAGGAGCATGCAGGCACTAAGTAAAACCCACTTATGACTTCCTCCTCTGTGATCTTCCCATCCCAAAAGTGGTTCTCCATCAGCCAACTCTGGGCCACTGCTGGCCAACCCTTGAAGGACACCACAGGGACAATGTCATACAGCATGCGGCTGCTGCCCACTCCCAAAATGATAGATATGATAGTCCCGTTTTTCTCTACCTTCTCCACCTTAGGCATCCCTCGCTGAGGCTTTTTCTGGATCTCAGACAGGACAATGCTAATGGAGTCATAGAACCAGTCTGCTACTTTTGTTGGCGAGAAGAAATAATTCGTAGCTCCGTTGATATGGTCCACGATGGTGCAACAGTCCTTCCACTTGCTGATGGTTCCTTCGTCAAAGAGCCGAAGGCTCAGCCAGGAGTGGCACAAAGCCGAGTGGCGCATGTCCAGYGTGACCGGTTGGTTGCGATCGTGCAGCTTCAGCGCGGGCACCAGCAGGGTGAAGTCCATGTCATAGTCTGTCCCTCGCGCATAAACATTCAGCTCATCGAGGTCAATGTCCACCACACCTTCCCGCACGCCGCCCGAAAGCAGCAGGTATTCATTGGCTACAGGCAGCTTCTGGTCAAGTTTCTGCACCATGCCTGCAAAAAAAAAAGGAGAGAGAGGAGTCCTTTTAACAGAAGCCAAACAGATTTGGGATTCCCAGGTTAACCAGGTTTAAAACTTATCCATGTTTAGAGGAAAAATGAGCAGCCATGGGTAGCTAACTGTTAGAGTGACACTAATTTAAACCAGTCCCACCTGACTCAGGGACAAAACACCACCCGCACCCTGGAAATGGGTGAAGTTCATCCTAAAACTGGGAGCAACAGAAAAAAAGCAGAAGCCTCTGTCAAAGCAGAGCTAAGCTATTTGCAGGGCTACACTTAACTTAAACTTCCTATAAGTCAGTTTTTCACCATATTTCACCTCACTTCCATCACATCCAAATGCTCCTCTCTGAATTTGAAAAAGAAATGAGAAGATTAAGTGACCAACTGTTCTTATTTTCCGATAGAAGAGAAAAGCTGGACTGGCATAGTGAGGTTTGGCTGAATGAATGCTATAGCTACAAACATTACTGCAAGCAGGTGAAATCCTAAACTGGATTTTACTGAAATGATAGTACTGTGCCATAAAATATCTGATGAGCTCCTCACAGCACAGCCATGAAGACACATTACTATTTTCTCTACCAAAGCCAGACACCACCCACCCAATCTGCACTGCCTGCATCAATTCTGCAAGCCTTTATTTATTTAATTACTGTGTACTTTAGCCATATCATTATATTTTGTTCCTAAAATTTTAATCGCAGAGACTCCACATAGTACTTCAGATATTAGCATCTCAATCAGTGCTCAAATTAGGCTTAAAATTGAGCTCTCTACTTAGATTGCTCCTGCTACTTAGGCTGTTTCACTCCTCATGTCCATTTTGTGGTTAAAGCTCTCGATTCTTTCCCACAGTAAGTTCAGAAAACACACCCAAGCCATGAGAAATATCAGTCCGGTGACTCTGGATGAAGACACTGAATCTCTTACAATTGCTGCAAGAGAAATGTATCATTATTTCTTACAAGCACAAATGTATGAACTTATTTTTATTGGCATGCATTACTTCRTAATGCACTATGGTCTGTTTACACTGAGAGTGCTCTAATTTAGACCTTCCAGTTGGAGGAAGCCATTCTTACAGAGACATCAGTGAGGATGAACAGCAAGAGGCACGAGAAGGTGAGCCAGAGAGCTATAAATCAAACTATCAGAGCAGGAACCACAGACAGATACATTAGGAGGTTCCAGGAGAAGGAAAYAGCACTTGAGGAGTGCTCAGCTAATCCCGTTTCATCATCTTGCCACCTGCTGTTACCCATGCTTCACTAAAAGAATAATAATAAAAATAAAACACCACCCACAAAAAACCTTGTCAACCTCATTTTCTGAGACTTTCCTAATCCATAGAATGACGAAGTCTCGTACAAGTTTCTCTATACCTCAGGCTAAATAAGCAGTGGTCACTCCTTTTTCACACACAGAAAAGAGATTTTTTAAAGTATTTGGGTGCAGCTTCCAGCTGACTGGCATCACTTCTGGAGTCAGTACAGATCCGCTGCTTCCAAATTCTGTCCTTGAATTAGGGCAAGGAGCCTTGAGACTTTAGAGCCCAGTCACAAGTTGAGCCCTGAGGTAGAATCTGGGTCAGTCATACCACAAGGCAGTACCTAATATTAGTGTGGGTCAGTACAGCTGCTCAGGACACGCCAGGGTCCCGATGGCCAGTCCTGCACTCATACTGAGCCTAAATTCTCCACTCATGACTATGATCTGTGGCATTTACCACAGCAGATGCTGCTGTGGGAGGCACACAGAACATAATCACCCTACAGAAGAAACACTCAACAGCAAGTGGAGCTTAACCTGTACTTTTTAAATCACAGCATATGTATAATATACACACATATATAATATTTATAAACCTTGAAAGCCTGAGAGCAGGACCACTTCTGCAGCATTTCTCCTACCCCATCACACAGCACCGTGGGCCTCAGCAGCACAAAGCAGAGCTTGCAGCGCTCTGCAACTGGGTGGATTGCAAAAGCCCAGGCAGCAAAGAGGAGGCTTCCACTCCCCGTGGGTGGAAAACACTTCAGGAAGAGTGATCCCATAGACAGAACCCTTCCACAAATTGTCATCCAGGCACTCCCACAGAAGAGTCGCTTTGCTTCCTTACAATAGAGGGGGAAAAAAGAAGAGCGAGTGAGAGAGAACACCAAATCTCAAGCATTCTTGCAGCAGGAAATGCTTTCTGCCCACAGAACACTCTTTACACCTTCCTGAGGGAGAAAACGTTTTGTGTGCTCCCCAGGAAAACTGKCTTGCAAAGCTATAGATACCCAAAAAGGGAAAAATGCAGAATACTGCTAGTAGGCCACTTCCTTTTCCCTCTTCAGCACTCTTCAATCTAACAGCAGAGGAGAAACATAAAAAGTATTCAGGCAACAGCTCTAGAAAATGACTTAATACATTACCAAAATCTCTCTAGCTGGATGGCTGTAGAGTTTAAACCCAAACCCTTGTACTCTGTGTCACACAGAACTTCTCCTTCAAGGCCTGGACCAGGAATATCTGCTGATCCAATTTTAAGTTGTGGATCAGGGGGTTGAGCTGAATTCCCCTTGAGGAAAATATATTTAGAATAYGCATAGTGTGTTATATAAATACCTGGGCAGGCCAAATCCAGGATACACTAAGGCTTTTGGGGTTTGCTGTGTGCTCAAGCTGCTTCCCCCCACTCCTTACTCATATATTTATTTAATATAAGAAAGGAAATCAAGGAACTTGTTAGCAAATATTATGTAGCATACACTACCCTGGCAAAACACTTTCATCCCATGTTCCAACAAATTAAACACCAGGTCAGAACACCATGTGTCCACGCAGCAGAAACAGGCACTCGAGCCCAGCAGGCATGCAAGTACAAATACAGAGAAAAATAACCAAGATTGGTACTTGACTCTAGTGCTTGAGATAATGGCAACAACAAGCCAAATGGAGCTGCTGCTTCTCATCTCAGTACCGTGAACAGATGTGGGTTGGGATAACAGATAATCCTGTGAAATTTCTAGAAATCCTGGGGAGTTTCTATAAAAGCTGAATCCAGAAATCCTACGGACGAACGCAGAAATTTTTACTTCAGCTGCAAGTCCAAATGTTTGCCATCAGAATACATTCTGAAATGCTTAAGAAGTCACTTGCTGCTGCCAGCCAAAACATATAATTTGCAGGTATACTTTGTGTAACGTTCCCTTGAAAAAGTTGTTTTGAAAGCTGGTATTTTAATATCTGATATTTGTCAGATTTAGGTTCACTTACCATTGATGTCTAAAGTGTTTGCAGAAGCTCTGTAACTAGTTTAAGACTCCTTCAAGCTTGGTAATGTAACAGGTAAGAATGCTTATAAGCATGAGAAATGGAGAGAATAGAAAAATCAAGAGCAGCACATGTAGGCCAAGCTTGCTGGTTAGTTTACTAAGCAGCCAATTCAGAGTAACACAGGTGAGCAAATTAGTTCCACAAACACAATTCCACTCTACTGCTGTTCCTTCAGTGACAGGAAATAGGTTTTATTTTTATTCCAAGCACTGTGAAACGAGGAGAAGAAAAAAAGGACAGAGCAAAGAGATTTTACATTTACGTAACATCTGCATTTGGGATACATCCTTGAATGAACTGGGACTCTGATGCACATGACAGAGAGATTATTCTGTCCATTAAAAAAGGCAGGAGAGGAAAAAAAAAAAAAAAAAGGCAGCAGAAAGCTCTCAATCCATTACAGAATTTCAGGTGAATTGGTTTCATATCCATCACACTGCGTACAGAGATGCTGCTATTTCGTGATAGGTTTTGCATAAATAAGGAAGAACCTGAAAACTGGTCCTTGAAGAAAGCAATCACAAGAGAAAAAAAAAACCCATATTTCTAACACATGCATTTCCTAACTTTGGGTTCCTTCCTGATGCAGCCATTTCTGCCTCAGGAAAATGTGAGCAAAGAGGTCATTCTGTCAGGCAAGGTTTGCAGGCTGGTTCAGAAAGCAAATGCAGTCCCTCACCAGATTTTCTTCAGTCTCTTAGGGCTACATACGCATTTTATACTTCACCCGCACAGAAGGCAAACAAGAGGCTGCTCAGCTATGAAAGACACCTCGCCTGGGCTGCCAAAGACCTCCAGGGCACGATGTTCCGCAAGGATGCGCAAAGCTTGGCCATAAGGTGCACAGCCAGGGATATGCTCGCTAGAAAAAAGTGCCCTTTCTCCCGAGAAGAAAAGACCCCAGGCTAATGGGAAGAGGCTGCCTGAAGGCAGCTCTGCACGGAGGTCAACAAGTGAAAATGGTGTTAGGGAGCTGTTTTTCCTTGTTACTGTGCTTTCTCTGACTTTGCCATCGAGCCTGATTTCAGAAGCAGCACAAGGTTGTCTAGCTATTACAAACAGCTGCAGTAGGGAATAAACATCCCTGGGTCTTGCCTTTCATCCCCTTGCTGCAGTTGGGAAGAAGCCAGAGGGACCCCCCTCCCACCCCATGCACAGACCCAGGCACGAGGGCTGTGGGTGCAGGCAAGGAACAAGGAGCATCCACGAGCGACTGGGAGAACTGGGACACTCAGGTGCCTTGCACACATCAACACATCCATGTGGGTAGAGAAGACAGACCTGGACAAAATTAGCAGCATCCCTGCCCTAGCTCTTCTCTTTATCTTGCACAAAAGATAAAAAAAAAAAAAAAAAAAAAAAAAAAAAAAAAAAAAAAAAAAAAAAAAAAAAAAAAAAGGCAGCAGAATTAAAACTAAGCATTTCTTCAGAGAAATTCAAAACCAGAGCTGGTTTTCCCACTGATACCTTCTTGCCTTTTCATCCCCTTCTTCCTTCTCACTTTGCAGGTAATCTCATCTCCACAAAACAAGAGGTTTGGGAGCTCATTTCCTCAATCGATAGCAATGATGTGGTGTTCTGGCACTAATCATTGGTTGACCTTGCATTTAAAGTGCGCCCTCTCCAAACCATTAGCCTATACCCTGGCAGAAGACTGTAATTTGCAGCCACTGTCTTGCACAGACTTGGCCACTGTCTTAATGAACATTCCTCAGTAATCCTATTCAAAGAAAAAACAAAAAGGCAAACACTGAACTACGGCTTTGCATCCCCAACAGCTGAGAAGAAACCCTGCTACATCCCCCTTGTGAAAGAAATGAGCCCCAGTGCCCGCTGACATGGCGAGCTTTATGCTTTAAGTTCTCTGTAAATCCAGCCCTGAGGCCCCAGGGATGAGCGAATTCCCGCAAAGGGAAACTCTCCAGAGGGCTTCCAGGAAGCCATCATGTCTCCGAGGAGAGCAGAAATGCTGGGAATTGCTTGTGATTCAAGAGATCTGTTTTGCCCTCATTTTCTCAGAGGCTCCAGCAAGCAGCAGCACAGGGTCCTTGCAGGAAGCTTGCTCTGTGGGATTACATGGGCTGACTTCCAGGTATATTTTCTGGGATACACAGGAATGTGTCACTGGGAAAGGAACCACGCATGGGGAGGGGAAAGCAGAGCCCGGGATCTCAGACAAGCTGAGCCCGTGTAACTGAGACACTGACCTGGAAGGAGGGGAAGTGCCCCCTTCACGTGAGCCGGGTGCTCAAACCCACTATCCTGGAGGACCCTCAAGCCACAGCATCTGGGGAACAGACACGTGGCAGGGCCACAGCACCAGCCCCACACACCCTGCCCTACCTCCCTGCTTTCCACGGGTGCATCCATGCACAGCATGCAGCAGTTAGGGCTTCAGACTCTTCCTCACAGTTCCTCCCCTGGCAGACGGGCAGCCTTGGGCATCTTTCCTTAAGCTTCTCCTCGACACACTCTCTGTATAAAATCCTTAGCCTCCTGTTGGCTCAAAATTAAAGGAAGTTTGACCAGACAATAAGAAAGTGCTTTGAATTGCTCAGAGGGCACTAAAAATACCCATCAGATGTTATTAGCTGAGAACAAATTTGTAAGCTCATGATAAATCTTAAGGGTCTCTGCTTTGGTCAGGCAATTCTCACCCTTGGCTGCTGAAAGAAACACTACGAAATCCCAGGCTAGTCAAAAAAAAACCCAAAACCTTGTGTCTTTTTTAGTAAAGGCGCTAGACAGGCACTCTGCAGTTTCTTGACAATTCTGCTGCAAACAGCAGATCCTGCAGAAAAGGAACATTGTTCTAAGGAAAGATCCCTGCAGAGGTCTCCCAGCAATGCCCGTGTGACGCCTGCTGAATTTCAGGGGCTTCTTTAAGGCAGGGATGGGAGGCCAGCTCTAATGCAGCTGCRTTGCACCGATTCTTCTGTTTCCTCCGCTAATTGCAAATCTATTTATGAGCAGCACAAGTTTTTGTTGCCCAGAAGAACTGAACGAGTCAGCTGTTTCGGAGAGCCTTTGGTTACAACACACACTTTGCGAGGCTGCTGGAAGCACGGAGCGGGCAGGAGGGTAGTAGGAAACGGCCTCCAGCGACACCAGCTCAGCCAAACAYGGGAGGTGGGCAAAGGGAGCTGCTGGTTGCAGACTGATGCACCAGCGTCCTACTGACTCGGCTGCTCCTTGTAGAAATCTTGTGATACGGAGACGGAACACACTGCAGGAGCATGGCACCCCCCTTATAAAAGAAATCAGTGTTTTTTTTTTTCCCAAAAAATTTCTTTAAAAACATTCTAAAAAGAGTGTCCCAATTTCTTTCAGCCACCTTGTAGCTGAAATTCTGCATGGCAGTGCAGAAGGACATTTCATGGTGCAGGAGAAAGAAAGACAATCAGACTCCAAGGCACTGCTGCCACAAACATCCAAAACAGAGACAGCAGCAACGCTGCTGCAGTGATCTGGCTGACTAAAATATCCAGGTCTTAGAGATGTTTCTGGAGCTGCAGAGCATACTCAGCTCAGAAGGGGCTCCAGCACCTCTTTTGCCATCAGGGTAGAGCAAACTTTAACAGTCATATTCCAAACCCATGTCCATTTTTCAGCCTGACAGTCTGCTCCAGGGTTACATTATCCAAACAGAGATAAGGGTGTCTGGAAGCAAAGAATAAGGAGGTGTGTGAAAGAGCGGTGTTAGGGCCCATCAACATGGTGATGAGGTCTGAGAGCTGCTACTCACTGAGCAATAGGAAGAAGGGACAGAAAGGCTGTAACAAGAACTGCTGCTACTCCCTGCTTAACTCTGCACCCTGCATGCATATTTTCAAGTGTGCATAAGACACATAAAATTACCTTTGGAAATGGTACAAGATTGCAACCGAAATGCTAGAGAGAAACCGTTCGGGGACACGTTGCTTTATCAGTTCAACTTGCTAGGACACAGCATTCACCTTTGGTAAAGGGTACACAAGCCCTTCTTGGGTCTAGATGGGCTATTTCTGCTCCCACTTACCCTTATAAAGTATGACTAAATACCCAGTGGCATGTTACACAGAGGGAGCTGCACCAGGACTCCCCTCTTAGATGTGCTTGCAAGGTAACAGCAGTGGGCACAAACTAGGTCAAGCTTCTTGAGTGCAAACATGCAGCTCCCTGCGAGAAAGGTTGTCTTGCCCCTTGTCTTCCCAGTCCCTTCACTGCTACTGTGCTCTTTACAAGCGAGTAAGAACAATCTCAGTGCGTTAGATAACACGTCCATCTATCCCAGGATTTTGTCTCGGGCATCTGCTGCTGCCTGCTGTCAAGGGGAAGCATAAGGAGGAGGAAAGTACGAAGTATATTTCCCTCTGCATCCTTCAAGCAGCTTCTGAYTAATTTTCCAAACTAGAGGCAATATTTGCATTTTTTTCTTTAGTAGCCCCCAACAGACTTTTCCCTTGGGAATGTCCCTCATAGCTTTCTAAATCATTTATACTTTTGGTATTGTCAACARCCTACAACATTGTGTTCCCCAAATCACATGTTTTGTCAAAAAGTTTTACCTTTTGCTGGCTTGCTAGGGTACAGGACACCAAATTAAACAGGGAAACTCACCTAGCTGTGGCACCTTCCACAGAGCACTCAGGATTTTACAAGGCTGTTGAAGAGGATGCTTATTTAACCCCATATGTCTGTCAGCACTTGGATGGGCCCTAGTCTTGTTATGTGCTATGTAAAATGTGGTGGCCAGCTCTGAATTCACAGCATTCAAAGGTGACATCTTTGAGGATATCTTCAGAGGTGTAACTTTTACATCTCTGCCATCCCCTGGGAAATGCCTCAGCGGCTCCACTGCTAATTTAGGCCTGCTCCACTGCTGGTTTGTTCAATGCCACTGAAYACTCATCCATAAAATTTAATTTCACCTTTAAGATACCCCCTCAAGAAGCCAACACCAACCCCACTATTTAATACACGGCATTGATGACCCTGTTGGAGAACAGCGGAAAGAGCAAAGAGCAAACTTGCAGACTGTGCAGGAGAAAAGAGGAGCCTGCACCGAGTCCTCAGCCACCCTTGGGCTTTTATTCCAAACTGACAAGTCAGCGCCAGGTGCCTCTTGCAGCAGACACGTGGCAGCTCCAGCGGAGAGCAAAGCCACCCCGTTACGCCCTGGGAACAGGCTCTCCCCACGCTTGCAGAGAAAGCAGCAGCAGGGGCACATGTGCATGGGGGCAGAACAAAACTCCAAGGCTGCGAGGGCACTTGGGGCTTCTCTGCAAAGGCTTTTCGTTCTTAGCTACTGTCTGGGGTTTGTTTGCCTGTCATAAAAGGCCTAGGGTTGCTATGTTTGGGTGCCAGCAGGCGGGCTATGCCCAGGGGAACGTCACCACACCCTGCATCYTGTAACTCACACCGGGGCCTCCATCGTAAATGCGCTCGAGTGGTTCCTGCCAAGCCTGCTTACAGGCTGGCCGGCTTACAGGACTAGCTAATATGTGAGAAATGCTCTCCCCAGCTGTTATGGTATCATTGCATTGGACAGAGGCGTGTCACAATCTCAGCAAGTCACTGCACTATTCTTTATGAGTTGGACCTAACCAATACTGCCCACCCTCCATATCTGCCTCTACTGTAATACCTGGTCCCCTGCATCCTCTACCCAAACGCTGTGAGGAGCCAGCACAGGTGGGCTCAGCAGCGTTTGACCCAACACCAGAAGCACAATATCAGCCCCTAGATTCTCAGATTTTATAGGCAATGTGCACTGGAGCACTGTCATCCTGTGCAGCAGGAAGCACTGTGCAGRTCCCATCTCCAGTGAGTCAATAACCCAGCAGCCATCGAGGACCTCGCATCCCCACAGCAACGGCAGCAGCCAGGAAGAGAGGGCAACAAGAGGAGGAGTTACCAGGAACAGGGCTGGAAATGCTAATGCCAGTTCAAGTGTGATGCCCTCATGGCCCTTTGCAGGGGACTCGCATCCYGTTCTGTCTACTCTGTTCACTTGGGGAAGTTCCAGGAGACCAGGCCCACATATCTTGTAAAGCCTTGCTGTGCTCACCTCACATGAAAAACAGCCTCACACAGGCATTTAGAACAGGCCTGGTGATCTCTCAGCTCAACAGGGTAGCTAAACTGTGAAATGAAAGAGAGAAAAGAAAGCAAAATTGCTGACCAGGTATAAAATTGACAAAATATGTTCCAGAAAGACTTTCTCTCCAATAGCCTAGTCCCAAAGTCCTTTCTCTTATTAAAGTCTAGCAGAAGGAGTGTGAACAGAAGCAAGATTTGGCTCCAAAGAACTGCCAGAAAGTGTGTCAGAAGACCTCATGGAGGTGAACCTCAAAGGCCTCTTGCAAAGGAAGACACTCCTCTGAGCGACACTCAAAGGTGATTCTTCAGATTTCACCTCCTGTCGGGACCTCTTAGTCTGAGTGTCTCAAAAGCTCAGSAGGGAGCAGGACCCCATTCACCAAACCTCCCAGTTTTAAGAGGCAGTGTCCATACCCCAGGCATTTATGAGCAACGCACAGGGATCAAAGTCCCAGCAGTAGCTTCAAGTTTCATACTTTTTCAAGCATTTTGCAAGGAGAACAGGGGAAAGGGGACTAACTTTCAAAATTTAAATCCAAGAATCTAGTAATTTCAGTTTCCCTGAAAATGTGAAAGTTGGAAATACTCCACTTATACTCCATTTATTTAACAGAAAACGTTAGATGACTCCAGCAATAAGACTCAAGGAAGAACATCATATTCGGGTAGATTTTTTTTTTTGTCCCAGCAAATCTGTTGCACTTAAAGTTCCTTCCTTATTGTCTTACACGGTGAATAACCTTGAATTTTAATCCGACAGATTCTCCAATACACCTGTAGCAGTAATAAAACAAATGCATAGTAAAAAGTTTTGTTCACAAGTGCTGATAAAGAAGATAAGCTTGTAAGAGGCAGGTTACTTGGGCAGTAACCTGCAGATCTTTCCCATGAACTCGGCAATAACAAATCTCACTGAATTTCAGACCTGTGTATTGAGACATTGCTGTGAAAAGGCTCTGTAAAATCCCCATATGGATGTCTAGTTCTCTCAGGGCTCTCCATCCTTGGCACAAAAGCACTTCCCAGCACAGGAGGATATTGTCTTAACACAGTCCTGCTTCGGAGTAGGCAACAACTAAYAACTGTCCTCAGCAGTTTCCCACTGACAGCCGGACCTGCTGTGATTAATGGACAAACGAAGATTACAGGCCTCCAGAATCTGCTCACAGTCAATAGAATTAAATGCAGCAGCCAAAAGCAGGGCCACAGGGGCCTGAGTTGGCCCTTCAGCAAGAGGGCCAACTTTGTCCCTGAAGCCCGACAAGGCTGATGTGCAGCTCCCGCCACCAAGCCATGTGAGCACAGTCCTTGTTCCCAGGAACACGGAGGGAAAGGCAGAGGCAGGGACAGAAATGCTGCTTTTCACCGAAGCCGATCGGCGACCACACGCCCGAGGTGCCCTGCGCCGTGCCGTCCTTCCGGCTGGAAACGCTGCTGCCGGCGTGAGGCTGGGGCTGCGGGACGCGGCGTTACCGACCAAACAGGCACRCGGCAGGGGAGGAAAGCGAGTCTGCAGAGCCTAGGGCTTGCCTGGCAAAGAACGAGCAACGGCTTCTTCTTCCTTGTTGTCCTCATCCCAGGGTTTTCTAGAGCGCTCTCCTCTAAACCCGTTCAAATCTCAGAATTGTCAGGTTCTTGCTCCTCACACCTCTCCTGTAAACTAGGACAGAAACTAAACAAAAATTCTCCCACAGAGCTCTAGATTTGTGGGAGAATGACCATTTTCCTCCTTCCCACACAGGTGGCTTACAAAATCATGACACTACTAATGCAACTCTTTTTTTCTGAGCTTTAAGCATCCCACTTTGCTGCTGTTTCTTTACAGCATAACGTYGAGCTTCAAATCCTCTTTCAAACTTCACCACTAGCTACCCAGCCACAAACATGTGAGGGCAGGAAACACTTCCCCGTTGCTACGAGCACGGTTCATTCTCCATGCATGATACCTCCCAGGAGCTGAGGAAAAGGCCACCGAACCGGGGCCGTGCAATCACGGCTGCCGTCAGCAGATGGCACGAACGCCTCAGCGTGGCTTCAGCGCCAACAGGCCTGGGGATTTCATAGTAGAGGAAAAAGAGCCACTGGAAAACAAAAGGCAACAGCTTATTCACACTGCAGTAGGGGCGAGGGAAGGGAACACACACCGGCTTACACACATCCTCCCGGGCACCTGCAGCCTCTGAGGGGAGCAGAACGCCAGGTGGGACACAATCGCGGCCACTAAAGAGAGGGCAGAGCCCTACAGTGCCAGGCTCTCCTTTATCAAACAGATTTGAGACATTATTTTCTTCTAAAGCGCGTCGTAAGTCCTCTTAATAATTGTGCACTGTGCAYGGGGTGGGAGTGAAATGCAAGTTTAGGAGGCAACAAGCTAGAAGACAGACCCCAAACCTGGCTCCGTGTGGTATTTAGYGCCAGTCTGCGATAGCTAAAGGGAAAGGTCAGCACTTTATCCAAACCATCTGTACAGGGCTCCCTTTGTGTCATTTCTTTATTTATGCCCCTTCATATAGCAGCATAACTGAGCAGGAAACACGTATCCTGGCTTGAAAACAGAATGGTTGATGTTTACAGCATCTCTGTAAAAAAAAAAATTTATTGCTCATGCATGTTGATAGGTTATGAAAAGAAAGCATTGCCCCTGAATAAATCATTGCAGGTAGATCTGCTATTTCTTCATTAAAAAACAAGTAAGCTCACAGCAAGCAGGCACCTGCACAGATGCAAAGAAACAGTTCACATGATCAATGCAAAAAGGCACTTCAGTTTAAATGAGACGGAGCCTTTGGGTCATGAAGACTAAATACTGCAAACGTAAAACTGATGCTTAAAACTTGCTGTGCCTTATTTATTTTCATTCTCAGAGCAGAGTGAATACAGCAAAAAGTAAGCTAGATGCTCTGAAAATGAAATGCAGAGGGTGTCAACTAAGAATGCACTGACCCCTATATTTGAGGAGCAGCACTGGGATTTTGTAGTTGTTTCACTGCAATAAATGGATGGACTACCCAGAGATGAGGGAGCAGGGAGGAAGCATTAAGATAAAGGGGGAAAAAAAGCAACAGTGCTTTTATAAAGTAGAGTTTACATGTTTTAATTGAGCCTACAAAGCATCTGGACTAAACAAATTAAGAATGGATCTAAAAAGCAAAACATTTGGGAACCAAAACTAGTTCCCTAGTCAAAGAAATTTGATTGCTGTTTTGTGAGCTTGATTCCGGGGAGATTCCTGATGTGAGCCTGCGCTGTGAGCAATGTGCTGTGCAACGGGCAAGGAGGCTGCAGCCACAGCATGACTCCTCCGGCACTGGAGCCCAGGCGAGCGGGCTGCGTGGCAGCTTATCTCAGGACAAGCAAATGAACAGTGCTCCGGGGTGCCCTCCTGCAGCCCCGCACGTGCCTGCTCTCAGAGAGGCGGCTGTGAACATCTGGCAAGGCACAACACATCTGGGAGGAGGATGTGTCCTTAGAACAAAACCAGAGCATCTTTCCAGCTGGCAGGAATAGCAAAGCTAACTACCAGAAGCAACGTGCCTGTAAAGCTGCTGYGGCACGTGTTACAGCACCGTGCTCTGCAACAGCAAATCAACTCTCAGAGRATCCTGGGCATCTCCTACAAACCCTTCGGAAGCTGCATTTCAATAGCTAGGGCTACACCCACAAGTTAGGCTGGAGCTAGCAGAAACACTGGGGGTGACATGAACATCATCTCTTGCTACCAGAGCTACCCTAAAGCACCCCAGAAATGCTGCTCAGGGGGCTCTCATGGGAGATAACAGTCCAGGTATCTCACTTGCTGCCTCAAGAGGAACATAACCAGTAGCAACCCACACGCTGAACCCATTTCACAGCTCGGACCTGGCTTGCAGCTAAATGAACGTAACCTCTGATGCTTTAGAAAAGGGCACAGGTTAATCCCTCCCATCCCTGTCAGGAATTTGGAATACAGGGAGGTGGATGGATCATCCTGAATCTCCAAACCTGTCCTCCTTTTCCTTCAGTTAAAAGGAGAGGGGCTCCGTGCAGGGCACAGCTGCCAGCCTTGCAGTTTGGCCTCCTGAGATGCACGTCACTGGTTGCAGGAGGGCTGGCAGGAGAAGGCAGTTCATGGATTGCAGGCGGGAGAGCACACGTTTTGGAGAGGCCAGGGCACGCACCTGGCAAAGAGCAGAGGAATCAGCAGAAGTGAATTCAGTGGCCAAGCGGAACTTAGTCTGCAGACCATCTGACACTGAATCCAGTGGCAGGGTCTGGGTGTGAGTTTGGAGAACTGTAGCAGGTTGGACACAAGGGGTGTCCTCCCTCCCTCCCCTTGCTCTTCCATGTCCCACAGCTACCCTGAGCTGGGCTCACAGCAAAGAGAAGCCAGACACCCTGGGATCAAGAGTCGTGCTGCTGAAAGCCCAGGCTATTCAGGTCACAGGCCTGATGCCAGAGTTTGTGCAACACAAGAAATGGCCACAGAAGGAAGTGAAGCAAAGACTGCTTAAGGCAGGGGGGAAAGGCAGGAGTGGGGCTTCAGGGGAGCCCACATGGCTGGAGAGCAGTAAGTGGATCACCTGCAGGAGGGGAGCTGCTCTCCCCTGCTTGCAATGCTCAGCTTGTGAACTGCCCCGCGTAGAGAGAGCCCTCAGACCACGTCTGCATTCCCCAAATAACTGGCTTGAGCAAGAGCAGCCTCTCCCTTCCTTCCGTTCCTGCTCTGCTGTGTTGACCTGGGGCCATGGGCAGCCCATGAGCCCACTATCCCTCTCCTGCAAGTTCCTGCCTTTCCCAGCAAACAGACGGCGGGATCAAAGGCAACTCTGCCAAGCCTGATGTTCAAAACCAAACCAGGAGCTCAAGTACAGGCCTGGCCCGCAGGAACACGCCAGCACTCCCTGCTGCCTTTGCCCCTGGGCTACGAGCTGCCACACTGCATTTCTACACCTCTTCTCACTTCTCAGAAATATAAAAATAAAATAAAAGAGTGGAGAGGGCTCTGAGAGCATCACCTGCTGACTCCAAAAGCTGCAGCTTCAGCAAGAGCATAAAATACAATATCACTCTTGATTAAAAACAGAAATAATAAAGGCAGCTCAGGTACCAGCTGCAGAGGGGCAGCAAGCTCCTCTGCCCAGGGAGCATCCCAGCTCTCCCCCTTGTATGATCCTCTGACAGCTGCCGAGTTGGAGGAAGAAGAAAGAGAAYGAGTAGATAGATGCGCCCCAGTCTCGGGCTTTGGCTCTTTCCAGCAGATTGGCAYGGGCTCTTCCCCGCTCCCTCCGGGCAAGGTGAGCGCAGGGCCACTGCCAGCTCGTGACTCACCCGAACACCAGAGGCGGCCAGGAAACGGGCCGCCCGCCTGCTCCTTCCCAGGGTTATTCACACCCTTTGCTACACGGAGCTGCCTGCTCGAGCGCGTCCCTAGTTGTGGAATGACACAAGCAGGGTTGGGAATGGCYGAGTTTGGAGCCAGATTGCAAACTTCCCTGCTAACAGAGACAAGGGAAAGGAGGATGGCAGGCAATTTTACAACAGTAGTTAGCAAAAGTCCCTGTCACTTGAGCAGTAGCCACAGATATGTTTTGTTTCAAGTCATTTCGGGCTATGACAYAGAGAATAAGCCGTCCTCACCGTTACCTCCACATATCAAGTTAACAGGAACACACAGACTCCCAAAGCCTCCTAACCCTGAAACCCAAAGATGTGCTTACCTTGCATCCAGGTTCTAGCACTAAGTGGAAAAGTGCTGCAGGTGGTTTATGAAGTTTCTCATATGCAACAAGTGGCCCTGCTGCCAATTCTCTGTAGTCTTCTGAGCCTGGTCCCACTGTCATATTCTAGCTGCCCACTTCTGCCCAAGGAGCTCTTCCAGGTTTTATACCATCTTTTCACACTTCTAGCACCCAACCAAACTCCCTGCTGTCTCAAAGCACAACAGCAGCAAGGCAGAATTCCTTTTAGGAACTAGGAACAGCAGGCATTGCAGGAGGTAAAGTCTCTATTGTAAGGACAACTGCCTGCCTACAAGGTCCTGCAGCCTAGCACAAGCTGAGTGCCTCTGCCAAGAATGGTGGCAAGTGGCTTCCAGGGGCCTGGAGAGCTCTCGCTTGCTCCCCAGCTTCCCATTCCTGGGCTCCTGACTTGCTTCCACGCTCAGAAGCAGAACAGTCCAGCAAACTGCCTTGTTTGCTACACAGAGCATTAAGCACCAGGACTTGGTGCAAGCAGAAGTGCAAGTTGAGCTCAGTTTTTACTATAAGGCTGCACACTCCAGCATCTCTAAAGGCCAGGTCCAGCAGTGCCACCTGCCCTCCAGCAGCCCCCACAGGGTTTATAATCCCATGCCAGGCTGGAGGATCTCCTGCCCCGGGCACTGCGCACCTGCAGGTTCCCCCAGCTGAGTGTCCGAAAACATCCCATGGGACTTCGACTGCAGGTGGAGAAGGGATGACACCTTCAGCACCCCACTACTTCACCCGGTTCTCGGGAACCAGGCTGAGGGAGACATCCAGAGCAGAAAGCCTCTGTAATGCTGCGCTCTAACCAACCAACAGCTGCAGCCTTCCTCGCTGCTGGGGATTATCCTCCTCTGACCTCCTTGGGCTCCTCTCCTGATCTGGCCACCCCACTCTACAGGCTGGCACCAGGCCATGCTCCCTGCCTCCCCGCTCCCTGACTCCATCTGGCCAAGCCCTGGCCTTTTCCAGTGCCCAGYAGACTTACCCGGGGCACTACCACCTGATCCCAGATACTGGAGTCTCTGCTCTTCTACCCTTCAGACCTTCTCAGAAAAGGGCCAGCAGCCAGAGGAGCAGAGACACTGACCAAACCAGTGTTTTGAGCACAAAGCCCCTTGTGAGTATACACGTTTCCTTCCACTTATGCAGGTACAAGCAGGGCACCAGGTGTCTCACCTCTCACTATTTCTGGACACGGGCAGATCTTCGGCTGCCTTTGCTACTGAAGAGGTCTGGAACAGCAGACTGGCCAGCTCCCGGTATCTGGTTACCTTCCAGATGCTGTTTGGCTTCCATCAAATGATAACAGACCCCTGCCAGGGAACTTGGTTGTCAAGGAGACCTCTTTCAAACACCACTTTGGAAGAAGCCATCTCAATAGCTAGGATAGCCCATCTCCAAGATGAAATATTCAGGTTATCCACACACTAGCTCTGCATCAGTTAGTATATGAGCTGGGAGCCACAGAAAAACAAAATACATTCGGCAGCTTAACCGAGCCACGGAGAGTTGATAATTCCACCCAAATACAGGATGGGTTGGGGATGATGCCCAGGTCACCAGATAGGCTGATGCTCCTTCCAGTAGCCTTGGCTCAGCTTCCCCTTTACTTTCCCACATTGATTTCATATTCCGAATTCAACTGAAAATGGAAGGAAGCAGATCCTGGCCTTTCACTGACAAGGACTTTGGCTTCTCTGGGGACAGATTTGCCTTGCCTATTTTGGGCAACAATGTTTAACCTAAAAACAGAACCAAGCAGAAGCATCTGCACAGAGTAAGCCCAGGAATAGACAGGTGGGTTGCAGAAGTGTTCAGCTCATATGGGTGGCAGGCACCTCCTAAAGAAAGACGTAGTCCAAGGGTGGGTGAAGAGTTTCCTTATATCACTGGGATCCTCTAGCTCCCACTCCATACTGTGTCCCAGCCGTGGCGGAGCCCACATCTCCAGGGCAATAACTCTGCTTCTTCATTTGCCTCCGTCTTCAGCAATATCCACCTCCATTTGCTCTGTGTTTCCACCTTCAGCGCTTGGGTAAACTACTCACACTACAAATAAGGCTTCCTCAGCACAACATAACTAGCTACCAAAAACTTCACAAACAGTGAAAATGCAGCCAAAAAACAGTCCCAGAAGCAGAGTACACATGGGCAAACAGGAAGGGTTATCCCACATGTAACCTTCAAACCAGCTAGAAATGAAGCAGTCGCAGGGAAGCGAGACATTTGCAAATCTAAGAGGAGTCTGCTGATCTCCGTCTAATTGCCTGAAACGACAGCTCCTGACAGCACAGAGCTTTGCTCGCGTCTCTTGGGAGCAGCTTCCAAGGTAGGAGCCATTTCCTGGCAGGAGGAAAATGCTGAGCTGGGAATTCGGGAGGTTGCAAGGCACACGAGGGAGTGGGAGCCATTTACAAGTCTGCCACAGTCTTTGCATCTGCAGCAGCCTCTTCCATTCACAATGCTTAAAAATAGCAAGTGGGTGAGACATGAAAATCGGAGGCAGTGGGCCCATGCCAGGGAGATTGAAGGGAATGATGATCTGATGTTAAGGCTTCAAGCAGTGACTTAAAGCTCCATGAGTAATTCTTGGCTTTACAAAAGCCATACACGAGAGGYGCAGTACTAAAGTTCAGAGCAGCATCCTTAAGACTGAGCAAGACTGAAAATTCACYGGCTATAAATGAAGGGGAAATAAATGAAAAACCTGTTCACAGCATGCAGTTATAAATCTCTTYCTATTACTCCTTTTCTGCTTAGTCTCTCATTCGCAGTCACAAGGACTTAAATAAGCCCTGTATGCATTTTGTCTGGTTGCTGCAGTCCAGCAGCAGTATTTTTTTCACAGCCAAGTCAGCTCTGACGAAGTTTATACTATAGCAGAGGAAAGAATTGGCAGATAATTGATAAATCCTTTTTACTAAAGTCATTGAGATTTAAGGGACCAATATGATCCCTGTAGGGTCAGATCAAACAGTAGAAGAAAATTTTGAGTCACAGAGAGCAGTCAACATTTTTTTTTTWAAAGATTGGTCACTGTATCTCCACACTTTTCTCCCAGTAGTATGAATTTAGGATTTCTGTCAAATTATTTACATCATACAAAAATCATCGCATTAAAAGCCAGTGTTCACCCTCAGCACGGTGGTGAGACCATTGTGACTTCCTTGACCCCAATGACAACTACTTGTCCTCGGAAAGCAGGTTCACAGCCCAGCACTAAAAGGCCAGTGTTGCCATCGCTGGACTAGAGCATGTTCTTCCACTGGAGGTACCAGAAGAATTAATGCTATGTTGTAGGAGAAAGTAAAGTAATAGCAGAAATGTGACCACAGAGAAATGATGGGTCTTAGAATTAATTGGAGCCAAAAGGTAAAATTTGTTCTGCAATAAACAAATATCAAACAAATCTATAGAGCAACAAAGACAGAAATACATTAAGACAAGGATAAAAGACTCTGAAACCTGAGTGCCTTCTGAGCTGAAACAAAGAACCCCAGAACTCATTCATCAGACGAAGAAACTAAAAACACTTTAGATCAACTAAAGCTGGGTTCAGTAGCGTCTAATAAAAATACGCATTTTTTTTTTAAAAAAAAAAACATTACAAGCTCTGTTCCAGAAAAGAAATGTCAAAATCTGTTATTTTCCCCTTACAATGGCAAGCTGAGACAAAGCAGGCTTCCGAGCTGCTCCCTTCAGATGGAGCGTGGTCAGAGGCTTTTGCAACATCCACTAACCAGGTGCTCAGAATAGCTCCCCTCTTGGCCTCTGCCATCCAAACCAGGATGCTCCCTTGACTGCATGGCCGGGCTGCCATCCATGAGGGGTCTGATGAGGCTTTTCCCTGTTGTAAACCATCTCAGGATACACACACGACTCCCTCTTCCCTCACTTTTACACMAGGGAGAGCTGGTGGCTGTGCAGAGAGGAGTGGGATCCTGTCCAGCGCTGTCCGAAGCCCAAAGCCAGGCTTGGCTGCCCGGCGCGGGCGGGATAAAGGCGAACAAGCTGGAGCCCGGCCTGGAGCTCGCTGCYAAAGCTGTTTGCCAGGGGGAAATCCCAAAAGGGAACGGCCTGGAGTCAAGTGTGTGGGGAGAAAAAGAGAACTCTATCTAAAGTTGACCAATTTTCTTTGCAGTATTCAAGTAGTAGTTATGGGTCCTTCTGTGAAACAGGCATGCAGATAAGGTGGAGAAACCTTTGGAGAAACCCAGGGATGCAAAGCACAATTGTGTCTGTGAGGGTGTCTCGGCTCCAGCACAAACCATTCGTCYGCTCTTGCACTGGAAGGACCTTCCCCTTTCCAACTTTCCAACTCAAACCACCTTCTCCACCTGAACAGCAGGTCACCATCTTGCCCATCCGAGCCATGTTCAACATGGGTGGGCAGCACCAGCATGGGGGTTTATGTGAAATTGCTGCTGCTCAGATGTCACCAGCCGGCCGGTTCATGATGGCAATTGCAGCCCCTGCTCTCGGCACGGCAGGAACCAACCCTGGCAACCCAGGACACTTCTAATCCTGAAAAGCACAACACAGAGCGGCTCACACCAAGGCCTGAGTCTTTCCCCTCAGAAAAAAATGTGGAGACACTCAGAAAGACCCTAGATAGCATGACCAGCCGAAACCACGTAGCAAAATCCAGACAGAAAAAAATACTGTTTTAGCCAGTACTGGGAGCTGGAATGCAGCTGCAGATAAAGGCTGCAGATTTTGACAGAAAGGGGAAAAACAGCTTCAGGACTTCAAACAGGCCAATCCCAAACCACACAGATAGGTTTATTTAAAAAAGAAACAAAACTCCAACACCAGCCTCTTATCAGCCTTAACTAGGGATTTCTCAGCTCTTTTTACTACTTGTGGTTCCCTCCCCCAAAAATTCCACCAGAGGCACTAACTGTTCTACAGAATTTGTACCTCCTTAAGCATCTCTCAATCACCTTTGGCAAGCCCTATATTCTTTTTTTTTTTTCTTTTCTTCTTTAAGAAGAAAGTTTGGAGTGGGTCTGAATGAGCAAGACACCAGCAGCAAAACATCAGTGTGTTGTCCAGGCTCAGAGATGGAGAGAGAGGTGGGGGCAGATGAAGGGCTGAAAAGCTGGTGGCAAACCCCTCCCCTACAGGTCACTCAACAGGCCACTTYAGTGAGATACCTCTGGTCCTTCCTTAGCTGTCCAGTTCTCTGTGCTCAGGCACGTGCAGGCACGGGCCAACCCACGATGAAGGGCAAGGAGCACCTTGATCCCAGCCCAGCTCCGCTGGCATCCAAGGGATTTCTCTCGGGGTAGGACACAGCTCGGTGCGCGCGAGGGCACTGAACATAGCCTGCAGCAAGCCTGCAGCTCTCCTTCCCTGGATCAATCTATTAATTTCTCCTGTGCTGCTGGTATAATAAGGAGGGGGGAGGGCATGGGGAGACAGAGACAAGGCTCTAGTGTGCAATGAAATTAAATGCATAGCAGCAGCCATCATTAATGATGCATTATGGAGCAACAAAGGCAGCCTGGATGATTGACACTCCCTAACAAGTTGCATATAATAAACACTTTCCTCTAGACAGAACGTGCCTGATTATGGGATATGTTCCCCCTCGTGTTACTGACGCATCCATTGTGATAGACGCACCCCACTTCAAAGGGGAGAGTCACCCAAAACAAAAGGAGGATGGAGTGGGAGACGCTCGACTGCAGGAGCCGCGCGGCCTCCTCGCTGGGGTCTCCACGCAGCAGGACGCCGAGAAGCTGCGCAGGAAACCACACGTCTGCAAAGCAAGTAGGAAGACCGGGGAGAAATACTGCCCAGCGACACCTAAATAAACCCTGCAGTGGCACCGCGTCCACTCTGGATTGAGCTTCCCAAGAACAGAATCTTACTGGTATTTTTAAGAACTTCTCTAAGTGGAGGAGCATTAGGGCAGCTCCTTGGCTCCTCACACCCCGTGCCAGCCCTTATGTATAGCACACAAGTTGCCTAGGTTAGAGCTGCTATACCATATGGGTAGCACTGCGACCCCATGCCAAAACCAGCATCCCATATAGAGGGCACAGGCTCCTGCCCTCCGCTCAGCACCAGGGCTCGGGGACTGCAGGACCAGGCCTGGGACTCAGCGCTGCAGGAGAGCTGGTCCCCATGGAACTGCTTATAAATCCAGACAGCTCGTGCCAGCACTGCCGGCCCCAGCACCTCGCTCACCCTGAATGGCCTGACCCCTTCTCTCCCCTGAGAGCTCCTAGCACAACCCAGGYCTCCCACCAGCACTATCTCACTGGGGCTTTTACACATCTTGGGTCTTGCTCCTCATGACTGTGTCTAAAATGAAATGGGGGGAAAGCAGATCTCGGGAAGTGTCACAGCAATGCTCCTGGCCCCGTGTCCAGGTTTTGGGGCTCAAGAGGAGCAGGGTGGGGGCCGTTCTTACCTCAGTGAGCTCACGCTCAGAAAGCTGTGTGCAAAAGCACCCAGATCTGGACTATTTCCAGTTTCTGCTCCGAGCGGGTGGGTAGGCTCCGCAGCGTGCCATGAGGAAGTCTGCTGACAGACSTTACAAAAGAGGGTGTAAACTCCATGTTTCCCAGTGAGTGATTAAAAGGGAAAGGCAGGAAACTTGCAGCTCTGTAATTAACGCCAGGAAAGTCAGAGCAAAGGGTGACATCACCGCAACTAATTACGACTTGGGGAGGCATAGGACTAATCATTAGCCTGACCCTGCGATCCATGTCTAACATGCTCCCATTGTGCTCCCGGCCAGATTTCCAGGAAGCTCCTGCTCTCCGAGGCATGTTCCTGGCTCTGCTCATGCCAAGCATGCGTGAGGCCGGACCCACACGTAATGTATGTGGATGTGGAAGAGGGGGATGAGCAGCGGGGCCTGGGGGCTGCCCACAAGCATTGCAGCAGCCCCCCACCCCAAGTGGCTCTTGCTGTCAGAAGGTCCTGCAAATCTCTGAGCATCAGCYAGGCCTGACCCGTCTTCCCCATCCTTGCAGCCAGCTTGGTTTTTAACTGCCCAAATCTATGCTTTTTCCCATCCATTCCAGAGCTGGCGTCATTCCAGAGGCCAGAAACAAGCAGACATCTGGCATGGAACGCGAGTGAAGCACTTCTGGGCTCCCTGTGCCAAGGCAATTCTCCCTGAGCTGTCAACATCAGCGCCTGGAAGCTGCTGCCATCTCTACACCCACGCGCAGGATGGATGAGAGGGCTGTGCAGCTCACTGCCACTGCCAGGTAGATGGTGGGTGTCACGAGGCAACACAACTTGGGCAGAAATTGCATAAAAGTCAGCTCTCATCYGCCACCAAGGCCTAGGAATGGGCTATTTTCACATGTTGTGTTCTCCTGATGCCACCAGCACACCGTTGGCCTCATGTCAAGGGAGGAAAGACTCCAAACTAGGTGCCCTTCTGAAAAACAACTGTGTTAGTGACACACAAGGTCACTAGAACTCCAGGGTACCAATTCTGAGCCTGGGGCCTCAGCTGAGCTGTTCAGCCATTGCAACGRGCACTTGGAAGCTCTTGTATTCTCTGAGTAGGTGGCATCTGGCTTTCCCTCCACCACGCAAAAGGCTGCACAGCACATTCGTGCTCTGCAGAAATGCAGTACATTTGTGTTCTGCAGAAATGCAATACAGCAACAAAAAATTCCCCCTGAAATAGGAAGCAAAACCAGCTTGCGCCCTCCGAGACCCCAGCAAGGAYGTGCATCCAGTGCCACATGAAGGAAACGGCTTGCAAAATGTTACAGAGAAACTGCACATGAGCAACAGGAACTGTCAGTTCCAAGGAAAACTGCACAAAGTTAGGAGTTAGACAGCTTTTACAAACAGAAGAACTGTATTTAGAGGAAAGGGATGGGGAAGTTGCAAGTCTTCAGTTTTACTGACTGTTTTTCAGAGAAAATGTGACGTGAGCATTGCAGCCACTGTGCTGAGACTGCATGAAGGCAACAGAGCCAAAGCAGTAGCAGGGAAATGGACAGTCTCTGGCAAATTCTTCAAAAAGAATCAAGTGCAACAAGATACAGATGTCAGCATAAAGAAAGAAAACTCACTGTATAGGATTCTACTTCATGTTCCAACAGTGATTCTTAAACTCCTTTCTAAAATATCTGTGTATATGCCGCATTTCATAAACCTGTCAAAAATATTTGAATCTTATACTGAAACATTACCAAGGACGCCACATTATCTAGAATACAGTATTAACCTCTGGATAATATTTAGGTATGCTTCAATAATGCTACCGAGATAGAAATCAGGATGGAAATCTACAGAATGACTTCAAAGTAAGATATCAGTCAATTTATACAGAGAACCACACTTAGAGACCTGCAATGCCTAATTCTTTGTTGGCAAAGGTTCATTACAAATTCTTTTTAAAATATTTCTCACACTCTCCTCCCCTTTCCTTATCCTAGTTTTCAGAAACTGTAGGAAACCCCTGGATTAAGGGGGAACTCACAGTCAAGTAGCACACAATATTCAACCAGTCCTAAGGCTATTACAGCACAGAGCTCCCATGCAGAGATAAGCAATGGTTTAGAAAAATATCTAAGCGGTTCCAAACATCAAGATGATTTCACACCCAACTGGAAAATATGCAGGCTAATATTGCAACAGTCATTATGGCATTCAGCATGCAGCCAGGCTAAAATCCACACAGGAATACRGCCACATTCCTGCACAGGATTAGAGGACTGATCCAGAAACCACTGAAGCCTGTAGGATTCTTTCCATTAAGAGGGACCGGATTGGACCCTATAAAAGATTAACTTTATGAGCTTACAGAAGACATCAAGGTGCAAAGGAGCAACAAAGTCAGTGCTGAGATACACAAGCACGCGGGCAATTTGTAACACAAACTGCAGTCTGTGCTTATTYTCTTTCCAACCAGATGGGAAGAACAGATTACAGAATGGGGTCAGCAATGAGGTTAGATAGCTGGGCATTGCAAAAAATTAATACAAGTGCATAAACGAACACAGGACTAACCAGGAAATAAAAGCTATGCAAGACTAATGTCATCGGTTTTGCCTACACCAGGATTATGAAAAAACAGAATTGCTAAAGGTATGCAACGTTTCAACACTTCTGAAGGAAAGCGCTTTAAGTTGCATTTCTTTTGTAGCATATAGACTAGCGTGTGATACCTCAGTATACACAGACTCCTAAAARCCACGAGAACATGGTGATGCTGCTAACACATATGTATAAGCTTACACACCAGCCAAGCCATCTGCCTCGCTGCTGTTGCAGCGGATGCAGGGCGCGTGTGAGGCTCTCACCCAGAGGGTGACACGGAGCACGGCAGGGCACCCGTTTTGTAGAGAAAACTGGCACAGAGACTCAGCCACAACAGCGAGATGCATGAAACGACCATGGTAGAAGGAAATACAGCTTGGGACCAAACACTGCCAGGATGGCCTCACCTATGGTGGCCAAAAGGTCTCCAGTAGCAGCAGCTAATGATTCCCTGAGCAGCATTCCAAGCAGAGGAAGCCTCCCCTGCACTCTGAAGTTTTGAGGACGCCAAAGCCTCAACACCCTCTGGGAAGAAAGCATTTCAACAGGGACGGAAAACACCGAGTGGAAGGCTGATGACATTCCCGTCTACTAAGAATGTCAGATAAATTTGATGAAAAGCAATTAGCGGGGGAGCGTRGGGGCTGGGTGGGGATGGGAGAAGCGAAAGCAGAAGAACACACACAATCAACCAAGMCGACAAACCACGAGCTGTTCATGTCTGGTCAAGACGTTTGTTCCAGCCAAACAAGATTTATGAGTTACACCTTTTGGATGAAAACCTTCCACATGTGTCTGTGCTATGCAGTCTGCTGCCGAACCCATCCCTCAGCAGGTCTACAAGCCACCCACCTAGATACCAACCCAACACTGAACAGAATCCCTTTCCCAATGGCCATTCTCCCCGTTTTGTACCCAGGCCCCCTTGAACAGGTTGGGTAACACACTTTATGTTCCCATGCCAAGGGGCAGCATAGTGCAAATCCTAACATGGAAGCATTCATCTGTTTAAATTACTTGGAAATCCTTGAGTCAAAGCGCCAGAGAGAAATGAGTGCCAAGCCAAGGGGGAGCGAGAAGGTATCAAGCTGCAAGCTCTGCAGCGGGCACGCGGAGAAGCTCGCACAAGGTGACAAAAGCAAAACGCTGATGTGCCTGCACAACCCCACTGCTGTGCCATGTATTTTTAAACACCCTCTCTGCTCACGACGCTTGTGCCCGCCTGGCCTCTCTCCCCGACAGCGCCGCAGCCGCCCTGGTTGCACGGCGAGGGAACCCGCGAGCCCTGGTGCTCATTAGAGCGACGCTCCGGCCGCAGCGCTGATGTGACAGCTCCCGGGCAAAAGGCAGGAGCGACAGGACGGGACAGGGATCACGACACAGCGGCGGCAACGTTCAGCAACACAGAGAAAGAACAYGGGGTCAGCTCATCCACCACGGCGCCCGACAGCAACCAGGAGAGCAAACTTGAGGGGAAAGTGCAACCCAGCAGAGCAGCAGCTCCTACACCCTCCCCACCGCTGGCAAGGAGCTGCTTGGAAGGTTCTGCATGCGGACTATGAAATATTAAATAGCTCCTGACTGACAAATCACCRTGAATTTGTACAATTCTTTTCAAATCTGTTCATATTTTGGCCTTCACGTGTCATGGGGTTATTATCTCCACACCACAATTATGGGTCATGGGGAAAAAAAAATAGTACTTCCTCCTGCTTGCTTTTCAGCAGCCACCTGCTAAGTTTATTGGTGCCTGTAATTYTTCTTAGCATGGAAGACAGCCAGAAGTCATATTATAATCACCTTTTTCACATCACTCACTAGCGTTCCTGCCAGGGGACAAAGGAGGTTAACACAAAGAGGAGACTCATCTTAGAAGAGGGTAGCAAACGCTATGGGGTCAGGAGTTCATTATTTTATGCAGCTTCTTTTCTTAAGCATTATCTCAAGAGTTTGGGCCTCTCCAGAGCTGCTTTAGAAGGAAGAGTGAGATTACATTCAGGTCCAGTCTTGGCGATCAAAAAGGAATCTTCTCCACCAGCCAAGGGCAGGTCTTGGCAGAGCGTTTCTGTAAGTGATATCAGTGCTGTCACTCCAGACAWCCCCCGGCGCGCGATGCAGGAGGGGCAAAGAGAGGAAAGCTGCCGGGCGCACAGGGCCCTTCGAGCTCACTGACTCATCAAAGCCCGCTCCAGGGGAAAGAGCTGACAAACTTAGTCTGTCTGGTTTGTGCACTGCTAAATTAAAGCTGATATTTGGGAGACTCGTAACAAGAGCTGTGAGAGATGCAGGGCAAAAAGGRAGATGTGGGCATTGGCTGGCAGCAAAGGAAGGTCTGTCTGTCCATGTCACTGTGCAGACAGCAATGCATCAGTCTCAACTAGAGCCACTTCCCACCCCAGAGCAGACGCAAAGACCTGCTGAATCCGCTGTCCTTTCTGCAGGACCAGCTGGCGGTGGTTACCTCAGGAAAGGATGGATGCACGACCTGACGTGCCTTCTAATTGCACTCCCCCGAGCCCTCAGAAAAGGCTTCTCCCTCGCAGCCTGCAGGAGAGCCCTCACCCCAGCCTGCCTGGGCAGCCCTACAGCAGCTGGCACCTTTGTCGAAGCCAGTAGTGATCCCTCTCTCCGAGGATGCAGCCATCCCATGTCTGCTTTGGTGTCCAGGTGCAAGGTCCAGCCCATCACTGCATTTGTGCCACGGGTGCCCCCAGACCAGCCGGGAGCAGGGTTGGGGCCTCTGGAAAGCAGCTGGCTGTGACAAGTCCCACTGTCCTGAGAGGGAGGCCAGCAATGGGAGGGTAGAAGCCCCTCCAGGCTGAGGGCTTGACTGCTGGTCTGGTTTTAAAGATCTCCGTGTGAGCCAGAATAAATTCCTACATGGGGCTTCGGAAGCGAGCCTGTTCCCTTGTACTCCCAAGGGCGGATTCTGCTACCTATTGAAGATAAACCTGTGGACAACAATCTGAGCCTTTATAGGATTTTCAAAGCACAGTTTTTTCTTTGTGGAAGCAGAACCACAGATTTAAATTCCCTGTCCCAAGGCAATGCCTCCCCTCCCTGGCTCCTGACAGCCTCTTTCCTCACTGCAGCACTTTCACAGAACAGCTCCGGCTCAGCGAGGGGAAGCAGCTCCAGAAACATCTCCCGACTAAATGCCACTGTGAAATTAAAACCCACCCATCCTCTGCACAGAGCTAGCCAAGCACCAGGCAGGCCGGGATGTCCCTCTGCCCGTCGCACAGCAGCTGGTGCGAGCAGCAACGTGCACAGAGCAAGCCCCAGGGTCACATCCCTGCCCTGCTCGTGGCTGCCTGGGTGCTCCTCGAGCCCTGCATTTGCTCCCAGCAGCAGCACGGGGCTCTGCAACAACCTCCACCTTCAAAAGCCAGGAGGAAGAGGCTGCACAGTTTAATTTCCGTAACACCATCACCACTGTGTGAGTTACTAGAAGCAATTTTCCCATCTAGGACATTTCACACCCAGGGCTAGTACTTCCTTCAAGAAAGGACAGAGCAGAATATTTCACAGGTTTTGTTCCTGCAGCCTTTCAAGTGTCCTCCAAGCCCTTGCACACAGTGGAGTCAATAGTTACTACTGTTGCATGCAGAACTACAGACTCAGAACTGACTAGGAATTGATGAAGAAAAGGGGAACAAGCCCAGCACTTGTTCCACAAGGATGAGCTCTCAGTGCAGGTTTCATTCCTGGTGCTCCTGCCAACCGAGAAGGCTCCAAATCATCTGCTAACCAAATCTACTGTGGCTTTTCCACAGCCTCCAGGACAGCATACAACATGCTATACAACTGTGGTACATGCTATGCTCTGCCAGAAAAAGTACTTCAGTGAAAAGAAATCAAGTAATTTTTCAACTTATATTTAAACTTTTTAAATTAAAAAATATTTACATGTTCAGTCTACCTTGCAATGGAAAGATTTCTCTTTTCGATGAAGATGCCTGGGCAGCATTACAACCTTCTCTAGGCAGCGCTTTAGCTTCCTCGAAACACAGTTCTAAGATCTGCTCCCCTCCAGTCCCCTGACAGAGTGGTCAGATCAGTTAAGGTCTGCATTTTCTTCTTTGTATTTATTAAATTAAGCTACATCTTTCAAGAAAGCGGAATTTAAAGTTGATAACAGTGCCTGATGGTAAAAGAAATGATCTAGCCTCTTCCAGACACTCCATTAAAGTCTGAATTCCTGCTCACTGGGAAGAAAGGAAATCCCTTATCTAATTTGGGCTCTTTGCCCTGCTCTACCCTCCTCCCCTGCTAGTCCAAATCAGCATGAGGAATGCAATCTTCAGTGTTAACAGGGCAGCCACTCCTCTGTAACCACCTTTACGCATCTGCTGGAAAGAAACTCACCATGACCCTCATTTTCTTCCTTCTTACTTGTGCCTACCTACAGCTTTGCACTAAAACTAAGCAAACATAATGCTGAGGTAACCATCTACATAACCAAGTCCCCTTGTGTCGCTACCCTTGTGACCACGACAAGGTTTTCTTGCAGCATCATTCAGCAGCTCACGCGAGGCCTTGGGCAGCCCTCGTTTGAGGGCTGCCTCCCATCAACGCCATCCTTGGCTTTGTGCTCCTTCCCCTCAATGAGCCCTTGTGATTTCTCAGATGCCCTTTTGTATAAGCCTCAAAGAGGCTTTTGTTCTTCAGAGGTCACTTGTTGCCTCCTCTGGAGCTTTATGGCATATGAATATGCTGAGCTTTTCCTTCCGTTCCTTGTTCTAAGGGTGAACCTGTCTTTACAGGCTCTTACAAGCACTGCAAGGTCCTCTACATCACCAAAAGAGATGGGAGAGGAAAACAGAGGGTGGAGAAATGCAGGGTCATTGCTTGTGTTTATTGTGTGCTTTGTTTTGGTTTTAAATGCACTCAAAGGTCCCAGAGCTGGGACCATCATGTCTTCCAGAAGTTACCAAGTTTAACTCCTTAAGGACCTCCATCGCTTAGTATATCATGTAATTATTTCTGAAATAAACTCTTATTTAGTTCATAAGATTACTTCAGCACCAGCCTCTTCTCTTGTTCACTGCTTTATCAACTTCACTTGCTTCCCTTTGGTCAGTGCTTGGCTCCCCTGTCTTCTTCAGGCTATTGCAGCAGTTCAGTCCTGCCAGCCTGCCCATCTTCATAGACTACCCATGCTTACATTTTAATTCTTCTTTCTTTTATCAAATACCATCTCTCATTAGAATTTAGGGAGGTGTTTCAGGGTTCCTGTGACCCTTTCACACCTCTACAGCTTAATATGTCCATGCCTATAGTTTATAGTCACAAGTTACAGAATCCCATCACTTTTAATCATGTCACCATCTTCCAGTGCCACCCACACAAAGAAAGTCTCCATTTGTCCCCCACCATATGAGTCCATCTAACTTGCACCTAATGAGAAAAGCAGAAAGACCACAGAGTAAAGTGCCTGGCTCTGACTGTATAGATGTATGAGAATTATTTCCAGAGATCATGTATCAGCAGTGCTCAGTTGTGCTTAAACTGTAATCACCAGGGTCCATTCACAAACTAGACATCAGCCTTTTCATTCACCCTGGAACTTCTCTCTCATCCCGAAAGCCTCTGCTTAGCTCAGCCTGGGTTTCCATCCCAGTCACTAATACAGAGATACCTTTGTGTCCATGAAACGCCTATGAGATTTTCCTTTCCAGCACGATCAGCTCTTCATACAGCAGCCAGCAGGCGACTGGCTCATGTTTTTCACATCACTGCACAAAGCCACATTTCTTCTTTCTAGCAGTTGTTTGCTAGCTACCTTAAGGTCAAGGCAGAACCATTCCCTTTCTGTACAAGCATCCCAGGCTTATAGATTTAGCAGGCTCTTTATACGCTGTCCCAGATGGTCATTTCTCCAGCAGCTCCACCCTAGCAAGGGGAGAGTGACAGAGCAGAATACACAATAAACTCCAAACCCACAAGTCAAGAATAACCCCCACCAACATCACTGGTGCCAGGGGGTGCCAGGACCTTTGGTTTATGCCTTAGGCCTGTCTAGGAGCCTGGGAAAAGCTCTTAGGGGACTGTCTGCCCCTGCTGTGTGAGCCACGTATTTGCAGCCACTTATTACCAGTTTGAGATCAATGTAGGACCCCCTTGGCATTTTGCAACATGCTGGTTACTGCACAGCTTTTGTTTCCAGATATAATACGTAGATGAAAATGTAATATTCACGCATGCACCTGCTGACACAACGGAGGACTTTGAAGCTGTAGATGTTTGCAACCCAGTCTCTCATTTACACCAACTGTCCCGGGCTGAACACAAAGCCCAGCACATGCAGCCGGGAGCAGGGCACATAAACCCATCAGAGACTCTCCGCTGTGACTAAGTAGCAGAACGAGATTAGTCGGGGCACAGGAGGGGAGGAGGGAAGGCCCTGCAGAGCTGTGCTCATGTCCCCAAGGCTCCAAGCGCTATGCACAACACCAGCCCAACGTGGATGGGAGGCAGGAGGGCCTTCTGGTCCAGGTAACATTGACCTTTTTCCAGAGGACTCCTGTCTGCTTTGTTCTAGCCCAGAGCTTCCCAGCAGTGAACGGCTCATCTGGGAGGGCTGCAATGTGGGTCAGTGCGGCCGAGGCACCTACCCCGGRGCGGCAACCCGGAGATTTGCCTCTTCTTTGCGGGAGCACAAAGGGACTGCGAACCTCTGGGATTTAAATCCAGGCAGGGGTCGGTGCCAGCATCTTTTCAACATCCCCTGGCGCCAGCATGATTAAAGCCCCCCAGCACTCACTAATCAACGCTGAACAGGCACTTGCACAGAAGGGATAGATCCCTCTCGCCTTGCCCTGTTCTCTCTCGCTCTCCCCAGCGAGTCTGTTCTGGGCTCAGAGGAGCAGGTGTCCTTCCCGCGCCTCCCTCCTGCTCATGGGAAGAGGTGGGGCAGAGATAAGTGAATTTCCTCCAAATTTTGCTCCTCTTACTCTGCTACATCCTCTTCAAGAGTCACCAGTGACAGCAGGGAACTGCAAACGTCTGATACTGCAGCAAGTTATTAACAGAGCAAGGGACTGAAAACTTTCACCCTTCAAACATACAAAACAATCAGCACCCACATTTCCTTTTTAAATCTTTGGGCAAAAGATAAATAAAAACCTTCTAAATATACTTTACTTGATGTTTGCATCCACACCGGCTTTTGTGCTAACTGGGTGGTCTGTAACCCACCAAAACACTCCTATGTCAATGACATGCATCATTTTATATTTAGCTCCAGAGCATGCATATAGTCATGAGTGAAACTGAAAAGATCACAAAATACTCCATCATTTAAGAATTTTTTGTAGCAATCCAAAAGCTTTATGAACCCAGTATCTGCTGCAAGCTCTTCTATCAGCACAGCCTAATGCTGCAAGAGATGCAACACGACCAGCAGCGTTTGCCAGTGAAACCTGCAATACAAGCCCAGACTGTTTGCCTCTCAGTGCTGCTTTTTGCTCAGACACAGGTGAGGATAGGGAAAAAAAAACCTTCCTCACAAAAACTGCAACCATCTCAACAAGATTTTGCTCAAAGAACCTGATTTTAGCAACTAGAGAGAACAAACAGTCTCCTGCTTTGAAAATATCAGCCTCTATTTTGAGTTGAAAGAAAATCTTTCGCAGCTGAGAAACGAACAGAAGACACAACATCAAGTACAAAAGAAAACCAGAGTTGCAGCTGGGGCCCCAACTGCCTAATTTAATAATTCCCCAGAACGAGGCAAGCCAGACTATGCAAATATTACCCCATTCCCCAGTCTGTTGGAGTCTAAAGACAGAGAGCCCGGGGAGCCCCACAGTCCCCTTTGATGCTCCCACGAGTTAGGCCAGGCAGACACCAAGCTCTGGCCGCTGGAAGCAGCAGGTACCAGCAGAAATGAAACTTTGGACTCCAGAGTCCGCATTTTTCAAGAGATAAGTTTTTAGCGGCAACTTTGTACCCACCACGGAAGTGTCCTTTGTGGCATTTATTATTTTGTGGAGTAAAAAGACACCTCAGGATCACCTGCTCATCAGCTGAGCTTAATGCATCACCACAATGGATTACAAAACAGCCAGTGTCTGCTCACCAGGCTGAGTTCTTCGGGCAGCCACGGCAGCACACAGGTCCCCGGACTTCACCCAAGGATAAAAGTTTAATCTGAACTGGAGTTAAAGTAGCACTGAACTACAACAGCAGCAGTGAAGTCCAAAGAGCTGCACTGTGAAGTCACTGGCCATATCTTCTGGAGCACTTCTACACTCCTCAGCCTACACATAAGAAGTCTTAAGAACGTGTTTACGGTGCTGGACTTTCAGGGCAAGCACATCTACACATTAAGCAAGCTGCCTGCAATATTCCGCATTCCGTTGATATCCTGCCTCCCTAGACTCATGGCAGGAGACACCTGCATGCGCCCCTCATCCTGCCTCCCTCTTTGACCCTTGGCAAGCCCAAGGGAACCCTACCTTGCGTGGCTGCAGCTACAGAGCCACACAGACAGCAAGGCCAGCCCAGCATTTTTATCAAGCTCTTCCTCTGCTCAACCTGGCAGACAGCTGAGAGTTCTGGAGGATGTTTTTGGCATCGGTTTTAGCTGAATCATCTGGTAATATCAGCCACATCTGTTCCACACACATGCCCTAGAAAGCATCTTTTCTACAGCAATTTCATAGGAGGAGCAGGTAAAATTGATAGCAGCTTGGCCCGTGGCCCCGAATGCACAGCAGACCAAAGAAATTGGCACTTCTAGCCCAGGCCACAAAAGGGAAATCAATCCAGTTTATTCTTCATAACTCACAAAATCATCTCAGTTATTGCTGGAAACAGCGAGCAAAACCCATCCAAGCTCCTCTCAGAGGAACTTCCAGTAACAAACGGGACAAAGGCTGAAAGACGACAGCAGGGATTTTTGTGGAGATGCAAAGAGGGACAATAAAAGGAGCAAGAACTGCAAGTAGCTCAATCAGAGGCGAAGACAACGCAATAAAAGTGTAAGTTAACAGAGGGGCACAAGGCACAAAACTACTTAAAATGCTTTTCCTACTTATATCCTAAGGAAGGCTTTAAGGTGAAGATTATAGCTTTCTATCATTTTTTGTTCAGAAAAGTACTGAGATCTCCATCTCCAACTGACAACTCCAGTGATACTGGTGATATAAAGCAGAAACCACTGACATGTAACATGGAAAGGACTTAACTGTGCTGCACTCCATTAAAAAGCCATCAGGTTAAGTATTACTGACAACCATTAACCTGGTGCATGCAGGATGGTTTCGGAAGCCAGAGCTGCAGGTTTCAGATGCAGCAGGAACTGTTGGTCCATTCCCCACCAAGCTGCCAGCAGTGGAGTGTCCCCATGGTCCCAGGAGAAAGAGCTACACAAAGTCATCTGTTAGCATTACTCTCTTCTGGGCCACAAATCTGAGGCCAGATATCATCAGGATGACTCTTTTCCTGTCCCCACACATCTGGAAACTCTGCATGTTCAGTCACTTCTGGGCCGGAGGTGGGAATCCCTCAGAGGAGCTTCTCTATCCTTCCAAATGCGTCAGAATCATCCCATTGGGCTTCCAACTGCCACCCATAATGTCATACACCTCTCCCTGTTCCTTGCATCTACGTCCTTTGTATCCCATCCTGCGTGTGCTCACCACACCACAAAGCAAAATGTAGAGTAAAAGACGACCAAGAAAACCAAGCCCTGTTCTTGCTGACAGCTCATGCCCTTCATGTGTCCTCATCTGGATATCACCACTCAGGTTCTTTTAATAAGGGGACCAGAGCCTTCAAACTAAGAGCACAGTGATGGCCCAAAGCTCAGAACCAATGTAACTTAATATAAGTGGCAACATTTTTAGGAGATCTGTACAGCCATGAGTGATTGGAAATGCAGTATATAGTGGATCTGCCAAGTTAGAAGTAGGAAAAAAAAATCTAGATACCCGGTGTATTTCTCACCTGAAGGGAAAATATCTGCCATCTGCACCATTTTTCTCTCAGAGGGAGAGTAAATGGCTACGAGCTGGACACAAAAATCATTGCTTCCCATGACAGGTGATGTCAATCACGTGCTGTAAATGGGTGATTGACAAAACAAGCAGCACGAGTCAACCCAGATGAATATTAATGTTTCATTTAAATCCATTAATCCGATTAAACATCATAGAGAGTAACATTCCCCTGATGTGAAATGGTAACCTAAAGCATTGCTGGAGTTTAAAATTTTCCCATGCACCAAACAATACAGACATCCTGGCACGGGGCTCAAACCCTTTCACACTGAAGCAGAGCACCAGGAATCAGAGGGAGATAAATCACTAATGCCACTAGAGATATATTGTGGCAATTTTGGAGGGCTTGCAAAACTCTCATTTCCAGAGCCTCAGCACAGGTAGAAAATAAATTTAGGATATACTGCATATTAAATTAAGATGTTAAACCATTGGGTTGAACCTATTTTTGCTGAAAGAATGCTAGTATGAACATTTCTCAGGGCCTGGAGAAGCGACACATAAAAGCTAATTTTAGTTTAGTTAAAAAGAACAAGCGATTGAAACAACAAAACTCCTAAAAGGGAGATTTTGCTGGATAAAATAAGCTTGGAAAAGAGAACAGATCTCCTCATTCTCTGGGGAGTTGTAAAGGAATCATGTTTGCACACTATGTTCATCCAGAAGGATGCTCTAGAAGGATGACCCTTAGGATGCCCTAAAGTAGGGTGACCCCTTTCCAAACCAGGGTCCAGACCCCTTCCTGCAAACACAGAATTTTAACTTGAATTTGAAACAAAAAAGTGTCTTCAGAGCTACACTGCAGTCAAAGGCTCCATTTGCTTTCCTCCCTCCTCTGCTTTTCATTCCTCCTCAAGCACCACTTCAGGAGTCTCCCAGACCTGGTCTTCCCTCCTGGCCAGGGAGCACAAAGCTGTTCCTTTTACTTCCACAGTGCCACAGTAGAGCAAAAACTGAGCCAGTCCGGACAGAAAGCAAAACGTGCTATAAATTACAGGGGACAGAGTGAGGAAGGCACAAATGCTATTGAGGGACACCTCAAGAATGGTCTTAAAAAACTAAAAGGAAAAAGAATAAGCAAATACCTGGCTAGGCAATTAGCAAGACACAGCACAACCTTATTCAGAGCTGAATTGCAAACCAGAATCTACAGTATTTTTAAGATGGTGTTAAAATAGCAAAGTTTCACACTGCGAAGACTGTGGTGCCTTGACTGCTGACAGCTGCAACCACCTCCCAGACCTTCACCGTGGTGTGCAGGGACTTGGGGAAACGCACTTCATTCCCACGGTCCTGTCATGAAGTTTAGAAAGCACCGCTCACGGATTCTGCCCGGGAAGAACGTTGAATAAATCGAGATGCAGAGAACAGGAAAAGCTGAATAAGATACTGAAGATACACTGGATGTTAAACCGATTTTCACTGCTTTCCACTGAAGAGGAAAAATCCAAACCTACCCTCATGGATCACAATGGAAAGAACTGCATCACAACACGTGTGGAGACACAGATGATTTCCTGTTATATACTACAGTTTCCACATATTCAGTTAATAGACATTGAGTTTCTCTTAAAGCAGCAACATGAGGATTCAATAAAAAGTTCAGCACAATTATAAAGATAGTATATATATTCTCAGTCCCTCTTTTCTGGCATATTGTACTTTATGTGGTCATTTTTACATAATTTGCAGAGCTTATAGCAAGCAAACTGAAGAAATCAAAACAAAATGCTAGCATTTAATATTAATTCAGGAACTTAACTTTCCATCTAGGCCCCTCAGCTCAGAGGGCCATAATTAAGCATGAAAACCTCAAATTAAATTAGCTGTTTAGGCCATCAGAAAAGCTGCTCTACACTAACCTGGGATACAAAGAAATGTGTTGCTTGGAATAAGATCCTATTTATTAACTGCGAGTTTTCCTGCACTGCAGAAATGACCTGGAGGCCACTGGTGCCCTTAGCACTGTGCTCTACCTCATCATCCTGCCCAGTGCTGAGGCTTAGCTCAGAACTGGCAGTGAAAAACCCTGAACTTCTTCCACTTCCCCAAATAAATCTTCCTTTTTTAGACACTTGTTGTTGTTGATTCTTGAGGGTTCTCTCCATAGGATTCTCTCCATAGTGGGAGAGGCAGAAAACATATTTCAGTTCTTCTTTAAAGAAATAATCCACCCAATCAACACCCCAAAACCCTCAAAGCTGAATTACCCTTTCTCCAGGAACCCGACATTTGTATAAAGCATCCTTGACCTGAAAAAAACTCTCAGTTTGGAAGATTGCTGCACAGTGGCAGAGAAAAGGCAGACAGTAAAAGGCTTGTGTGCACCTTGCAGGCTTTATGGTACGGTGCCATCTACATGGCATGAATCACAGAGCAAGCCAAATGTTTTCATGACTTGGCTTGGATAGTCCTATCCAGCCAATTAGCCATCATTTCCAAATAGCTAAACACATTATAGTTATTTATGGCTAGAGACATCATTTTTCAAAACAACCCAATGCAAAATTTGCAGCAATGAAGCTAAATGATAAGATACCAGTTTGTAAGTAGTTCTGCTGTCCTGGGAGACCAGYGTGCCTTAATTATCATCATTTTGTTAAGGGAAAGAAAAGAGCTTTGCTTTGACAGACCACAAGCAGCGTGAAGGGAGAGCGATCAGGCCTCCAGATGGAGGGATGCAGGCAGAGAGCAGATCCGTGCAGGGAAGCGGCGGATGCTGCTTGCAGGTGGGGACAGAAAGCAGCAGCGCATCCCTCAGCCTGGGCACACAGACCCACGAGGGCACAGGAGGCTCCCTGGGCAGCAGAACATCCTTAGGCTGTGCCTGGCTGGCAGCTTTGGGATCATAAATGCACTGAGAGCACCCAGGGCACCTCACGCCCAGAGCAGGCTGCAGGGTTACCCCTCTGCAGGTCAATCATTCAGGAGTGATTTTGGCAATGAACACACAAGGAAAACTAAGATGCTGGTAAAAACAATCCATTAAAAAGAAAAATCCAGAGTAGCTAAATATAAAATGCAACAAATTGCAGTCTGTGGCTACGTAAGCCCCTAAAGGAATCACGATACGCTTCCYGACAGATCAGCAGTAGGTGCAGACGGTTCCGCTCTCCTCTGGAAGGCAACAGGATCCAGCCCTTGCCGCCACTACAAATGCAATGCCATAAGAGGCTGCCGATTCCTCCGTACGTCGGAAGCAATGGGGGAAGCAAACAAAGCTGCTTTCCTTTCCTCTAATCTTCCTCCCTTGTGTGCCTGCACCAGATGGTGCCGAGCTGCAGGTTGGAGGAAGATAATAAGCCCAAAGGAAAAAAAAAAAAAAAAAAAAAGATAATATTAGGTTATAAAACAGCTGACCTTCCAAAACAACTACGTCAGCTCCTGTATAATTGATGGGACAGGTCCAGGCGGACAGAAGCAAGCACCCTGGGATGTCCACGTCCACCCCCTTCCCTGCACAGGGAAGGAGCCATACGGCAGCACGGTTAAACTGGCCTGCTCGAGCCTTTCAGGTGTGAGAATGAACAAACAAAAAGCCAGAGTTTCAGGCATTCCCACGGTGGGAAAACACTCTGACTGCAAGAGGTTTTCTTAAACCCCTAGTCCAGTATCACCATTCTGTACTCCCAGAGCAGGATGCTCGAAGAGAGGAAAATTCTGACATACAGGATGGTTTTAACCTATGGCTCCAAGCATCCAGAGCTTTACTTCCAGCGACCACAACTGCAAACACTGCAYCAAGCAATAGTTTTAAACACTAGGTGAAGACTGGGGATATCTCCTTTGGTTAGAGTTTCCTCTAGGAAACTGCCACAGCAGACAGTAAAATTTTGGAGCCTTTTTTGATACGCTGACCTCAAACATTTCCCACCAGCCCAATGTTGAAAGGTGTTTTTTTTTGTTTTTTTTTTTAATTAAGTCCAACTTTGGGAGAAGGAAGGAAAGACAGAGCAAATACTACTCAAGCTGATGGAAAAAGAAAGCCTTGCGCTAGGTTCCTCTGAGGAGGATGGAGCGCTACAAACACATGCAACGTGGAACAAGGCAAAGAAATCACAGAATCACAGAATTCACACCTCCCTTTCCTCGACAAAGAAATCAGCTCATGCACCCCTGCTGGGTCTGTCCTTGCAGGGAGCTGAGGAGCACTGCAAGATGACTGGAGTGGTCTGAGAAACACTGGATACTGCCTTAGTGCTTTCAGTGCCCTCCAAGCAAAGGCGACAGGCAACAGCATCCGTGTCCCCTCCTAGCAGGATAYGTCATTCTCAAGGAAGCAGCTTTCCAAACTCAGCGAGTCGCAGGACCTCCTGGTAGCGTTTCCTCAGCCTTAAGAGAAAGCCAAAGAGGCTCCCACAGCAAGAGACACGGCCGCGCCGAGGGGCAGCTCAACAGTTCAGTATTCACTCGGCATGTACAAAAAGAGCAGCTTAACGCCAAACATTGCACTTGTTTGCTTGCTGCCACAAAGATGCTTCAGTTGAGGAGGAACAAAGGCAGGAGCCATGTAAGCCCTGTGTCCCAGAGGAGCCTCTGCACCCTGACACCAACACAAACCACCCTTGTTCCCAGCACAGCYGTGGTGGGAGTCACATCTGCCCGGCGCTGCTCCAGGTGCCCGGGCACTGGGCAGCCACCGGGCAGGAAAGCACAGGACCTGCTTGCTGGCCCTGTAACCTGGTGTCCTTCTTGGCAACCCAGGGTTGTCACAGGCTGCAGGCAGGGGAAATGCCTTAGGAACTTAGCACAGAGCCTGGGACAGAAGTGATTTAACATCTCCCATTAAGAGTGTTTTAAAATTTAATGGTCAGAGTATAATAAATTCTACCCAGACATTTTCAGCGTGCAAGCCAGGCCATCACGAATACAGAAATAGTTTTGCTGCAAGGCAATCAGCATCGGTTTTAACTATATTTTGTAGGGAAACACAAGCGCTGGATTGTCTCCAGCATTTAGATGAGAAGACACAGGGCTGGGACAGAAGTGTTCAGGCCAGTGAGCCTGCAACCAATATTCCCCTGCTAAAACAGGTAGGATCAATAAATGAGGAATAAAGCAGAACCGCAGCACAAAACTGGGGCATTACCCTCCCTGCTGCAGGACAAAATAGCAAAAAAAAAAAAAAAAAAAAACCCTAAACATTTTCCTGCACAACCACTGGGGTCTCATCTTGCTTGCAATACTGCAATACTGTAGTAAGAAGCTCAGATAGTTTAAACCACTTTCCAGCATGGTCATGAACCCTGCGCTGGCCAAGCTGGGATGGGGCTTCAGATACAGCCGAGGTCTTTCGGAGGTGCCAGTCATGCAGCTGCCCTACTGTTCTGAGGACATGCATGGTTTATTTGCTTCCCCGTGTCAGCAGGTTTGAACGGAAAGGAACTTTTACTACCCCTGGAAGCACCAGAGGGAACTAGGGAGGCGGTTCCCTCCCCTCCTGCTGCCGTAGCTGCAGCTCCGCTGCACGAGGTGCAGGACAGCCAGGCCACACGACACACAGGGCTGCACAAACCGTCAAGCAGGACRTGCAATTTTTAGGGCCAGGTTATGGGATCCTGCTCCCTTATGGGTCAGCAGCAGACCTCATATCCTCCAGCAAGAGCAGTTCAAGGAGCTGGAGGCCACAGCCGTGCGGCTTCAGCAGGCGGGACACAGCAAAGGAGAGGGAGGTCTGCATTAGCAACCCTCCCTCATCCTCCCCCACAGCTTCTTCTTCCACCTCCTTAGATCAATAAGATATATTTCCCCTTCAAATAAAACTGCAGTTTGGGGGCAATAAACCACAGACTGCAGCCTCTTSGGCACCAGGCATTGAAGCTTTTCTGCCTTAAAAACCAAGGGATTAGGAGAGAGGGTGGCAAAGGACTGGGGAGAGGTTGTGCTGGGCCAGACAAGGCAAGGGGCCTCTCTCCACATCTTTCATGCTGGCTCCTGCTTTTATCATGAAACATCACCCAGCAAAACACGCCGGTAATTAAAGAATGCTGCAAACTATCATGATGGGGCTTCATCATGTTGATGCCAACCCCACCACATCTTGAAAGYTCTCAGTCAAGCAGAGGGAGAGCAGCGGCAGCTCCACACTGTGCTCAAGTCCACATTCCTGAAATTCCCGGGGACAGGCAGGCATGCTCGGAGCAGGCAGCRCCACGGGTTCAGGTTGAGACGTGCCAAGGACCTCATCACCCCATGTCTCCGCAGGGCTTTTCTTCCAGGAGCCTTCAATGCTCTTAGCCCAGCAGGGTCCCAGCTCAGCGACCCTTGTCCATGCATGGTCACACAGAGGGTTTTTGCTTGCGCTTCTCCAGTTGTCACAGCCCAAGCGAGGGCTGGGAGGTCTCCAGGGTCTGAGATCTTGGCTGCAGGAGCCTCCAGGGAGGTGCTGGGAAAACAGCAGCAAGCAGCTTCCAGCTCCCCCCAGCCATCCTAGCAGCGAGGGAATGGAGCTGGAACCAACCCGCCCCGATGTTTCTTGTCCCAAAGCAAGGACAAAGGTGGGGTTTGTTCAGCCGGGCAGTGCAGCGGGGCCATGCGAGGGAAGGCAGGAAAAAATGACCAAATCTGTTCCAGTTTTAGGACAGAGGAGAAATGGAAACAAACATTTGATTCCTGTTTTTTTCATACATACCTAGAGGCAGAGAGAAGGACCAAGGAAACCCAGACACAAAGCACCAAAATCCAAAAGTTAAAGTAGTTTCCCAAATCTCCCTTTTTTTTTTTTTTTCCAGCACACGAACACAAGTAACAATCAGAGAAAATGAGCTACATGAGAAGAAACTTAATTCCTATTATTTTGTATGAGTTCTGTGACAAATCAAATCAGCCCACTAGTCCAATCACAAGATCTTTTTTTTTAGCCAGCTTAATGGGAACATTTTCAGTCTTAGACTCAGAGCTGCATTTGGCAGCGACACTGCCAATAATAAACTGTTAAAATATCTTGCTCCTTCAGCTGACCAGCTCCCTTAAAATGTCTCGTGGTAGAAGCCAATGTGCTGCTTGACCAGGAAATGAGCTGTCTGAAAGAGACTTCACATACAGCAGCTCAATCAGTCACTTTGAGTGATGCCACCAAGCAATCCTCACATTAACTTCAAAGGGAAAACGAGGGCATCAAAGCCATTGAAAGAGCAATCATCACCTGCAAAAAACACTCCGCAATTCTCCCATGCACAGCTGAGTGAAGGGAAAGCTGCAGCAAAATGAGCATTTTCACCTCAAAATACACCGCTAACTCCCTGGTAATTGGGTCACTAAGAGGTCAATGACATTCCTCTTTGTGCAACCTTTATATGAAAATTATAACCTCTTCTTCCAGAATCAGKTGCAGGTCAAACCTTATAGGCACCACTTCTAGGCTGAAAGTTGCCTTGCAGTAGGACAGGGAGATCATCCAGAGATGCTGTCACCCGGTCCTGACTGAATCTCACAGGTTAGAAAGAAGGTTGTAACTTCAGAGTGGACAAGTACTTCTACAGCATCAGGCACCTATTTCCAAAGACTCCTAAAGAGCTATTTCCAAAGTAAAAAACCCAAAGCAGGACATTATGTGACTCCTGGTAAGGAAAGATTATGTCCTAGGCCCCTTAATGGCAGGAAACGTTGTTCTCACAAATAGAGCAGATCTAATCCTAGCCAGCTCAAAGGTACAAAACACATCAAACTCCTACCACCATCCCTGACACACAAATAATGTCAAGACAGAAATTCAGAAGCCAGAAAGATGAGATTCCTAATGTTGTATCAGTCTATGCCTGGGATTTAGGACTGTGAGCAATAGGAAAAATCCCCCAAATCAACTCTCATTAGGCAATAAGCCTCCTGTCGGGCCTTCTGCTGCCCCAAAAGGCAGACAGGTGCTTTAGGAGGTGCTGGATCTAGAGAAATATGAACCTACATCATCCTAAATTCTCCTATCCATYCGACATCATCCTAAATTCTCTTTAGGCTAATGCCTGGATGACCCAGCATGGTCAGAACGGAATGATGGTTATTTTCCTCCACACCATTTTTGCACCGAAATGCTCTGAGGCYGATGGCACCAACAGCTTTGAGGTCCACGGGAGATGAGTTCCCCGAAAGCCTTATATAAGCCTTGAGAGATGCACTTACCTCATCAGCACCTTGCAAACTCAACAGCTTCTGGAGACGGGTACCTGTTAACTCTGGGATCACATCTCTGTGGCACAGAACTCCTCCAGCATAATTTTCTTAGTAATATCATGTATGACTGAGTAGTAATCCCATTCCTGCACAAGCAGGTGTATATTCAAAGGCTTAGAAAATTAGGGAAGAAAGACTCAGTCCCYGCAGAGAGAATTTCTGCCATCACCTCTAGTAAAGGGGAAAAAGAAAAGCCCTGCCTAGCTCTAAGGAAAGGTCCCTCTGAGTAGCAAGAAGATCTAGATGCATATTTGYATCTCACCTGAATAAATCAATGCGTTGAACACTGAACACTGTGATGTATAAATGCTCAGGACTGTCATTTATTATTGTCTTGCTGCACAACAGCAGAAACTAGTGCTATTTACCAAGGCGAATTAAGAACAACAGGGGGTCTAACGACATGCCTTGAGTCCGGGGATTTTGTTCATTTGTCTCCCCTGCTCCCATCCCCCTTGGGCAGAATTACCCTCCCTAAGACTCCTACAACCCTTGCCAAGCAGAGGTGGCCTTGGCACAACCAAATTGATCACAGTTTTGCCCAAGAGGGATGAGCTTCCCCCACACACCTCAGTTMTACCCCTGCTCACAAGAGCTCCCCCGTGGATCATCACTGTGCCCAAAAGACTGAATTATTAAAATTAGTGAAAAAAATAAGAACAAAGGCACAAACACATTTCCAAGGTAAAGAAAGGGTTAGTTAGAAAAGGTGGAGAACTCAGAGTGCTGCATACTGGCACAATAGACTCAAGTGATTCATTTACACAAGTGATGTCTTAAAGGGCTGGTTCCAGCATGACAAGAGATTTTTAGACATTTTCTTTCTTTACCTGCATTGTTAAGAGGCAGCTTAGCTAAAAAGATGATTCTAAACCTTCTGTCAGCAGCTGGGGAGGGGGAACTAGAGCTGTTGTCTGTTTTTTCAAGTAACTGAAGAAAGCTCTCTATTTCCAGAGGCAGAATTTGGGTTTACAAAGATCAAAGACACTTTTTTCTTTCCTGCTTTGAGTTTTCAGGCTACCTTGTAGCTTAACTGTCTCAGCTCTGATAATCTGCAAATAGTTTTGCTAAGTGTTTTTTGGTAATCGTTAATCCCCATTCCCCCAGGAGAATCAAAATAACTGCATGGACATGTTCATTCTTTGCTATTACAAGCCCATGTGAAAACGGTGTTTTCTGGGCTGATGTTGCTGCCTCGCCTGCATGCRCTATACACGCATGAGGTGGGTGCCAGAGAAAATGAGGAAAGGAGAGTCAAGCTTTTACTGACTGCCTGGCACAAAACCAACCCCCACCAACAAAACAAGCACACGCACAAAACCACAACTCAGACACATGCTCAGCCAAATCCAAGCTTTAGGAATTTCTAAGTTTCCTAAGAGCTTATTTCCCTCTTCACTGTAGGGGAAGGTGTATTATAGCTTTTATGCAGAAAAAAAAGGAAACCATTGAATTCCAAAGGTGCAGTTTGTTGAAAGACGTCGCACCTGCAGAAAGGTTGGTGTTCTTATGTTTTCTGCAGGTTAGCGCTTGCTTAGCACGTGGTTCCTCTTACTGTCTATGAAATAGAGACATTCCAGAAACGTAAGCTTTGAGGGCCAAATATCAAGGGACCACTATCCATACCTGATCTGCCACTCTCCACACTGCATGCAACTTGCAAAAAGCAGATCTCAGAGATGGGAAGCAACAGAGCCCCCAAAGAGCTGTTACAGTGACATCCTCTCCTTTATCTGCAGAGCAGCAAATTGTTTTGTGAATATCAATCAACCAGAAGTTTAAAATCAGCCAGGAAAGAACTTCTCCTAAATACTCAGGGTTCATGCTAGATCAGAAGTTTACTCTGCTGGTTGTATCGCCAGTATTGGAAGTTGGAAAGTAGCTGTGCACTTACCCCAGTGCAGACATCTGCAGCCAGAGGCAGGCTGCACAACTGCACAGAACAAAGACCAGAGGGTTTAGGCACTTCCTAATCAGTCCAACTACCTTGCTCCGAATGCTGGCAAAGAAGAAGTGTTCTTAGAGGACRTGAGGGTATTTCCACTGCCTCCCAAGACAAGTCCTGCTTCATTCGAACACAATCAGCTCGCTTGTTTGTGCTTAACTCCAGACTCCTCAGAGCACCAGGCTGCACCATCACATCCAAGAGCATATTTATATACATATATAAAGTTTACAGGGATGGTCTCAAAGTGCCTCCAAGATCTTGTGAAATCCTGCAAAACGYCCTCTAGAACAGGCTCCCGTCACAGTGAGCTAGGGACAGAGATTAGAGTTATCAGCTTTGACACTCAGCAGGAATGTGCCACAAAGGATTAAATCATTATATCATGAAGTGTCAGCAAATGCAGCTTTCCTGCTGTTTTACCAGTAAGTTATAGATTAATTAGTGAGGTACAAAGCAAACTTGAAATATCTCCAAGCATCTGTCCTGGGGAACTGGCCTGGCCAGAAGTATGAGCAAGGGATTCATTTCCAGRAAGAGATTCCCTTGCATTCCTAGATCACCAAAGCACCACCAGCTTGTCAAGGGGTCCATTGAAATGCAAAACAAAGTGTTTTTGATGGGAAAAGCACACAAATTGATTACTCTGTTTGCCTTAACATTTTTGATAGTTGCTAATGCAATCGCATCCTCACCATTTCAGTCACAGATTTTCTAACCAAGATCTTATTTTCAGCACTGAATAAAAACATCCTTCCTTTAGAGGGGTGTGGAACAGCATCGAAAGACCCTACAACACGTACGGGAGAGTTAAGACACTTTAGAACAGAACAAGCACGTGGCTTAGCAGCTTTTGTAGCAGAGCAGGAAGCAGCTTATTTATTTCTGGATGCAATTGCTGTTCCTCAGCAATTCTGGACCAACTCTTTTAATGAGGTCTCTCTCTGTCGTGGGTAGAAGAAATTCCACGTGGTCTGACTGAAAGCCATGGTAGAGAAGTTCTGAAAACACCAGAAATATCCTCCACACGAACTTCTACTTTTCATCTAAATCATAAACTTAGAAAGGTGTAATTGGACAGAAATTTCTTCTCAGTTTCTYATGGCAAGATTTTCTATCTTTGGCTATGCCTGGCATTTTTCCCTGCCTTGCTCTCCCAAACTATTGCCTTCTACTGCCTGGCATTGCCAGACTATACCAAATAGTATGGGCACACAGACTGTAAGCAGGATGTACTCCTTAACTCATTTGCCAGTGCTTTGGGATCCCTGCAGTATAAAATCAGATTACTTGCTAGGACAGCCTATGTAGGTCAGATTATAGTCTCTCTCAGAGGCTAACTGTGCTTGATCTCCAAGCCTCTAGACCAACATATGACGACAGCGCAACAAGCTGCTTCAGTATYTGAAGGCTTTCTGAAGCAGGACTATCCAAAACCGACCTCCTTCTCCAGCTGCAGCCTCGGAGGGCTGCACGGATGAGGCATCCCAACCTGAAGAGCAGCAGCATCGTGGGGCTTCACTCCTCCAGGACTGCAGGGCCAAAGTGGGGCGGCTCTGCAGTCCTCTCTGCWGCGAAGGACAACTGCAGTCTGTAACAAGAGTTAAATTCCCACAGCATTGCTACCCCCAGCATCCATGATGGCTTTGAACTCCAAATCGCAGCTTTCAGCATTTAATGAAGAAAAATACAGAAAAAAAACACTATTATTTGTAGCAGTCAGACAGGAACAGAGCCACCTTGAAGTGGTCAGTGTGGCTTTTCAGAGGCTAAACAAGAAATAAAAGAGTGCACAGGTACWGCAACTACTGCATTTTCAGGGAAAGGGGTAAGCTTCTGATAGTCACAACCACAAAACCTATGACTAGGTTTGCAAACTGGTACAGAGCTCTGCAAGCTGTGGGGCAGTTCAGAASGGGCCATAGTTCTATGGTGACCAGGGGTTCTACTCACAGACTTCTTCCAGGGTGTCACCATCTGCTCCATAACCTGCAGCCACCTAATGCTGGGCAAACTTCTGCCCTGAGACCTCAAAAAGAGCGGCTGGGAGAAGCTCCCAACGCTGTTTCCAAGACACAGATGCTCTGAACCTTAATGTAATTAATCAGGCCCCATTCATGGTATGCAAATTGTACTTTTGACACCAGCACGCTCACAACGAAATGCATTAACCACGTTCTAATTAAATACTCTAAAATTAGACTAAATATCATACAGTCTGGCAGATAAAATACAATGCATTGACAGGACTGCTGCAACTTCCTTAGCATCAGGTGCATATTAAAAGCTCAGATGTCAAATACAGTTGGGAGAAGAGAAGGAATCTTCTCCAAACAGCAATCTACAGCAAATTTTCATTCCTTTATAACCAGAAAGACATTGAAACAGTGCTTTGAAGAAATGCAGGAAGTTTATATAACACAGAAACACATGATTCAGGAGCCTATTATGTTGGCTCAAGTACCAAGGTCCAAACAGCAGTTCAGATAAATCCAAGCATGACATTTGCTATTTGCAATAAAAAGTAATGCAACAGCATGGTAGAAATGAAGGGAAATAGTGGTAATCTCTTTAATAAAGAAGGCAAAATACAGAGCAGCATCTGTCAAATGAAACATCAGCAGCTGCTGAAAGATTTATATTGAATGCCTGCTTCACCTAAAGGACATTTCTTAGCTCCACACCCTTGCACACTTCCCTCTCCTTAGTAAAGGGAGTTCTGTGAGCACCTTGTCCAAAGCTGTCTTCTGCTTTGGCTCCCATGACAGTGGGTTCTTCCGAGGAAAAACATAGAGCAGCTCCCCTTCTCCACTCCCCCAGTGCTCCATCTACTGCACTTACCCCAAAGTCAGGTCACTAAGGAAAGTCTACATGTATATTATACATTTTATAGACAAACGGACCCYGTTACTCTCAAGGATTTTTATCTGCTTGTTCAGATTAAAAAGAAAAGCTACTGTAAGTAGCAGAAATACTAGATTTCTTCCGAAACTTAATATGGAACTTAGCCCATCCCAGCTCTAAGGAAAACTTAATCCTAACTCATCCCAGCTAAGGGAAAACCTAGCTCCGGAAGGATGTCCCCCTTCTCACTTCTTCAAAGTCTCTTTCCACAGCAAATAAGCTACAGCTCCCACTCCCCAAGCTAGCATCTGCACAGTCCGACAGGACAATGGCTGCTGCCTTCCGAGAAATGCCAACATCCCTCAGCTACAGGTGTTGGACCCAATGGTGGATCATCTCCCTCATGCTCAAGGAGCAGGAATTGCCAGAGAGAAGAGATGGGAAAGTTCTGGCTGTATGGGAGGTGGTCAAGTCAGAAGGGGTCTGACAATTTGCAAATCAAAATTAGAGATGAGGGTCCCCACTATCCAAGAACTTGTGCTGAGTCTCCTCAGGTTACAGGTTTGGTTCTGCCTACAGGCTGCTCCGAGATAAATCATCAAAGCTGTAATAAAACATGTCCTCCAGCCCTTCTGAGCAAGGTGGTATTTGCCTTGAATTTAGATTCACCTGTAGAAATAGTCAGCTACCTAAAAGAAAGTTGAACAACTGGTTTCTGACTAGAATTACTCCCAATGTTTTCGTATTCATGCAAAGTCATAAGGAAGAAAAAAAAAAAAAAAAAAGAGAGGAAAAGTCAAACACCCCTCACCCCCCTCCAAAAAAAATCATGTATCCTGGTAACCATCCTCCACTATAATTAGAAAATTGCCCTTAAAACATAATTGCATAATTGTGCTTGGCAAGTATTCACCCAAATCTCCTACAAATATTTCCGCAGACTGAAGGAACAGGCAGGCGGTGGGCAGGCTGACGAGCCTGCCACAAGAATTAGTGCCCTCAGGACATGTTCCTACCAGCGATTACACYAAATACTTTGCATCACAGCATAATGTTTCAAAACAGTAGTTGAGCAAGTGAAGTAGCAGCATCTCAAAGCAAATAGAGAGGAAGTTTTTTGCTCTGCACACATGCAACAATTCCTCTGAACGCAGAGACAGGGGAGGCTACAAATCCTTTCAACTAGTCACACAGAAAGAAATCCCAAGGATGGAAGAAACATGTTGACTTTTGGTAGCTACAAGCAAACAGGCGCTGCTGGTGCCTTCCTGGCATTGCACATCACCATAGCGCTCTGCCCTTTAAGACAAGGGAGCTCGAGCCCATATATAAACACAGAAACCGCCCATATACGAGCACAGAAACTTGTGGGCTGCAGGGAGAAGTGGTCCAGCAGAAGCCAGAACTGAACTCTGCTTTACAGTGAGGTTGTTTTTACCAGCTGTGCATTATGCATTCAGCAGCACAGCGGATGCCAGCAGGGAGCCTGTATTAACACAGGCACCGAGTACCCCGCTCCCATCACCACCAGCCTCTCCTGAGAAAAGGCACAYGCAGAAAGGACTTAACCCTAGAGGGACCACTCCAACGCTGCTGCTAATTCACCAGCTCGATGCTACAATGGAAATTGGAGAATTGCTGTGATTTATCACAGACAGGCAGGCAACACTGCCAATAACACCTAACTTCTGCTCTACAACAGGTATCGGCAGCGAGTTACACCAGTTAAAGGTGAAGAAAACGTMACGCAGAGCCACACAACAGGGTCTGAAAGCCTGTTGCGGAATGCCAGCAGGAGCTCAGTTCGCTCTGGAAGGTGGTTTCRGCAGTGGAAATCTCTTACGGATGCCCTGGCGTGTCCTCAGGAGAGTCCCTGCCTCTCCCCGGCCGCAGGTGCTGACACAAGCTCTCTAGAGCTCTTGTCAACAGCTCCGAGCTGCAGCTGGCTGCAAACCCTGCCCAGGCCTGGCGGGGATCCGCAGCCCTGGGCTGGCGGCTCCAGGCATCTCCTGCAGGCTCCCGGAGAAAGGTACATGGAGGCTTTCAAAAAAATAAATAAATATTGTTCTATCATCATTTTAAACCAGGTCTTTGAGATGAAAAAGAAGGACATCATGTGTCCTGAGCACTCCTCTCCTGACTACTGAAAAAGTCACATGATGGCAAAGGGAAATAAAATACCAGTCTGAAGAGTCCGAGAGCTGCTCTAGAAAACTGAATTCCAGTGTGTACCCGGAGTGCAGGAAACACCTCTGGATAATCTGTATTTATTCATACCTCCTTGCTCATTTTTGTTCCTTTCTCTTGCTAAGAAGTAGAATGAGTGAATATCCCTAATACCAGAGCTGGTTTGAGGTAGCATTAGCACTGAAAATTTTAAGGGGCTATTTAATATGCAATATTGCGCTTCYCAAGAACATAATACATGAGGTTTATAAAAGTCTCATAGCACATCTATGCATTACAACACATTTTTATTAAGACACTGAAGTGAAAGGCAGAGACTGTTCCTTAGAAAAGAGGTTTCCTGGAAGAACCTGCCCTGCAGAAGAGGCAACACTATTGCCAGGGTGAGGCACCCCTGGAAGGTTTTGCAGCATCAGTGCTTTGTGCCTCCCACCACAATAGCAGCAAGCACTCCAAAAATCATAATATAACTTAATTCAACATCATCACTCAAAAATACTACAGTGATAAGTAGTTAACCTGGTTCATGACTGGCAGGGAGGGACTTGGTTGCCAGTCACCCAGTCAGTGCATTGCCCAGAGCACAGGACACTCTTTCCTGCACTCCCTCTGGGATTAATACAGGCTGCTCCTCCTTCAAAGTTCAGTGGAACCTGCGTCAAGGCTCAGCTCAACATGAACATGGGAAGTTAGGCAGAACAGGTGCTCCCAAAAACATGTTGTTCTAGGGAGGGTGTTAGCAAAACCATATTGTCTTGGTGACTGTTGTGAAATGCCCAAGAATTGACCACTCGCAGAAAGCACTTCTCCTGCTGACCACCACATTGCTGGGTCATTTACAGTCCTGCTCCAAAGCTTGAGGGATAACATTYTGGACAGAGCAATGACTAGCAGAACATCTCCCTAATCTTATCACAGTAAAACCACCGAGATCCCCCAGAGCTGTCGTTAATAGCCAGGACAAGCCAACATATAGAGGAACATGAGTTAAAATGGCCAGAAAGCAGAGATCTGCCCTAAAGGMCAAGTCATTCAGAGCAGCAACATCTGAGAACCTGCACAGAGTCTCCTGGCCTATCAATCATTCACCAATTACACACCAGTGTAATTAAATCCAGAAAGCTACATTTAATTTTCCTATCATTACCCGATGAGATAAGAGCAGTACGTATGGGAGGGAGCAGGCACAGAGGAAAGAGCTTCTTATTTGTAAGTTAAATCCTTTTAGATTTAAGCTGCTCTTGAGGCAGGAACATTGCTCCAAGTAAGAAAGATCTGGTGCAGAAACACAACCTTGGGCCCAACCCAGATAAATCGGACACATCATCTCTTTTTTTGACCTGGGCTTGGTCCTGCAGACTCTTTCTTTTTCAGGAATAGCTCTCACTGTTCTGACAGAAATAACTTAGACAGGAACGCGCCTCCTGTTTAAACCCCGGTTTAGTTTATWCTTGTAAAACTGAACAAGGCTCCCCTCCCGCCCGCTACACCAATAAAGCCACATTAATTTATGTCAGTCCTACACAGCCTTAGGCTCCCAGTTGTCCTGAGCGGCAAGGCGTTTAGGTGAACGTGCAGAAATACAAGGCAGGCTACAGCCCAAGTTTCTGTCTCTTTACTATTGCCTTCTCCTGCCAATGCAGGCAGGAAAAAAAAATCCCACCACGACCAACAACTAAACCTAGTCCTTGTCTTCTGCAAAGACTAGCAACACTTAAACAGAGCAGCATAGAGCTTTCTCTACCCACTACCCACACACGCAAAACTGCAGTTATGGCTTTTTCCTTTCTTCTCTTCTTTGCCTCATCCCATCCTGCCCTGCCCTGCTTCACAGAGAGTTATTTAAAGCCCTGATTGAAAGATGTATCAGATCATCGTGGTGAATGACTTCCGTAGGATCAGGTTTTCAATTATAAACCTCCTATGGACTTTGATGTAATCTGTGCTTCATCACATCAATTTTTTCTACACCAGAAGGGAAAAATATTTATTTATAACAGCAACTATAAATACACATGCTACTGACTTTTTAACTTGTTGTCCTTGTTCTCAAGCTAAATTTAATCTGCTATATCCTGTCCAGCCCTGGGTGAAAAAGCAAAACAAGCATAAAAACGGCTGTGCAAAGCCCAAAGCAGGCAGTTACCCTTACCCAGGTACCCTATAACACAACCAGCTTGGCAGAAAAATGATGATTTAGTAAGTGTAGGTTTGTTTCTGACTACAGAAGCAATTGATCAACGATTTCTAGAGAGGATGCCCTCTTGTTAGAGAGAATAATTACTACTGCAATATGATGGGTCTGTGCTTCGGAATGAGAAAGGGGATGCAGGTTACTCCAGTTTGGGATGTGCCACATATGCTGGGAGGCTGCATCTGCACCTCCGAGCTACCACGACCCATGGACTGGCACCTRCTTCTACCCAGCTCCTTATTCCACATGCAGCAACATTGGAGATATTGTTCAAGTCTGGAAGACTGACAACAAGGTCCAACCAGGGCAGAAAAGAGCAGGCTGTCATTTCTTGAAGCTTTCCATTTGGATGAGTGATTTCTCAGTCAAAGCAAGGTAAATATTTACCAGGAACTGCCTGCCTCAAGAGTCAGGATTATTAGTCACTCCACCGTTAATCTTAATAAGCCTTAGTCATGCCAGAGCCCAGGTGACTCCTGGAGCGGCCGGCACTTGTGAGCCCACAGTTTACGGATCCCTGCCGGGGATCCAAAGTTTCCCGCGGATGAGGACTCTCCCCTGCACAACCCGCCTTGCTCCACGCGCCGCAAGTTTCGCAGCCCATGCAGGAGACTCAGTTCTGGGGGAGATGCCCCTACAGCAGCAGCAGCCCGATCGCGCAAAGCAGTAAAATAAAATACAGTAGATTTCCTACGCTCTTGTCAACGGAAGGAAAAAACAATAAAGGCTCGGGCTGGGCTCGCCCCTCGCTTTTCCTCCGTGCTCTGGCGAAAGGGGGGAGCCAGTTCGGTGGGAAAGCGGCTCGTCCTGTGGCCGGGAGCTCCGGCCCCTTCCCGGCCCCGCTCCCGCTGCGCTCCCGGCGCGGAGGCTCCGCGGGCAGCCCCGGCCGGGCCCCGGCGCCCGCCCTACCCAGCATGGAGAAGATGAAGTCCTTGGCCGTGTGGATCTCCAGGGCTCGCTGGTCGTCGTACTCGCGCTGGTCGTGCTTGGTGAATTCCTGGATGAGTTTATTGAGCTCCTCCACGCGGGCTCCCGATCGGAAATCCAGCTCCGGCAAGGGAGGCTTGCTGCCGGGGCCGGCGGACCCTGCCTTGCTGGCGACGGGCGCCGCCATCTTCATACGAGGGAAAGAAAAAAAAAAGGGTGGTGCCCAAATTGTATTAATGTGAGCCTCGGGCACCGAGGGGAAAAAAGGAAAAAGGGAGGAAAAAAAAAGAGGAAAGAAAGGGAGAGAGGAGGGGGAAGAAAATAAAAAAAAATAAAGGCGCGGGGCGGTGGGAGGAGGAGGGAGCGGCGCCGCAGCGCAGCCCGGCCGCGGGGGCTGCGCGGAGCCGAGCGGGCGCCGCGATCAACAAGCGGCCCCGCCGCCCGCGCTCCCTCCTTCCCTCCCCCTTCCCTCCCTCCGTCGCCCGCTGCCGCCCGCGCCGCCGCGGAGCCGCCGGGGCCGGAGCCGGGGCCGCGGCCGAGGCGGGGCCGGTGGCGCGGGGCCGACCCGGCTCGGGGCCTGCGGCGTCACGGCGGGCGGGGGCGGCCCGCGGCCAACTGCCGCTGCTCTCCATTTATTTATTTATTTTTCATTATTATTCCCCTAAATCTGAACTTCGGCGGCTGCCTCATCCTGCAAGTGGGTTAATAGCTGGCTTGGGACGCTGCACTTGTGCCACATGCTCCCGAAGACATTTTGTGTTTATTCCTTTCTGCTTCAGTAGACATCCCGGAGATCTTATATAGACACACATTATATATACACATATGCAAATGCACACGCATGCATTTATGCATATAAGGAGGATTCTTGTGGTACGTCTTAGAGGCAGCGACCAAGACAAAGTTTCCTCGCTGCTGCACTTCAGACCGAGCCTGCCTAGAAGCTCTGGCCATGGACACTAAGGGCAGGACGGGAATGGGGAGCCCTGAGGACYRGTCTGAGGGCAGCGAGCTGGTGGCAGGGTGCCCACACCTSTCTGGCCTCCATCCGTTTCTGCGTYTTCAATACGGCAGGTCTTTGCTCCCACATACATCTTGAATGTCTGCTAACTTTTCAGCCYGGCATGTTTTTTCTCCCTCTGTCTCGTCAGGTAGCATATAGAGCATATAGGTGTTATTTACCATAGCCCATTCACTTGGAGCATTGTCCATCCTCCTGCCCAAGGAGCCTCCAAACATGCTGTGATGGCCTTCCAGAGAGGCTCCGGGTGCTGTGGCACTGATGCACATGGCCTGGATACAGGTCCAGGTCCAGAATTTTTTCTCAAGATTCTTGGCAGAAAACAAAGCTTTAAGCTCAACGCCAGCTAAGGCAAAATGTGCCTAACAAAATTAGGTGTGAGGGAGCCAGAGAAAAACAGGAAGGTGGAACTAAGCTCAGTGTAAAGGGGTCACAGGCTGGTTTTCCAAATGCATTATAAATATGGATGCTAGTACCCAACCTGTGCTCAGGAACTTGGTCTGCTTCTGCTGGACCACTAGTCTTCATCAAAAGTGGAAGATCAGCAACCCTTGATGTGGGGTCTTCTCTAGGACAAGAATGAAAATCAAAAGTGGATTTATACTCTATAACTGAAACCACAGCCTGTTTGAAGGAGAAAGGTTTGTGCTTCCATTTCGGCCTTTATCGCCTTGCTCAGTCTCGGGGCACTGATATGCTCGTTATCTATGAAATGATGTCTCAAAGGTGAAGGCTGGAGCTCCAGTGTGTGCACGCACGTGCCCTCTGCTGGGTACAGTGGCCTGCTGTGCTCAGCTCCTGCTCGCAGCCCGGTCTGACACACGTCATGGCATGCAGCAGCATCTGAGACTGCTGATCAGCTGTGTGTCACACCARCAACCGACCAGCACCGGGTTTGGCTTCCCTGCTCTCCCTCTCCAGCAAATCTGCCAATCACAACAACCAACCGGCAGTATTAAGATCGTGTGGCATCTCAGATGTGGCATTGCGGAAGAGCAATCAGCAATCAGTGCCCCACTTGTGCTGGTGGTGGCCTGTCCTGATGTGGCTCTCTGCAGGCAGGGCCACTGCTGCTCACCAGGGTCAGCCCAGGCCTCCCGGGGTTGCTGCCCACACAAGTGCTCCAGGCATCTCACCTCTGGCCCCTCTCGGATGTTSAAAGTCCTGTGGCTGTTTCTTTGTGGTGTGTGGTTTCCTGGGGTGCCAATCTCACGCGGGCAGACAGCTCCCTCTTGTGATAACACCAGGCCCCATCATCGACATGCGCAGGAGTCACCACAGCTCCTGAAGCCCCAAGGACATCAAGTCCTCTGTTGTTGCCCTGTCCTTCTTTGAACATCTGCTAAGTCCCCTGTATCCCTGCTATAGCCATTTCTGGTTCTTTGGTTGTCCATGTTCCACTTTTGTGTGGAGTGAAAAGCCAGCAGGCACAACACATGTGTCACGGGCACCACTTTGTGAAATAGCTGGACCTTTTGGTCACCAGCTCTCTTGCCTCATCCCTTTCAAGTTGGTGCTCTCCACAGGTTTCACAAATTGGGAGGTTTTCTCCCCTAACTGCTCAGTTATTGGATCAGATTTCAATACTCAGTCTTCCAGTCATTTTTTTCATGAGTGTTTTGTTACGGGTTCTCTCTTTCACTCGGCCTCCAAATGGTCAGACTGGTTCTTCACTCACAGATTGATTGCAGACTTCCTTATATTCTCTTTTTCTATTTTCTTTTTGTTAATCCCATTCAGCTAGCTTTAACTGCTTAAATTCCCTAGACATCCATTGAAACCTTCAAGTGCTTCAGAAAGAGGTAGCACCAGAAGCAACGGTGACTTATGTCTGATTACCTATTTTAATAGCATCTCTGCTTAAAGTTGCAGTCACTTTCACGTTTCCAAAAAGTTTTCATTAAATTAGGGCATTAACTGCTCCATGCTTTTCACTCATCCAGTGTTTGGTTTATTCCTGGTACTATGCATAATTCAGAAATTGCTCAGACCCAGAGAAAGTGCTTCACCTAATGCCTGAGCTCTGCTTAACAATGTCCATCAGTAGAGTAGTATTAAGCAAGTAGTTTTAATTCTCTTCAAGAGTCTCTGAAAAGTAATGCCCCTCTCTGACTCCATCTTAGTGCTAAGATAAATTCTCTTTCACATAAAGCAGTTGTGTTTGCAAAAGCAGACCTCTTTCTACTGCCTTCTCTATAAACCTTTGAATAGGTTCAGGTCCCTCAGCAGCAAGTGGGATCTGCAGATCTGCTCCACTGTCGTAGACTTGTTAATACCCTTGAGACTGCATCAGCTTGTGRTTTTACCTCATCACATCAGTGCATTTTAGGATCTCTGAATAAATACACAGTTAATTCAACTCTTACGTAAATCAAGCACTGGGGATTATCTGAGCAAATAATTGGGAATGAGATTGCTAGTACAGTTGGCCAGTAGTTTTTCTACTAGATGTTTAGGGTTTTTTTCTTTCTGAAAATGCCGATTCATTGAAATGGAGCCTTTTGTGCAAATACTGCAGCATCCTCAAAGCTCTTCCTGGAAACGTTAATGGGGTCTAGGGGGACTCTGTGGCCTATACCATGTTAGGCTCAGGACTTACTAATGAAGGTATTAATCTAATTTGGGATAAGGACTGAATATCCTGACTACTAGACTGTGCTTTGCTTGAACTGCGATCTCTCTCTCTCACGTGTTCTTCCTCTCTCATGTGTTTTCTTTCCTTCAAAGCACCTTTCTCTTTTTCTCCTTTTATTTTCCTCCTGCAGAACAGATACCCTCTTTTCTGCTCAGTACCAGTCCCAGCACTTAGTGGTAGAACAAGCCACAGCGAAATGAAGCAAAAGAGAAGAAATAACTGTTCTCACTTCTGTAGCGTGACCTGAGACCTCTAAATGCTTTTCACACTTGAATGGCTGTCTCAAAAAAAAGAAAAAAGGGGCAAAAATCTTGCTGAGTAGCAAATGAGTATTAATACCAGTCCTAAGACTGGGAAAACAGATGTGCAGTAGCTGTGATGATCAGCTGGCCCAAGGAATGGAGAGAGGAAGATCAGGTAACCCAGTGCCTGACTCAGTTCTGAGAAGTGGTTGGGAGAATTAATCAGAGCGAGATCCAGAAATAAAATGGAGCCTCAGATATATCATCCTATTATATTTCACTGCAGCTGTTAATTATGGTATGACATGATGAGATAGATTCATCCCTCATTTCATAAAAGATTACCCAGAGTTTCTGAGGCTAAAAGTACGTTTGAGGAACACCCTTCCTTTCTGTACTGAGCACTAGCACAGCCGTAGCAGTGCAGAAGGCTTCATGTTACAAGGGGCTCTAYCAGGAACAAAATCATTAACTGGTAGATATTCTGTTTTTCAACCTGTTGCCTACTTTTCTGGTCTTTCCCTCCATTAGCAGACCCTAAGCTGGCCCAGGAATGGGACTTTTTTCAACATACAATTCACACAGTTCCACCAAAACACTATGAGATTTGCTTTGGAGACCTGCAGCAAGCAGGAAATGGACTTTTCTCCTGTATCCAGGAGATCTCCCTTGCCTTTGCCATTTATGAAGGAAAGACAGTGCCATTGTAGCCCATGGATCTCATGCATTTCACCACCTGGAGCTGTCCCCACATGGGGACGTGTGGCACCAGCTGTGAAAGTTGCCAGCCAGTTGCCAGCACAAGCAGCATGGATTAACCTCAGCTCTTCCCCTCTGCAAATGCTTGGTGTGTCTCTGTCATTTCCCAGAGACCATGAGAAACTCCATCTGCTCTTGTTTTCCCTCTGATCACCAGCGATTATTTCCAGTTAGTGTCTGTAAATAAAAATCTGGGTAATTTACAGACACATCTCCTGCGTGCAGGCAATCATGATGGATGAGTTGCACCCAGCACATACCACAGTCTTGAGACAATTTAAAAAAAGGAGCACGTTGCATCCCTGACAGACTTTAACTTTTTCTCTATGTCGAAAAAATACAAAAACCCTCCTTCTGTGAAGAGTTGTGATCTCCTCCATCCTGTCAGCAGAACGCAGCACAGAGCCATCCATGGCAGCAGAGCTGTGCTCATTAAAACCTTCTGAAACAATGGCATTGCATCTGTCATAGCCAGCCTCAAAGTATCCATACTTGGGATGCTTAAAACATTTTCTAAAAGAAGAGCAGATGCTTTGTCTATATCCCAAGCTAGAAATGTGTCACTGCTGCTCGTTTATCAACTAAGGCTTTTGAAGTAGGATTTTGAGAGGCAGAGCCTCTTAGTTCTCCACCAACTTTACAGGCTAATCATGGCAAGTCCCCTGCCAGTTCATGTACCGTCCTTGCCTCCGTGTCCTTGGCTTTTTTTTGTGAAAATATACTGGTGATCTATCTCACTGTTGTGAAGTGTAATTAGATCCTACTTATGCACCTGTGAAGCTCATCTGAAAAACTTCAGAACTGTAAGGGCTGCTGTGRGAAATTATTTCTTCTAGTCATTTCCCCGTTTTATGTCAATTTTCTATCTTTAGTTTTATTTAAGTGCTGAGGTGATCTCAAGTAGCAAAGTTTGGATTCTAATCTGAGCAATGCTGGGAGGGTTACACTGGAGCTAATGCTCTGGCACAGAGATATAACCAGAACGTAACGTCCCTTAAATGCAAAGGATACAGATTTGGGATTTGGGATGGTCCCGTATACAACAAATACTCTGGTAAGGCAAWCTGAAGAGTATCTTCAGCAAGATACATCCCAAGATACATTATGTGTTTGCGTTATTTGTGGCTTGATTGCATTCATCACTGTTGTTCACTTGCACTTAATTACTTGTAGTACAGTCACTTAAAAAAACACAAATGAAAATCAGGGCCTCATTGTACTAGAAACCAGATATAAACATAATGAAGTGGCTAGTCCTTAGTATTCCCATTTCATTTCACTGTAGGATCAGACTTCAGGCAGTGCCTCTCTCCCTACTCAGGAACTTAGARAAGTTACCTAGGAGTTTTACCTGAAGTGATGGATAGGTCCAGGGAGAAAAGAACAAATTATACCATTTTTCCTGTATCAGACCTTAGCTTTCAAGGAGACTACCAGAAGCAATTTAGCTATCACATCCTATTCTGCAGCCATGAAGCTGATTTCTGCCTGACACACTTTACTCAAACTGTCTCAAATAGCAACTGTCCTTGGGAATCAGACATACCTGTTACTTCTTGGACGATTGATAGAATAGCAATCCCAGCATTAGTTGTTGTTTAAAATCCCACATCAGGTTCACTGGCGACTCGGTTCTTCTCCAGACCTTTGGGTAGTGGAGCTAACTGTAAAAGATGGATATTTTTTCAAGAATGTAAACAAAGAAGCTCCAGCCCTTACTCTTTCATGCATCCCTCGTGAATACAGATGTTAAAACCTCATAAGGCRGTAGAAGGAAGGAGGTTTGTAGGGAAATGCTACAATTCCTGGTAACAGCATCCACACAAAGACAGAACACAGTCATTCAKCTCTGTATTTGGAGCCAAAAGCCACTCACTGCAGCCTTTCCCCCTGTTGTGCCTCCTCATGAAATACCTCACCTGTAACTGATTGCCAAACCACTGGCTGCTTTATCCATTTCCCTTTGATTAGCATGAAGATCTGAGAGCTTTCTATAAAGGTACATTAAAACAAAATGATATCTAGGAGGCCCGAGCTCTGTAGTGTATTAACTGCCCTACTTCACTGATAACCTTTGAGCATCTAAAGACACAAGGGACATCCTTGGGTCRCTGCAAACATATTTTTAAGAGCTTGTGTTTTGTGTTACAGCAGCATTCAGCACAGCTCTGGCTGGCAGACAGATTCGTATCTGAGGAAGAGAAGACTTAAAATAGCAGCAACAATTTTTGCTTAATTAGATATAATTACAATGTGTTAAAAAAAAGAAAAAGAAACAGAAACCCTTCTGCCATATTTGTGAAAGACTGAAAATCTGACAAATAAAACCTACCATAAGAGGCCTGGAGTTTGTGTCCCAAACAATAGACACACTATACTTACCAAAACAGATGATTATAATAGAAGGAAAAAAAAAAGAGAAAAAATGAGAAGAGGTAAAATACTTCTTTTCAAAACTAACAGACATTAGTGAGGTGGGATTTGTCCAGAACTGCAAGATGAATGTRGGTTTTTGTTTGTTTGTTTTCTAGTTTTAGTTCAACTTACAAATTGAATAATTAAAATAATTTATTTTCTATTTCCAGTATTGAGCATGCCATTTTCAGCTTCCTGGAATGACCTGTGCTTACCATTTAGTTYAGTGCGTTGTGTTGACCATTGGTGGTTGGCGTATAAATACCTGAAATCTGTGATTCCCTTTGAAATGAAAAATGTTTTAGTCTGCAATAATCCAACAGCTTCTGTTCTGTGGGTTTTCAATGTGTGGGCGGGTGATGCTGAGATACCTGCCACAGAAGCACCTTTGTAACCTTTCCCTAAATTCATTTCCCTTAGAAAGGCCATAATGTCCGTTAGTGCTAGAATCCCTCAGCAGCTTCTGTTCTGCAAGCTTGGCACGTTGTCGTCACCCGGGAARAAAATTTCATTAAGTCGCTGTGTTTCCCCTTTCCCTGCCCAACTCTTTTACAGACACAGGGAAGTCCTGCTGTTCCTGCTGTCATCTTTCTTCCACATTCCCTGCTGTGAACTGAGGAGAGGTAGGTGAGGAGGAGTGTCTGGACACTGGCTCTGGCTTCTGCTTTCTCAGCCCTGCCCGCTCTCGCATGTGGCAGCCTCAGCTGCAGTGCTTAAGCTCTGGGGAGCCCTGGCAGAGCACTTGCATGATGCACAGCTCAGCATGTGCCCCATCAGGTGGTGGGAAAAACAAATAAATAAAAAGAAATAAGTTGTTTTAGCAGAGCGGAGGCTGCTGGAGATACCTTTGCTCTAGGACTCAGTCCAAGGTGCAGTGGTTCTTCAGCTTCCTTAGAATTTGGCCCTGAACGTGAAAGGAAGGAAGCAAAGGAAGGAAGGAAAAATATCCTGAAGGTTGTTCAGGGCTCCTGTAGCCAGTGACTGTATGTGGGCAGATAGTCTATTGGCAAAGAGTGGCAGCTCCTGTCCCTAGCAGTGCTCTGGCAGGCTCCCTTGGCTGTCTCACCTTCCCTAGAATAGTGCTCTGGGGTCTGTACATTAATGTGCCCTATGATTCCTGGTATCAATAATACATCTTGGCAGTAGGAGAGAAGAATTGGGGTTTCAGATGGAACTGCTGTTCAGGCTCCTCTCTGAATCAGAAACACTCTTCACTGCCTACGTGGGAAGACACATGCAGGGTTTCTTCCTGCATGCAATTTTCTGGGTTTTGATCAAATTCAGACACCAGTTTATAGCGTCAGCCTCTCAAGCTGTAATCCAAGGCTGCAGGGTCTGGGTGGGAATAACGCTCTGCAAGAAAGAAGTTCATTCAGGACCAAGACCTTAGATTCTTTTTCRGCCCTTTTGCTCTGTGGTGCCTTTTCATGGGGTTGTGGGGATGGTCTTCTATAATTTCACACTGTCCTTTCTCCCAGCCACCAGTTCCCTGGTCTTTGCCGTCTGTTTTTGCTTTTCTTACTCTAATGAGTGGCTGGTACAAATAGAGGTGTACAGCATAATTGAACTCCCTGAAAGTATTTGTAAATAAAAGGTTTTCAAAAACCTTTTATAGGAAAGCCCTATAGACATTAATAGATAGTGAACACTTTTCTATAGGCATTGTTTTTCCCCTAGTCTATAGAATTCAATGGAGAATTATATTCCTTCTAACAAACCCCAAAGGATGATTCAGAAAACTGTTAGAAAGGATCTAATTCTCTGTAATTTTCTGCAGTAATTGAGATAAAAGCCATTCAGGGTCTATTACAGTTCACGGGATTTTTCCATGGGAAAATAACCGATCAGTTTAAATTCTCCGTGGTTACTTAAGTGAAGTAAAGCCAAATACTAATGGTTGTTTTTAGTTTTGTTTGTTTGTTTTCAATGAAAAAAAAATCCCTTTCATTTCTGTGAGAATTTAACTTCATTTTAGGAGATGTTGAAGACCCGTGATTAAGCCCACTGGTTCTGAGTTTTAGAGCAGGTCGTCAAATTCCACCTTCTGCAAGACCCAAACCACCTAAATGATTTTTCCACTTCTTCCTCCGGGCTGGCGGGKCCCGAATGCTCCACAGAGGCACCACACCCAGCAGTAGGTCGCACTTGGCTAGCACGTGAAGGCTCAGGGCTGCAGTGACCTCGGGGATGGTGGCATATGTGGGCCCCTGCCAAGTGCTGAGTGTAACGCCACCAGTGCTGTTCCCATCGCGCGCTCGGGGAGCTCTCTGAGGCCCAGCTCTGCTCAGCACTTACCTGTTTTGTCCAGCAAGCAGAGATGATGCTTCTAGACTGTTGTGTTCGTCTTGTCCTGGTCTCCATATCCTCTGTAACATGAAGGGCTCTGCTGACCTCTACAAAGAATCCACTGCGGAGCCTCAGGAAAACATCATACATGGGAGACAAGAGAGAAGGTGGTTTTTTTTTTTTTTTTTTCCCATAAAAGCCATGATTTTGATAAAATCCATATATTAAAGAACATACAGCCCCATATCACTCCTGTGTCATGTTTTGGAGCTCTCCATGTGAGGCTGTGACCTACATTTCAGACCACATAAAGCCTGGAGCGAGAGCCCTGCCAAATCCTGATTTTGCTGAGAGCACCACAAGATTTCTCACTGACTTCTCTGGATCTCTGGCATGAGGGATTTGTCCAGTCCTACAGTGAGCCTGCTCATGTAATACTATCTGTCCATGCCAATAGTTTTTCCCTTCAGCCTTCTCCATTCCACCTTTCTGCTCTGTTAGCCCTTGGGCTAACAGGGAATCAACTGCACTGGAACTACAACAATATTTTCCTTTGTGTGGCGTTTTTCAGCCCCACATCTCTAAGAACAAAGAGTTTTAGTACCACCACCCTCTTTACATACAGCTTAGAGCTCTTCCCTGGGGAAACCACAAAGCTGAGAACAGAATATATTTCAGATCTAGTCATCTACTTTGCTGCCTGAATCTGTTTTTTCCCTGTCTCATTATCCACCTCCCAGATGCAGCACGGAAGGAAACTATTCCTGCTTCCAGGAGCTGTGTGACAGCAGAGCCCAGCTGATGATAACAAGGTCATTAGTGGCTAGGAGGGCTGCAAGAAGTCATCCTATGCCTTAGTGATAAACTGAGGCCTATGGATAATGGGCCTCAGGTTTGCTCATCACCTCTGTTCCCCAGGGGGCTTGTGGAGGTGTTGGATACGCTCATCAGTGACAAGACTTCCTGCTGGAATTACTGCATCAATTAGCAAAATGAAAAAAACATCCTTCTGCTCTCTCCACTTCAAGCAGCTCCTTCCTCCCAGCTCATGATGCCCTCTTTGCATTTTTTCCAGAGTGATTTATTTCATCTTGTGGTGCATTGCAAAATTGCCCGGCCTAGCACTGATAGTGATGACCTATTTTGCCTCCAAAGACCAAAGCATGGCTTTGATTACATCACTGTCCCAGCCATTTTAAATCCCAGCCACTTAGCAGCAAACTTGGAGTAAGCAGGTCACAAAGAGTTCAGAAACAAATGGCTTAGGATGCTAAATCTCCACTACAACACATCAGTGGCAGGACAGTCCAAGCAAATAGATGGTAAATCCTCACGGCACCACTACAGAATGGCAGTGCCATCCTCCAGAGAGCAAGAAAGGACAGAGAGCTCTCTGAGCACACCCATTTCTGTTTCTATTTAAAGGCTTTCGCTTGGTGCTTATGAAGTTACTCTAACCCATGAAAGCTGCTCCTTCATAATTCGGCATCAGCTAGGTGCGGAGAAAGGACATGACATAAGGTTTCTCATTTTATCCCTGCCCATATTGTTTTGTGGCTATGCAAGTCACCACACTGCGTATGCCTCAATTTCCTCACCTGCCAAGTGGGGATATTCCTGGCTGTGTAGGTAAGTTCAGTGATCTCAACTCAGAGAAGTCCTTAATGGTGTGCCTGCCTTTGAGCTCATATTGAAATCTTTTGGGGAACATTGCTGAAGCCTCCCTATTAAAAAAGAGGATTGAAGGCATCATAAAGTCCATTGTAGTCAAAAACCATCACTGGTAATCTCTACTYTACATTAATTTCCATTGGGACTTTGCTGGTGATTACAAATTTCTCATTTCCCAATGAATATTTACTCACATTCGGAGTGACAGAAGTCAGACTGCACCAGYAGATATTTTTTTTCCACTTTCCAGTTGTAAACTGTGCAAACATTCATTCAGCTGTAGMCAAACTACCATAAATCATCTGCTGACATTTTTATAGAAATGTATTTTGTKTCTAGATGGTGAGGAGATCATCTCATGTTTCCAAAAGACTTCTTCCCAAAGACAATGTTTGCCTCAGTGGTCAGTTAGGCACCCAAGAGCTCCTATACTATTTKTGGTGAGTTTTTTGCTATCAGCAAAATGATTTTCACTAGCCCATTTACATGAATGAATTTCATTCCAAATCCTAGTTTTGAGATTTTGAGCTGAAAAGCCCCGTGTAAGTGCCTAGGGTTATTTTCAATTAACAATATTTAATTCTGTGATCACATTTTTCCTCTATCTTTAGAGCCAGCATATTAATCCTTTGGAACAAAGATGGCTGCATTTTAATGAGGATTTAAAAGAGGGAAGTTCTGCTCTAGTACACAGAGTATAATAGATGGTTTTTGTGATCTGTATCGTCCATCCAGTCACTTTCATTTTCCCAATAAAATCTGGAGAGCAGCCTGTTCTATCTCCTGCTATTCATTCCACTTAGTGTTCAGTGTGAGAATTTGCAGCTGATATGTGATATTSCTTATAGGCAATATGTCACAATAACACCAAAGAAATTATAGTATTGTCCTCTTCAGGCCTGCCTGCACAACACAGCTCAGAGAAGCATTCCTCTTAATTGTGTTTTTTAATGTGTTACCTCCTGGTACTGAAGCATAAATGAATCCCTGGTCAGATGAGGTTCTCCTCAGAAAACACTGCACACGAGAAAGATTTCACTGCCCAGCTGTCTTTCTGGGCAACCTTGAAGGGCTTTGTGAAGCCAGATCTAAGGAAGTTCTTACAGGTGTATCTAATTTCAATAGGTGGTGTTCCCACAACCAGCTGAAGATTTAAGAGGGTAAAATGATGGTGCACTATTTTAGGAGACTTCGCTGAGCAGAAATGCCTGAGATCAGAGATGGGCTATGGTGAAGCATGATTTCAGCACAGAAGCATAGATATTCCAGGTCTTCAGGCATCATGGACTTTGTTTCTCTTTCCAACTGATGCAATGAGGTGGCTTCTCTGGACTCAAGGGTGGCTGCTATAAACAAACTCTCTAGATTGGGAAGGCCCTGATTTCCACAGACATTTCAGTTGGGAAAAAAAACCTTGGTGTTGAGATGACCATAGTTTAGAAATGGATGTTAGGTTGTAAGTTGATGGCTGGAGATATGTTAACTTTGTTCTGCCTTTCTTCCATTTCTTTGGGCCAGAGGATCACTGACCCAGGGTGGCCTTGCATGTGYATCAAAAGAGCTCATTTCTGTGTTGAGACCTGTGTTTCTGAGGACAGCTCCTTGCATGTCCTGGGGATGCACTGAAGTCTGAACCCWAGACAAAGGTTGAAGTGTACCCACTTTTTTTGGTATCTGGTTCTCTAAACTACAGCAGTGTGAGATTCACAGCTCACATTTTGCTCTCTGAGCTCTGCTTACACCTCAGCTAAGCTCCTTTCCTTCCCTGCTCCCTCAGGGCAGCCCTCTTCACTTCTCCTGTTTCCAGCAAGCAGAGCCTGTCCTCTCTTCCCAGCAACCCCACACACTCCTGGACCATACGCCTGCAAAAGGATGTTCTGTTCTCCTCTTCATTAAGAAACAGTGCAAGTCTCCTCCCCGTGTCCTAGAAACAGTGATTCCCTGCTGGCCCTACAGGCTGCCACGGCACTGAGTACCCCTGGTCCCGCTGGTTCTGCAGGTGACATTCCTCCTCCTTGCTTTGCRGAGGTTCCCCCAAGGCCATCTTTGCCATCCTATGATATGATGGTAACTGAGCCCTTCTAGCTCCAAGTGGATCATTTCTTCTTTCATTTATCTCATCTCAGAGGGCCCTGGAGGTCTGTTCCTATTCATTTTACTTTCTGGTGGAGCTGATTTCCCTGTTTCCATTTGATTTGCTTTCATTCTCAGACCCTTTATGTTTCTCTTTTTTAGGGAGGCATGTTCTCAGATTAAATACAAACTGTTATTATGCTCTTATTTTTATTATTTTAATTTTGTTCCTTCTTCACTGCGATGCTGGACAGTGTGCCTCCACAAGCAGACTGACAATCTACCGAAAGGTTAGCCCCACAGTCCCACCGGAGCAAAACCCCACAGGCTTTTGGAGAGCTCTGCTTCTAGCCTTGTCATCGAGGTCTGCAATGCACTGTGTGGCCTCGGGAGTGCTTTGCTAGTGGCATTTGAGACATCAGAACTGCACATTGCTGCAAAACCTTAGAGCCTTAGCTTGCGAGGGATGGAACTGCCTCACAGGAGGCAGCTAGCACAACGCAGCTCCATCTCCTCTCACTGTATCCCCTGCTTGGCCAGCTCTCCAAGACGGAAGATCCCTGGATGAGTTTCATGCAGTACAAAGAGTGTTAGACTAAACTGGAGACATGGATGTGCTTCCAGGCCCACAATAGAGGGACCATCTTCATTCTACACCCAATTTGCACTGAAGTCCATGCGACTTGGACAACCACAGACATTTTTGCTCACTTTCTAAGTCACATCTCTAGGATGCATGAACCACACTATAAGAAAATCACAAGGCTTATTCAACGGTAGTGGAAAATGTGTTTTGCTGTCATGGGTAGAAGGCACAGCTCAAGCTCTGCAGACAGGAATACAGAGCAGAGTATTATTCCCCTCATCCTGCTGTAACTAGAAAAGCAAGGAAAAGTTGCTCCCTCCCCGCTCCATGCTTCAGGACAGGGATTATGGTGTCTAAGGAACCATGAAGGAGAAACTCTCAACAGCATTTCCAGCCTTCTCCGCAGCCTGTTCTTGTCGCTGTCCTGAAAAGTGTAAATCATGTTCCAGTGTAAATCAGGACCCAGTACATCTGTCATGTCTTGGTAGCTGTGTTAGCRGGGCTGTCTGCAAATCCCCTGAGAATAATGTACTTGTGCTGCGGGATGACATCCCATAACGAGATTGTGGTATTCCATAACCCGCGATTTGCTATTTATGACACAGACAGATTTCATAAACAGCAAGGCTTCCAGGAGACCTGCTGGGCTTTGGGGACAGTCATAAACTGGGGACCCTTGGAACCCATGGAGCCATAATTCAGATTCATAGGAGACAATTTCTTAGTGCTTTTAGCTACAAATTAACTACAAATCTGGCTCTGTATTTGAATGTAAAACATCACAGCATAAAATACATGTAGAAAAGATCAAGAACTGCATATATTTATGAGCCAACTTATATTGATCCAGCTACATTTAATATAGCAACTACAATATAAAAAAAATCCTCATCTAAAAGAATTTCATTTATTTCCCTCAGAGATTTAGACAATTAATTCCTTTTAGAATAAAATTCTGCTTGTTTTGTTTTTGCTCCCAGTTATATTTTATTTATAAAAAGCTTAAGAAAAAATACATCATCCTTATTTGTGGAAATACATATAAACCCACATCCTTTCCTGCTGTGCTGCGAGCAGTTTATGTATGTATCTATGCCATGTACAGATCTGCATGTACCTTCATGCCATGGACCCTCTTAGCTAAGTTACCCCTTTTTCTCTCCACCTCCTTRGGAATTACAATGTAAGCCATACTTGAGACTAAGTAGCTAAGCACTTCTCAACTGTAAAATTAAACAAATGGATGYATTAACGTTTTAAATCCTGCAGAAGATGCTTTGCTGAAGTGACCTGTCCATGGCCACACAAATACATCTTTGTCTATRAGGAACAGATTTCAGTGTCTCTGAAATCTGTCATATCAGTCTATAAAGTTGCATGCACTCCATTTATGGTGTGTACTTTCTATTTACGTATATACAAATATATTTTTGTTGTTCATTTGCTCCATTGTCCATTTCCATGTGTCTTGGTCTCCTAGCTTGAGAGCTGACTATGGTTGCAGACAGACAAGAAATGCACCTACTCAGTGCGTATTTACACAGTGAAATCTCCTGGAACTCTGACCTCCTGCTGTGGACAGACAGGGCCAAATCCCACCCTTGGAGGAACGGACAGGGCATGCCCGACATCAGCAGTGTTTTGTCTGCTGAGCCACCGTGTGTGCTTGCCTCACTCTCCATGCGCCTCACTCAGGCAAAAGGCTTGTAAAGGGGCATAAAAAATGCCCTGATGGGGTTTATCATAAAAGGTAGAATCAGGCCACTAACACTGGCCATTTAAATCCAGMAGGTCACTGATTCTTTTGTGCTGATGTGAACTGGCTTTATGAAAACCAGGCTGGGTTCCCTTTGCAGTCTTTCCATCATGCATTACTTACCATCTGAATTTCCCTGCATTCAGAGAGTGCTCCCACCCCTTCCTGTCCTGCTCACTGAAGGAACAGTTACTTTGAATAAGATCCTCTTTTTACAACATTCTGCCACAAACCACAAATGTCAGCCTGTGACATCAGCCTGTGCAATCCCAGACATTTATAACCACATATTAGTGATTTTCCCATTTCTGAAATGTCAATACTTTTTGCAAATTAATTTACATAYACTTCTGCCCTTTAAAAAGTGTAGTATGATGCAACTGCAGTGATGGCCCAGAGTAACTGCAGAGTTTGTATTCCAGAGACACTGCCTCCAAGTGAAGAACTTCCCTGCAAAGAAGAAGTCTGTACAGCCTATGGTCTTGATATCCAAACTTCAGCAAAATGCTATAGTCACCATCACTAAAATCACCAGTAGCCCAATTATTACTGCTAGAGCCTGGAAACTTGTCCTTCCCCTGGTGTTTCTGTTTCCACCACGCCTGCCTCATGCGGTTCTCCGTTACCTCAAGGCAGGCAGCACATTGTGCTGATGGGCTTTGGGTGACAGATCCTGCAGGGAGGAGGGTTCTTCCAAACGATTTACCTCAGCTGGAGTTTTACAAAGGAGAAGAAAATAAGGGAAAAGTGGGAAGATAAACCCGAGAGATAATGTTCAAAAAACTGGGCTACCCCACGGAGCACTTTGAGTTTCCATCATGCATTCAGGCCCCTGATTTTTACATCCAATCAGTGCAGTAGCTTGAAAACTTTGTGGCAGTTGACTAAAAAAAATAGAGGCTTCTCCTCTATAAATGATTACAAAAATGATGCAATGATTGAAGCACGGTCCATGCTATTCTATTTTGTTTTAAGTCATTTCTGTTAGACTCTATCCCATGTATTCAGCTTTGTGAGTTCTGATCTCTGTGTTGGTAGCTTAGTATGGAACAGCAGGAGTTTTCCCAAGCAGGGGCACTGGGGAAAGAAGATGGGGAGTGGCAGCCAGATTGCCTCGGGAGGTCATTTGGGATGATGATATAAGTAAATTAGCTGTATGCTTCTGTAATACAATCAGTGGCAAAGTAAACCTGACAAATGCACTGCTATGGCACTAATGGTAATAATTTGGCTGTGAAAGCTGAAACTGCATGTGGGTCTCTCAGAAGTAGTTTTCACACTGCTTTCCATCCCAGGAAAATAGTTGTTTATCAATGACATACATTCTGCTTAGATTTCCTCAGTTCTCTGCACAGCTAAAAACATTTGCCATACTTGTCTTAAGCATCTCCATTTGCAGAGCACTGCCACGTGGCAAGAGGCACGAACTCCTTGGCAGGTCCTAGAGCAGGGCAGCGCTCTCACTGCCAGCTGGGACCTCTGCCTGCTCGTGTAAGCGCTTAATTCACCCTGAGAAAAAGCAAGCAATGGGCTGGATTAGTTCTTAGCAAAACCCTTTTGACTTCAGTGGAGTTTCCCTTGCAGGGAACTTGTCCTGACACCCTCACATTGTGCACTCGAGCACAGCAGCAGAGGCTCTGGCTGGTCAAATCCCACTTGAGCCTCCTGCCAGGGTTTTGGAGCAAGGAGAGGGGCACTCTGGCAACGCGTCTCCTGCAGAACTATATTCTTCCCTCTTGTTTAGTTAAGTTGACACTGACAAATTTGAATCTTTAATTTCTGCTGTTTGGGGCTACATTACCAGTGCTCAAAGCTCAGCTGGCCTTCTGATTAAAYACCCAAATCACCCTCCATGGAGCTCAAAGTCCAATCTCCTCCAGTGTTTGCTGTGGTCACAAGCAGCAGCAGGACTGATGTTTGGCTGGTGGGTGCTCTGGGGCTCTCCCCTGCAAAGAACAGTGTCTCTGACCCTGAGGCAGTTTACCCCATGTATGGCAAGTTGCTTGCTTAAACAAGTGAGGATTGCAAGCAAAGTATGTTCCAGTATGTCAAGTAGATGCTGAGTAAGAGATGTAAAGTCACTTCCCTCTCTGGAAAAATCCAAGATGAGGGAAAAAAATGGATATAACCCCTTCTGAAAGGGCCACACTTTGTTCTCTGAGCAGTAAGTACAATCATTAGCCTCTTGGATCTCAAATTCCCTGTAGGCTATTGCTGTGAGAAAGTATTGTACCCAGCATGATTTATGCTTTGTGACAGGAGATCCTGTGCAGAAACTGTCGGGAACACATCGGCACTAACCTATGGTAAGGCTGGCATGAATTTCCCTATTTCTTGTACCTCACTGTCATTTGTTAGAGCTGAGGAACTTCACAACAATAACAGCAGCAAAAAATATTTAATGCTATCTTCCTTTCACTATTTCCCACTAATGAAATTTGCTCTTTCCTCAGAGAATCTGGGACCTGCTCCCTTGTTATCCTTAATAAAGCAGAACTAGCCATTTTTGAAGAAAAAAATCTGGACTTTGCTGGTGRATTTTTGATTAAAAAAAGAAAAAAGAATATTTTTCACCAGAATACATTTCCATATATGGAAGATACTGCTGGAAAGATGATCTAATGGAAAGAAAACCTCTCTCTTCCCACCCAAGTAATTATCAGTGCCAAAAATCATCAATGCAGAAACATGTAATTCCCATAAATGTCCAGCTGTTGTCCAAGTCAGAAGGGATCAACTCAGTCAAGAGTGTTTTCTCTTTGATGAAAGAGTAATTCCATGTTTTTGCTGTTTCCTAAAGCTGAGACTGCATATCTTCCAGCAGTTACTTAGTTGCTGCGATTGCAGAGGGACCGAATTTTCTCCTTTTTTATGCCTCCCTCCAGGTCTGCATTCTTATTTTCTGTTGCTGAGAAATAGAGAATTGGAAGATGAGCCCAGACTTCCCAAATTATAGCAGTGGGTGTCTAAAGCCTACTTCTGAATTCTTCACATCCTTCTGCAGGTATTATACCTTGGATGAACCATCAGTCTCGGCTGAGGCACCATTCAATTTCCTCTTCTATGTCTGATCCACATTTAGATTTCCTCTGCTCTGTTTATTCCTGGTGAAGCACTGGAGCAGTCAGTCTGCATTCCCAGGGTGGTGCTCTATGGCTTTACCTTAGAACTGTCAATTTAGAAAACTCCAATAAAATACGTTTTTATGACTGGACTGGGCTCAAAGGTGGTCTGCTCTAATAAAGGGCCCTTAAAATTTTTGTGCATTTTATTTTTTTTTGTTATTTAAAATTAGATATAGCTACATTTGAATAGGTTGGCTTTTGAGCTGCTTCAAATGTCACTCTTCTACTACAGTAGGTACAAAGATGAAGTTATATGGTTGCTTAATGATCTCTGAGTTTTTACAGATAAACACAACTGTGATTTTCAAGCTTGTAAAGGTTGAAAGTACTCGGTGCAAAAAGTAAACTGTGAAAAGTTGGGGGGAAAAGCTGCTAGGGAGGAAGAGCAGCAGAGAGCTGGCAAAACTGAGTCCTCTCCCCTTGTAAGCAGCTGTTTGTCTGATGGTGGCATTTCTGAAGGAAGCGTGTGAAGGGAGCAATAATCCTTACAGGTGGGGCCTCTGGGCTGACACCAACAAGAACACCTGTCTGGCAATCACCACTGCCAGCGAGGGCCCTGGCGGATAGCAGAGCTGGGCCAGGAGTAGGAACAAAGAGAGACACCACAAACATTTGTGTCTGGAGAAGGTATCTGTTGTCCTGTCCTCAGTACTTTATGGGCCATAAAGTACTGAGATATGACAAAATCCAAAAACGTGGGTGGTTTTGGTTCACTGGTTGTTTTTTGTTTGTTTTGGTTTCTGGGAGTGGTGTTTCAGAGGATATGAGCTCCAGAGCAGGCTGTTGCTTTGGCAGTCCTGCTGCTTGTGACTGGGGAAGCCCCAGTGCAGGTGCGAGGATGGCGCACTGCCACCTCCTTGGGGACACCGAGCACGATCTGTTATTTTATTGCCACTGGAAGTCCTGGAGGAAATATTTCAAATATTCTTCAGTTCTAAATATCACAGGAAAACAAATTTGCACTAGAACAGTAAAACCAGCCAAGCTAAATAAGTCCCAGTGGAAAGGATAAATCTTGCATTTGTCTAAAATGGCAATAAGAGGGACAAACGACAATAGGCCACATACAGGCCTTTAAGGATAATGAGCACACTTTGTCACAGTCTGAGGAGAGCAGAAATGGCAGCTCATCTTTCCGGTGAATTGCCTCATGGATTTGGTTCCTGGACTTTCACAGGGTCTTGGGCTGATGGGAACAGCACTGGCCTGCTACAGAGCAGCAACCCTGTGGACCCTTCCCATCTCTCTGGCCACCATCATTTTCAGGAGATAAACAACATTCAAGAGAGATCGGGTCAGTCAGATGAGGCTTCCTGCTTTGCTATTGTACTTTCTGGTTTGGTCATCTCCACGGCAAAAAGGGATTTGTGGAAGCTGACAGCACCTTCACCAAAACATCCAGAATATTAGCATCTTCCCTGTCTTTAGAAGTTAAGTTTTGTCTGATCCTCCCTTCCTATTGGCATCATTTTACAGAATCACAGACTGGTAGAGGTTGGAAGGGTCCTTTAGAGCTCATCCAGTCCAACCCTCACACCCCAGCAAGCTGATAAGCAGTGTCAGCATGTTTATTTATTTCTCTTGTGGCTTGGATACTTTCGTATTTACAGAACAAGACAAACCCAAATTATATATTAACATTTATTTAGCTACAAAAATAAGCTCTTTGCACCCAATGACCTGTTCCTTTCTCCACCCTCAGACAGAAACCTCACCCAGCATAAAACTCAAGTACATTGTCCTGTCAATCTAACACAGCCTTGCTGGGTTGAGACAGGATTTGCTGGCCAAAAGCTGGACTCTCAGATATTAATTCTTTTGGTTCCCTAATGGGCAGATCCAGTAAGGACACCCTGCTTGGCCTCTGCTGCTCTAACACAGAGAAGGGTTCTTGAAGGCAGAACRGGTTGGAACCTGAAGGTTTCTTAGGTGGAAGTCAGTAATTGAACTGCATCAGTTACAGAATGAGAAGCAGTGAATTTTATGGGTCCTAACTGGCTGCAGCCAACCTGTATTTGTCATACAGGGCTTTATTGCCATCCACAGACTGCGTGTCTCTGCTGAGATCAGGCTCCCCAGCAGACAAGGTGTGGTACCAAGGCACACTGAGTGACAGGCAGTGGTCCAAAGACCTCGCAGTCCTAACATATAGATGACAAGAAGAATACATTTTTATCTCCATGCTACAGACAGAGGAGAAAGTACTAGCAGAAAGTACCTCCAGTTTGTATACAGCAGCTCAAGATCCTCAGCTTCCTGATAAAAGTTGTTAAAACTGCGTTATTTCCATGTTGTCAAAAATCATTATTTGGCAGGCAAAGGCAGCATAACGTGGCACTGCCTTGAGCGAGCACACTTCTTATCCAGACTTATCAGATCTGTGCTAGGTGAATATGGCTAGATTGCTTCCAGACTGAGGAGGGTGATTACTTAGCCACTTCCATTCTCTCCGTTTCAACTTCTTTGAATTTCTTTGCATTAGACTTAGCACAGTCAAGGCAGCATCTGGATACACTCTGAAAGATCTGTACATCACTGTGACAATGGTCTATGATAAACTAGAATGCGATCCTATATCTTCTGCCTGGTTTCTAAAAGCAACTTTTCAAGTTGGCCTTCATTGGAGAGGCACATGTATTCCAGAGCTAATGGGTGTGAAYATACATTCCCATGCATGCAGTTAGTTCACCATTAACTTGTTTCAGTCAGAGAGATTTAAGTTCCTTCCTGGCAATAGTTGGGCAATAAAAATGTAATATTTATTTAACAATCACCATAGTACTACCAAATTATATGAATTCATTTAAAATGTCAACATCATCTATCACCACATAAGTCACTCAAACCAGATCCAAAGAGAAGAAGAAACAATCTCAGATAAAAGTTATTTTTTTTCCTCTAAGTTTACAGTCTTTCCAGAAATCTCTGGAAATTTATTAGATTATAATTTCCAGAATCTTTTATATAGTATCTTTCATCTTGATACATCTCAGAATATATGTCTTCCATAAGAAGACTGGTTCTTATGCAGATATTTCAGGAATGGCTTATGATTTGGGATGGTTCTGTGATAAGGGCCCTACCTTGAGATACCTGGAAACGCTGAAAATATTTCTCATGCCTGAAGTGCTCCATCCAGGCCTTTAAATTTTAATGACTACAGGGCCTCTGTTCTACCCCTACTCCATTAAATCTAACATTATTTTTTTTTATTCCCTACTGGAAAGGTTATTATTATGTCTGTGAGTTTTCATTTCCAGTATGCTCTAAGTCACGCAATGTCAAAGAGCAGCATTGAAGACGGTAACGCTCCTGTGAAGGATTCCTTTAAACTTTGTACTTTGTATAACCACAATCTAAGGCAATTAAAGAACATGATTTGGGGCATATCTACACATGCAACGTAATGCAGAGATTCCAAGCCTACCACTGATTCATCCAGAAGCTCCTCTGACTCAAAGTACCCATTAAAAAAAAAAATATATATATATATATAGAGAGAGAGAGAGAGAGAGAGAGATTGGAATCAAATTCCAGACTGTGAGCTATGATAATGTGCATCTTTTGGTCTCTTTAAGCATCAGGAAAAAAAAAATCAGCCGATATACCTAGGTATACATTTTAAATGGCAGCTTCTTCTTGTTCCTAGACAGGCTGCCTGAAAGACCAATAGAGATACTTAATGGAAATAGAAAGACTTCTATTTTAAAGAGCTTTTCTGATTAGAATAAGCTTGTCTTGTTTAGCTTGAAATGCCCTTGAAAAATTTTGTTTCTCACAGGCCATCAAGAGGTCAGTTCCTAAATACTTGTAAAATGAGGCATCAAAAAGACTAATTACTTGTCAAAATCTGAGCCATTAAAACCAGAATTCTCTGCTGCTGTGTTCAGTTGCTTATGGTGCAGCAAATCAAAAGAGCTTGGGCCAATACTTTCCATGAAGCTATGAGCCTCAAGTTGGGAAGCATAAATTGTGGCTGCTCAGAAGATCCTACTTGTGCATTTTAAAAATCACAGAATGGTTGGCATCGGAAGGTTGGAAGACAATCTCTAGAAATCATCTAGTCCAATCCCTGTGCCCAAGCAGGGACACCTAGAATRTGTGGCACAGGGTTGCATCTGGGCGGGTTGTGACATCTCCAAATCAGTCTTTACCCTCACCCTACTGCCACTCAGTAGATATTCAGGAGAGTACATGGCAAGATCACTTACAGTTTGACTTTATGTGCCTTCTACTGTCTGTTTAGACAGACTCCAAGGACAGACATCTGGATGGTATTGACAGAAATGACCTTGCTATGAAGTAGGGACAGCAACAGCTCTCAAACACTACAGGAGATGTCCTAAACAAGGACCATATTATCTTTCCAATTGCATAACTCGGAAAAATTCTACCTCCTTTCAATAATATTTCACAAAAATATTGAAAAAGTTTTGGGAAATGTAGAGCAAATTAAGGGCATTTCTTTGTAACCTCCAAGACTTTCAATAATCTATGAGATTCTGATAATTTTATCACTCCTAACCTGTCTTTTTACTCCATTAYCCTGAGGCCTACTCCCCCTCTTTAACCTCAGGCCTCAGACTGAGCTAAAGGCTCAGGACGTCCAAGTGTGTTTCAAGCCTTGACTAGGCTCACTGTGGGCTCAACGCAGGCCTGACCGAAGACATTTTTTGCATGTTTCATATAACCAGATCTGGATGGCAAACAATTGGCCTCAACCTTGGCATTGTGGCCTTGCCACAAGGCAGGAGGCAAGAGCAAAAATCACCACAGCTATAGGTTTAACCTAAACCTTGAACCCTTCCCTTGCTTTTCAGGCCTATACGATCATTAACCCCAAACATTAAAATTGAGGGGGATAACAAGCACAGTGCTTCTCTGTCTGTTCATCTGCATGGTACCCAAGCCGCTGACAGCGTTACGTAACYACCGAGGCGAAATAACTTGCCAAGGGTTGCTCGGTTGGCCAGTAGTGGAATAAATAGTGACTACCCTACCCACTGGAGCATGCTGCCTTGCTGATGTGTACCAAAGCTCGCTCCTCTGAGCCCTGGGTGCGGTAAAAACGGAGTTTGAACTTCAGGAAGCAATCGCATCCAAGTTCCTGACAAGCTGAGTGAGCACCACGGATCACAGTAAGTTCACTCACTGGAAATGAAACTAAGCAGCACGAAAGGAAACTTGCCGTCCCACTAATATCGACTCATCACCTATGGCTCAGCAAGGTGGTGCCCTGCTGAAGAAATACTAGAAAAAACAACCGAACCCCAGTCTAATRTGGATAAAACAGTTTCACTCACAGGAGCTTTGAGTTTGCCAGTTGGCACAGACTTCTGACAGGTGGTTCAGTTACGGAGAAGAAAGGAACACAACCAAACTCTTCAGTAACCATCGCTCTTCCCCGTCCGCGCTCAGCGAGGCCAAGCGCCTCTGTTCCCGAGGTGCCCCTTGCCCCTCTGCCTCGGGCGCAGCTCTGCTCACCCGCTCACAAGTCCCGGCTGCCACCGGGCAGTTCCAAGGGGGCTCGGGCCGGCTGGGAGCGACTGGAACTGGTTCCGAACAGTTGCAGGCAGCTCTGGGCCTCTTCCGCCCCGTGTGTGTTGCTTGTCCCTGAGCGCTGCCAGGGGCTTCCTGCTGCCCTGACGCGCCCCGGCTGGGCTCCATCGGGGCAGGCCCCATCAAGGCGGRCAGGCCCCAGGGCAGCCAGGCTGCCCCAGTAAAGCCTATCCATGCCCTAGCATTATGCCCAGGCCAGAGGCTCCAGCTTTTAATCCCAGCTGCTGTCGTTCATGCCTTGAACCACCCACTACCCAGTTCGCTGATAGGCACAAGTGAATAACATAAYGGTGACACAAGGCTGGCAGCACCAGCGATTTACCAAAGCGAATCCCCACAGCCGTATACTATCACCTCACTGATAGCACACTCACTTTTAGACCAGCCAGGGAACCCTGGCAGTCTCTCAGCTGGAAGAAACCTCACCAGTCCTTACACTCTTCAGTGCACAGTTTTTAGCTTAGTGATTTGCTTTCCTTCTCTGGAGATATTCAAATCTGAGCATGGCTTAAGCATCGTCTCCCTACTCGGACATCCACATTTCCCCTACCCTCCCACTCTTCCTCTCTGGTGCTTTACTCAGGTGAATGTTCTTTTCTCTGGCCTAAGGTGCTAACTAAATTAATTAAAGTAAATTAAATCACAATTGGGTCAGAAAGGTAGATTGACATGTGAAGAGTGGGGGAGATTAAGGTTAAAGAGCTCATTTTGCTGAACAGACTTTCCAGATATATGTAAGGCTTTCTTTCCCTTCCACTCTCTGATCCCCTGTGACCTCTGACAAATCCTCTAATTACACACTGCTCCTCCCTGGGAAGCGGGAACACACCTGTATCTTTGAAACCTAGACAAGGTGAAGCTGTTTGAGAAATAAGGAGCAAACCCTCAGCTGGTAGCTTGGGCATGTGTCTTCACTAAGTGAGTGGAATTAGGGTGATTTATTACCCCCTAAGCCTTTGAGCATACTAGTCTGGAAACTTTCTTTTGGCTGGCTGCATGCAAAGAYAGCCTAGAGCAGTGCTTTACAGTCCTCTAGTTGCTTAGAAGATTTTTCTAAGCATATTATCATATTATTTTCTTCATTTTATTATCCTCCTGGATTTATATGTTAACAATAAGGCAACTGAACTGTGGGATGGAATGAAAGCTATTTTCCTCAGTAAGATGTTAACTGATTATTATACCTAATTTTTCTTTTCTTTATTTCTATACAGCTTTTCTCACAAATTATCCTTTGCTCTCCTCCTTGTAGAGCAGCTCTGAATAAAAAGTAGAAAATTCCMAGTACTTGGGAGCACCATACACTCCAGGCTCGTTTAGAACTACAGCAACAATTTACAGGTTTGTCTTTCTTGAAAGCCCTATGCTTACAACATTAATAGGGTGAAGAGAATTGTTTCTCCTTCTATTGCTTTCACTGTATTCAGAGGTTTATGAAGCATTGCTAATTCTCTCATTTTGATTCTTGTCGTGTTAAATTATTATTACAAACCTTAGCTGGTGGAATTAGGTGGATGCTTTTTAACTCACAGCTGGTGTTTTGCTTAAGAATGGACAAGGGAGAGAAGCATTTTATTTCTTTGAAAACCTGACTTCATAACCAGRCAGTGATCTAGAGGTTGAGAGCTCTGAGGGAAATGAATAAAAAGCAGATATGAACTTTGTGATTGCTGGGCAAGTCACAAGATAATTTCTAAAGCCTTATGTGCATTTTCAACTATTACAGTTATATGTCCTTCTTATGGTACAGATGTGTTGTTTATCATCCAGATAAAGCTTGTTCTTTCTCATTTGGTTTGGCTATCAAAAGAAGGTATTTTTTTAATGTATTCTGTTAGTTCTGGTTACAGAGTATGTATAGGCATTTCTGCATGCATTTCTGAATGCAAGTTTTTTCCAATTATATAAAAATATTTTTACAATGAGGGTGAGAAAACACAGGTATCAGCGAGTTGACCAAAAAGGCTGTAGGGTCTCCAAGCAGGAGCATGTTCACATATTTGGTTGGAAAAGGCCCAGACTCACTTGGTGTAACTTTGAAGTTACACATGCTTTAAGGAGGAGCTGGACCAAATAAGTTCCATAAGTCCTTCAACCCTAAATTACTGTGTGTTTCTGACTTCATATGCATTACAATGGGCTTGTCTAGCTTGGGATGTTGGCTGGTACAATTACAATCAAAACACTGCTCCAGTTTTGCTTGTACAGTTAGATATATGGGTATGGTATCCTGAAGTAAAGCTATATTCTGAGGTTAGTGATCTGCTTTGGAAGTATGGTGTTGCCACTCCTTTTCCTTTGGCACAAGAAAGGAGGGGAGAGGGAAGAYTTTATGTGGAAGATCACACCTATTTGTAACAAGGCGTTGCTGCAGAGATCCAATGAAAGYGTTTTCCATCTCTGCATTGTAAATGCTGTTTAAATAGCAACATTCAGCTCTCAGGGATCATAGATGATTTTAGTATAATGGCAATATTTTTTATCTTTATGAATCATGTTAATAGTCTCTCATCTCATTACTCATATCTAAGAGAAATCAGTGATGTTCTGCCAGAACTGAATGTCTAATATACCACAGACTTTGTTGGCAAAAGCTTCAGCATCCCCCTTTACAAGAACTATCATTTCCTCGGTTGCTTTGTTGCCCCTTTCTATCTACTTTATTCTGATATAACATATCTAGAGTCCCGTTTTCTTCCTTCTGTGTCCACATCCTGTCCTGATGGCACTGCTTCTTAGCAAATCATATCATGTTTAGAGACAGAAAGATCATCTTTTAATTTAGATCATAAAGGTAAGGTACATCCATGTATCCTGTTAAAGGGAAGGTACATGCATGTATTCTGTTCGATAATCAGCATTTACTTCATGGCAATGTGAAGCTCTAGCTTAGTAGCTCTTTATCTCTTGTTTTTTGTCTGGATTTGATTATCCTGTGATTTTTTTTCAGAGTCAGTGGCAAAAGGAGAAGCTTGAAGTTCTAGAACGTATGAAGTCTGTATTTTGACCAGAACCCAATTCAAGCCATTTTATCTTGATCAAAATACAATGATGATTTCTATAATGTCACACTTTGAGTTGGCTCTTACAGAAAATACTGCCTTGCAGTTTTTGGTTTCCAGAGGAGTAGATCACGGTCATAAACTAAAAACATCATCCTGTGGTTAGCTGTGCTTGCTAAGCTTTGTTCACACAAATTTTTACATATACAGAAGTATGCAAACACACCCAGATGTCACTAGAGTTTAAATGCTTTGCTGATGAGAAACTTTGCTTACCTCCTGAGATATAAGCCTTGCTTTCTTGCATAGCTCAAAATTCAAACAATGTTTTATAAAAGCAGTTGTCTCCAAAGCAAACAGCAGAATGCTGATCACTCACTCTGAACCAGTCAATGACACAAGTAGTCACCATTTCTGKTTAGCTCATTTCAGATGTGGAAACTGTAGGACAAAGTGCAAATAGCAGTGCATTTCACAAGCTCCATGCTTTGCTGGAGCTCTAAGTGCGTTTAGTTTGTGATTTGGGCACAGACTGAGCAGCAGCTTAACTCTCCAGTTTCCCTGTACAATAAAAAGCAGTAGAAGTTGCCAAAGTTTGTGAAATTAGCTTTTTTTTTTTTTTTTTTTCAGCTGAGCTTGGGCATCTCTCAGTGGATTTTCCTGAAGACTAGACAGTGACACCTGTGGTATAGATAATGGTGAACAGCATATTATTCCAACAGTTCTGGGCAATGCAGGATTTAGCTCTGCAAAAGCCATATGAATAGGTGTGGATTACTTTTTGCTTTTCTTAAAGTAATTAGTAGATCTGAACATATTTAAATAAAAGTGTGGGTTTTTTTCCCTTAATTTTTGGGGGAAGCAACTGCAGTAAACAACTATAATTTTATTTCAGGAGCCATTGGAAACTCAGGAGGCTCTCTTACAGTAGGAAGTGACTGTACCTTAGGACCTGAGAGGAAGCAGCCTTATCCAAGAGATAAGGGATGGGAGAAGTTGCCCTTCCTGCAGCGACTAGGAAGAGGTAAGAAGTTTGCTCAGGGCCTGAGGAATGGGATTGGAAGTCAAAGAGCTGCACCAATTTGCCTGGGACTAGCAGAAAAGATCAGCCAAGCRTGCACAGCTGTTTAGATCAGAGTTCATGTAAGGGAAAGGCTTTCTGGTACTGGGGTACTGAGGAGAGAAGAAACAACGCAGGCTTGATGGATTTCAAAGGAGTTGCAGTAGTGAGCAGAAAGTTCATATGSATCTCAGGATTCCTTAAGCCAGACTGCAAACCTGAATATTAGGTAGACCCTCATCTGTAATATGAGTTTTGCCAAGATAATGAGTCAAGAGCCTCCTCTCATTTACACTAGAATAATTCAGGACCAGCACCCCAATCTTTAGAGCAGAATGGAATTAAAACAATGCAAGGGCAGAACTGGACCTTGGCAGTAATCTGAAGCTTTTATGAATGTAGTTAACTTGGTTTTATGAACCCTTTGCTGGAAAATAGAATTGTGCCTCTGAAAGAAAGTGCTATGGGAGAATGGACTCTGTGTACCACAGGTGTGCTATATATTTCAAATCTCACACAATAAATGTAAAATACATCAAGGTGCAGATATGAAGACTGTTGAACTCCAGAGAGACAAAGGCAGTTAGTTAAACTGTCATAAACCAAAAAGAATGTCCCTACACAAAGAAGGCAGTTTGAAGAGTTAAATCACAGCAGTTTCTTCCTGTCAGAGATCTGTTTCCCAATACATATTTCAAAATGCCTTTTTATATCTCATCTATTATTAAAAGACAGACTTACAGAAATGCCTGGACTTATATAAACTGTCTTAACTGAAGATTTTACTAATCTCATGGAAAAAAGAAATCTGTTATCATATCAAGTAGGGAGAAAGTTGCATTCTCCTCCGCATGGGAATTGAAATACATTGTGAATATATCTCAATTCAAAAGTAAGAAAGCGYTTCATAGTTATAACTTCAGTAATCCACTACTTATATAGTACTCATTTTAAGCACCTAACACACTTGTGAATGTTACCTTAGCAATGTATTTCTTCTAGCATTTGGATGAAGGCAAATACTGCCAAAGCTTTGGAGTTTGGAAATCTTTCTGTAGAGAAATGACGGCTGAGAATGCTGACCAAAAAACTACTACCTTTTCCTTTCTGTTAGCTCTGTAGAAAGGGAATTAAATTTTAATCTCGCACTTGCACTTCAATATAATTCTACATTCAAAATTATAATGGCTGTCAGATCAGGAAGAAAGCTTGAATTTCAAATCTAAGCTTTAGTACACAGAGCCAACAGTTAGGAAAACAAACTCGGCTTGTGCTCTTCTGAGCATAGGTACACTTTACTCATCAAAAAAACATCAATTTATTTTCTAGCAACAGATTTTTTTGTGTACTTCCTCCTCAGCCTATCAAAGCATGTTGCTCAACAGAGCAAAGGTGGGATTAATTGCACTGCTGTATAATCTAAATTCGTCTGATTATGGATTTATGGGTGTTGATGGTCTGTTTCATAACTCCTTATAGCACGTTTATTAGAGCAGTGATTTGAGGGTAGCTGCAGCAGGAGTCTGTCACAGGCAGTTTTCTGAAGGAATAAGAGCAAAATCTGGCAATTTCTTCTCATATATGACACCAATGGAGGCAAAGAGGAGCCCAAAAAGCACTAGGAATTCCAGAATCTGATTGTGACCYAGGTGTTGTGCTACCAGCTCCAATTCGCTCTTTCCTTTGGACATTGGAGGAAATTATTACTTAAATGGGAAGAGACAATAAAATTACAGGGTTCCTTCTACCCACTCAAGTTGCCTCAGTTTAACAAAAATTATTTCAAAACCCAATGTAGTTAAACTTATGCCAAGCCCAGTAAGGTTCATTTATATTGTCTAAGAATCAGATAAAGATGTTTAAATAATTCATACATGTTTACTAAATTGGGTATATTCAAAATTAAGAGAAATTGCACAGGATTTTGCCCTTAAAAACGGACATTTAGTTTAAAATTTCTTCTAGATCTAGCTTCAGACAGAACRGGTCCTGTGACGCTCATGTGCTGTAAATGTATCCTGACAAGAACCAGCATTTAATATATRAACTGGTGACATCTCTGCTTCATGTCAGGTAGCAGCGAACCAGTTTATCTCAGTGCCATTCTGAAGCTCAGCTATCTCCAAAACCATAGATTACGTGAAGAAGGTTGTATAATTTTCCTCATTATCTAGATTTACCTATCTCCCTAGCAAACCAATCTCCAAACTCACAGGCTGAGCATTAGCAGTACATTGAAACACAATTGCTATTCCTCAGAGAATACTTGGACTCAAGAAAATGGACTAACTAGATTTAGATGCTTAGATACAAACTCAATTATGTTTCTTAGTAAAAATGTGTAGCAAAAACTACACTMCACAGGACATACTAGAAAGGGTGAACTTCAGAGTTTGATCACGTCCTTCATTGTGTAATCTTTCTTGCTTGGGACAATTGTTTCTTGGTTGTGCCTTCTCTGCGCTGTCCCTTTCCTGGAATCTCACWCTGATTTTCTTGTCTGGGAACAGAATTGCATATTGCAGAAATAAAAAGGGAGTTCCTTTCTGTTTACTGRCCATAAAGAAAATTGCATGTGGTATATCCCTGTCCTTTCAAGCATGTTTCTACACGCTGCTCATTGACGAGCCCTACTACTTGCCTCCTTTCTTGCAGGCTTTGTTGGAAATCTGTGTCATGTAAAGGCAGTTGGTTCCCCTGGGTGGCCTCTGTACCTCATCAAGAGGCACGAGGTGAGGGAAATTCCTAATGTTGTCTGCAGATGAGATCTGGCATATGGTTTCAGAAAGAAACAGAGCAGTATATTACACATCAGGAGGTCAATCATAGGAATTAGTTGTCTGTTGTGCATCACTTGCAGCCTTGGTTTAAGACACATGTAAAAGGTAAATTCTTTTTAAAATTGTAAAAAGCCCTRCCCTGAAAGAATTTTATCTTCATTGTATTAGAAATGAAGGTCTCCTTTTCAGGTTACTGTGCAGTCCAGACCAATACAAATGGCAGTGTCTTCCAGACACCTATCAGAGACACGGGTTGTAGATGGGAGAAGACAAATAGCTGGCCTACAACTTGATCAACTGGATTGTCAGGAACTCAAGGTAAGGTCATACCACACTGAAGTCAGATGGTGACTGAAGGAGTAAGTTATTTCCCTGTCATCTTTCTCCATCTGCAAAATTTATATTTATATTTAAATATTTATATATTAATATTTATCCCTTGATGAAAAGCCATAATTTGTATTTTGTTTAACCATTCACCAAGTTCCAGAGCTGGTATGAAACAGGGGTGGCAAGGTGACAGGAAAGTGCAGTCTGGGTGCAGACTGCTGCATGGCTTGTTCTTTTGGCAGTGTTCTTGGAGCTGCAGTGCCTGAGATGCATCATGGCAGGAGTGCTTGAAGACAGTGCATCATGTGAATGGACAGGTTTGCCAGAGAGTCATCTTCTTTCCAATGTGGTCAATAATCCCCTAGCCAGGAAGGCTTGTGAGGCTGCTTGTGGAAGGGCTGTCTCTTATCAGAATGATACAGAGCAGCATAAGATTCAAGGGGAAGCTCTAAAGCCATCTGTGGAAGCAAAGCATCTGTATAAAAGCAGGGAATGTACCTGACCTGCTGATATCTGTTACAGTGCTTGAGGCAGCTGTCTCAAAAATTACCCCCTGCTGAACTAAGATCTCACAGCCTTGCTGAAAATACTGGGTGCACTCAGTGCAACTTTYCTGTGAAGGTCACCAGTATTACTTTGCCTCTCACACTGAGCTCTTCTCAGTTGGACTAGGAAAATGTGACCAAAGGTTTTCTTCATGGAATGAGTTTCYTTTTTCTCTAAATCACAGAAATCTTCCTTGAGGACTGACTGAAGGAAGAAGAAAAAAAGAAAAAGAGGGCATTTTTTGGAGAAGAATTTTCACTGGAGAAGAATGAATACAAGTCAAGCCAACATCAGCTCCAAACATTCTCTGCATTTTGTTGGGATGTAGCAAAATGCATAGACCTTTGGTCCTCACAGTTGTTAAAACTATTAATATTTATCTTGAAATACATTTATGTTCCTGCTCAGTCACTCTTGATGCTTCCTTCTTTGTTTTGTTTCTGTAAGTACTTCCACAGTTACTMATTAATGACAAGGGAAAATCTTTTGCACTGAGTAAGGAGAAAGAGTTGAGGAAATGCAAGGCACTTTAATTTTAAGTGTCTACATGACCTTAGTGAAATCTTAATGACTTTAACCACCAGAATACAATCACAAACATGAAGTGGCTAAAACTGAGCTTCTTCAAAGACCCCCAGCTCTCAGATCCATCCTTATTTTAAATAAAACAGGGTTTTCCAGGCTATGCAGGAACCACTGTACACCTGCTACTCTGCTGCTACTCATCACCTTTGAAACCTAAACGTAGGAGGGAATCTGCTTGCTTTAGAGACGTCTCTCTGCAGAGCCCAGTGCAAGGGATGCCGCAAAAAGAACCAAATGACAAAGGTCTAGGAGGCAGTAGGAAAGATAGGACTGCTATTTCTGTGGACAGAACCCACAGATACTTTATTTCTGCTCTGAAAATGATCCTTCATGTAACTGTCCAAAACGGGAGCAAAGCAGATATTTCAGAACACTTCTGAATTATGCCAATGACAACAGGACAGTTACGAGTGTTGAAATATTCAGTATGGATGCTGAATGCAATATAAATATTGAAAACTCTTCCTCTGCTGAGGGTTAGTTTCAGAACAAGAGAAAATTCAGTGCACAAAAGAAGTCACACTTCAGTGCATAAAGCAAATCAACCACTATGAAGTAAAAATGAAGCGAGTTTTCTTCCCGTCAATGTGGAAAAAATCCATTTAAAAATAGACTTTTTAAATATACAGCAGCAATATCAAAAATAAGCAAATTCAAACTGATTTCTTAAGTACACAATAAAGAGTGTCAAAGCATGTGACGCAGAAAATGTTTTCTGCTAATACGTGCTTTCTTGAGGTAGATAACCTAGGGAGCAGTACTGACACATAGTTTAATGGATTTTTATGATCGTCTCCACCCTCTGGTCAATATATTCTTCTGTTTCACTGTAGGTTGTCCTCATTTTCCTCTTGCTGAGTGAAGCTGGTGGATTACTATGCAGAGTCTACCACGCAGCGTTTCCTCTGTCTTCTAGCATGGGGACTCTTTGGCACTTACAATGCATTTTAATTTTATTGTACATTTCAGTGCGGGATATCACAGGGTAAGTAGCACAATACTGAATGTACTTTAATTCCAGAAGCTTAGCTAATGTTAAAGGTAATTATTTTTTCTTTTATAGATGTGGGCTACTGTACAATTGAACCACATAATTTTTAGAACAGAGGAATAATGTAGTTTGGTTGTCACTTAATTTTGCACTGGCTTCTGGCTATGAGAGAAATCTGCAACAAATGTGGATTTCTARTGGCACATCTGAAAGGGAGAGATCTGGCCAAAATATCTACTATGGTTATCAAGTATTTTTTGATTCTGTGATTATAAATAAAATAGCATATGTTCCTCTGGACTTGTGTGTAACTTATCTTCCTTTGGTCTGGTGTACAACAGTTTAAAGRAAGAACTGAGTAGAGCCTAAATGGCAACACTGTCACAGGTTGCTGTTTCTCATGGAGGAAAAGATGCAAGGAAAAAATTGTAAAGAAAATTTCCTTGCTTCTCTCTGCTCCTTAGCTTTTGCTCAATCTGCTTTCCGGTTGATTTGTGTGTGTTATTGGTGAAATATATTTTGTTTGTGCCATATTCACTCTTAAGCCCCCTGGTTTCTGTGAATATCATTGCTTAGATTTTGAGGGGTAGTGCGGGTGATCTCAGTGATGCCTTCACTTAAAAGGACAGTACAAGACAGCAAGGAGAATTAGGAGGGAAGCAGCAGAGACTGGAGCTGAACCCTGACTCCAGGAACTGTGGGCCACCACCGGAGTGTGTTAGGAAAGCACCCAAAAGCAGTGCACCCATGCTGTGTATTCCGGTGATACCACAGTCTAGTGTCAGCTAATCTCTGGAGCTATAGCAATTCCTGCTATACGTGCATCACTTTCGGGGTAAATGAGAGGAAGATCTGAATGAGAGGGCAACTTGGAGTTGTGAGGGATTTGTGGGAAATACAAGTGTTCCAACAAATGCCTATTAGACAAGTGGTAGAGCATTTTACTGGCACTTGCCTACTCTGCTTTGCARCAATGGGGGTTACAGTGCCACAGATAGCAACACTTCACTATTGTACTGGCATTATTTTGGGCTGAGCTGCACCCATCCATCCATCCTATAGTTCCCATAGGAAATTATACCCTGTTCTGCTGGTCTAGGAGAGCTGTTGTTCTTTCAGTTCAATGGGATACAGAGCAGAGGATCCTTTCACACTTAGCAGGAGTGAAGATATCCAATTGTTTGTCTCATTCTTAAAGTTTTGTCATGAAGAAGTAAGGACAGACTGGAAGACAGAGCAGGAGACACGAAGCCCTGAGTTTGGGCACTGATTCAGTAGGAATACCCAAAGGCATATGTTAAAGTCTCATTTGTGTTCACAGTCTATGTCTCCATTATATACATGTCATTAAAAAAAAAAAACTTGTGCATTTTTTGAGCCACTAAATCCCCAGGGGCCTCACTATGCAATATTTTATTGGCAGGATCAAGCAAAGACCAATTAGTGGCTTGGGAAGATGGGAGCCTGAAACAGGTAAGTGTGTGTCGTATAGAGCTGCTCATGTCCCGGGCAGGTCCTGAGCATAGGAGTTCCTCTTACTTAGGTTAATGTGTTGTGCTTYAGCTTACCTCACCAGATGTGATTTCAACAACAATTCAAGACCATTCTGTGACTGGACCCAACCGTGCAATGTGAACCAGGGATTGTGGATCCGAACCAAGCATGACACTCCGACTGACGGAACGGGTCCCAGTGCAGACTATCCCGATGGAAGTAAGTGCTCAGCTGAGGCTGATTTCTTTTCAGAAGGCAGCATTATAAGCCTGTTTGCTTGCTTGTTTGTTTGTTTAATGAGATTCRTGAAGCCCTTGATATATGTGAGTTTGCTTTCCTACTAGCATCTGACTTGGACATTTTCACCATGTAAATCATAAGAATAAAACTAGGGTGCCCTGTTAAAGACTGGAAGTCTGTACCAGTGCAGGGAAGCTGAAGAATGCTTAATATTTTGCAGAGAATTCAGTGATGTGCGACAGCTTGTTATTAAAGAGAGTTTTTTTGGCCAAATTACCCTGATATCAATTAATGGCAATAAGCATAATCATTTCTGACACTGACAGTAGATAACATGCTCACTGGCAAAGAATGTTAAAAGATCAAGTCTGAAATTAAAAGAAAAAATCTTTAAAAAGCTGTTCCTCAGCTACATGTGATTGAAAAAACTGATGTCTAATATGACTATATCATCAAAAGAATGGTTAAAAGGGCTCTATCCATATTTGTCTGAGCCACTAGGTCTGCACTAACATCCTTCCATTAATGGGGGATCAGTTGGCAGTCATATTGCTTTTTGCAATTATCCCCTGATTGGAAAGAAGCAACTGTCAGGCTCAGTAATTAGTTGGAACTTCTGTTAAAGTATTTTCTGTGTTTTCGCTTGTAAAAAATTAAATTCTTTGTTGAAGAGAAATGAAATGTTTTCAAGTTGGATTCATGCAAATAAAAATAGTTTACTTGTTGAATGGACACAGAACATTTAACATCAAATTACTTACATTTCCCTATGCCCAATAAAAGTCTTAAAATATTAAGCTGGATTTTGGATAGTATGTAGGAACTATGGTGTCATTAATTTCTTTTTGATTCCCTTACGTAGTGGAGAGAGAATTAAATTTAACTACATTGCAGGAATTTAACTTTGGTCTTAGCCTAGAGAATTTGTGGGAACACAAAGATTTTCAGACCTAGTAAAGATATTCTTGTTTTTTCTTGTAGGAATTGATTTATCTCATATTGAATCAATCCAAAACATATTACAGATAATTTCCTCATTGTCAAAGGAAATATTCTGATTTTCTAAATTTTGGAAAGTTTCATTCCTTTTGATAACATCAAATCAAGTATTTTGGTGGGCCRAATTATTTCTACACATTTCATTATGCTGTAAATTCTGTATTCTTGCTATCTCTTCCATTTTGAGATGAAAACAAATATAGAAGAGCTATTTTTTTTCCTTTGGCCAGGAATTTACTCATTTTGTGACCAAAATCTTTTTTAAAAAATGTACACAGGTAGTACAGTAGATTGCATTAGTTTTCTTTGAGAAAAGAGGAAAGTGAATATGCAACTAAGGAGACTGTAGCAGGAGGTTCTGCCTCTTGGAAGAGGCCTATAGCTTTGTTTGTGAGCCCAAAATAACTGCTTTTGTAAGATCAGATGTGCTTGCTCTGCGGTTCATGTTCTACTTGGAATAACTACGTGGTGCTAACCACCAAATTACAAACATATTATTTGTACTGTTTTTCTTCCAGAGGTTTACTTCTGAAGACACTTTTGATTTCTTCCAGAGTTGGGTTGTACTTCAGGTTTAAATGACATTTAGCAGGCTTCAAAGATTCAGCAATACTTTTATTCTTTTCACTCTGCAGATGGCTATTTCATCTACCAAGAAGCAAGTAATCTGATCCCATTTGACACCAACAGACTTGAGAGCCCAGATATTACGGTATCTGAAAATATATGCATAGACTTCTGGTACTACATGTTTGGGTCAGAGGAGCTGAATGAGCTGAGAGTGCTTATCCAAGACACAGCAGGGGAATTTGTCGTTTGGAGTCGGAAGGGAAATCAGAGTTCCTCGTGGATATACGGGGCTGTTACTCATACTTTTTCAACACAGAGAAGAATAAAGGTAACATATTTTTGGAATAATTTTTCTTTTTTTCAGTGTTAATGTGTACAATTTTTCTGTCTTTGTGGACTGTTAAGTGTTGCGCATGTAAGTCCAGAAGTATAACAAAAGTATAAGTTTTCTTGGTTTACATTTTGCAAATACAGTAGCCTCATGCTCTGTGTCAATGAACTAACAAACAACTCCCTGAGTTTCACTGGTCCTATTATTCAGAGGATAAAATATGGTTAGTCTTTTTATTTATTTACTTTATGCCTCCTCTTTTTACTTCTTTCCTTCCTTGTTTTATCATGGCATCATAGATTTTAGGTGCTGTAATAATCAAATGCATCTTATTTTGCTGAGAGTTGAGATTTAAATTTTGAGATGCTGCCTGCATTGGGCTCCTCTGTAGAATTCAGAAAACTAATCCTCACAGATCATTTATCATCTGGCAAAACAGAGGACACTGTTTCCTCAAATCCTTACATTATTACAGAATATTTTTTTTAGTCTTCCAAAGAAAGGTAGGAAAACTACCCCACTCCCAGATTCTTTGGCACCTTTGGAGGAAAACTAAGAGGGAAATTTTGAAAATATGCTGAAAATGTGCATTGGCCTGAACAGTTCACTTTGCTTCCTGCCTAGGTGATTTTTGAAGCTGTCCGAGGACTGACAGAGTATGGGGACACAGCACTGGACAACGTGCGAGTAAGGGATGGGTTCTGTGGTAAGTCTATGCACATCATAGTGCACACTTTTTACTCATCTCTGTTTACAATGGTGACAATCATTCAATTAAAGAAAAAGAAAATTCTTGCAACTTCAAACCACAAAAAAAGTCAACATTTATGGATACAACAGCATTTATAGACACAACATTTGTCATTAGATTTCTTTTTTGTTTTGTTTGAGTTTCTTCCAAAATCTTTCCTAATTGTCACAAACACAGTTGGAGTAAGATGTTTCCTTCTCTGAAAAGTGAGTGTTTTCTAGAATTTTAGCAAGCTTTACCTCCATTTTGAGTTTGCAAAATATCTCTAAACTTGACCAAATCTATGCTAGGTTGTGATTGCTAGGTTGCTAGTCTACAGTGTGGATGACTAGGATCTAGGAGTGAATTACAGTTTCAGATTTTYTTTGTTTAGTGCTATTCACACAACATTTAAAATATGAGTTGTGCAAGAGGTTTGCTGGATATAATACTGGAAATGTCTTTAGGTTTTAATAAAAACCACCTCTCTTTGTGAAGAGTTTATATTAATCAGATCCTTTTCAGGATGAAGAGCCCCATTCAGGGCCAAACTCTCAGAACATATAATTTTCTTTAAAATTCACTGGGAAAAAAATATCCGCAGAGTTTTGTTTTATGTCCAGGTAGAGAGAGCACTTAGTGTTCCCAAGCACATCAGCACATGATTCAGCCACTGGATGGTGCACTAATGTAATTCCAAGACACAAGAGAAAGGTGCTCCTCCTCTCTCTATTCAAYCCTATGGCTACCAATAAAATGAAAATTGAGTTATTAGCTCTGATGAAAATCAAATACCTCCTAACCATTCTGTTTCCATGAGAATATTTAATTGAATGGTATTTTCAATCAAACATAAGAATAAACTAATGAATGTCTATTTTTTTAGATGAAAAAGTGCTTTTCAAGACAACTTTAACAGGCAGTCTTTTGTTTATCATGCTCATGTTCATGATATCATTTGTGGAATTTTCTCACCTTACATCCTGAGGGGCAGGAATGTTAGGGAAAGGTTACTTCTGTGCTTGTTGTTGTAAAAAGTAACCCTTAAGCCTGTTAGCTTTGGGTTATATCATTTGAGTATAGAGTTGTTTTCAGAATTCCTCTAAATTTTCCTATTACTTTTATAGTTAAAGGCACAATTTTGTGCTCAATGTGCAAAGTCTGAGATTGCACAGCAGCAGAGATATGGATGTGAAGAACTGGGGGTGTAAGAAGCAGCTGTACAAGCTGCCCTTCTTGTACAGTGAGTGTTATCAAACGTTGAGTCCACAGAGGAGGTCYCACAAGGGTGCGAGAGGAGAGTAGGTGAATGGAAAGAGCTATTTTTTGTTTCGTGAAGGAACAGGAATGGATACACTCACGCTCTGAAGGTTTTGGTCTGTCTGTTGTATTTCCAGAAACACATATTCATAGTTACTCAGAAGTCATCAATGGAATGAGTATGACATCAAGAACATGCCTGCTTTTGTTCAGCTAGTTCACACAGGCATTTTCTGGKGGATGAATAATAGTGCAGAAGATGCTAGAATGTATCAGCAAGCTGAAGGAGGCATCAGCAAATTCTCCATAAAGCCACTGTTCATTATGTCTGTCATGACGAAGCTCTTAAAGCTCTCACTTTCAAAAGAAATAAAAATCCTTTTGAAGAAATAACCTCTCTAATTAGAAAATACCATTGTCTTGAGAGTCATTTGGTTCTGCTGTGTCACACCTGCTGGCAGGCTATTCACTCCCAGTCCTGTCAGCACCTGCAGAGTGTATGACCTTCACTGCCTTAATGTACACAGCAGAGGGAATCACATATCCAGTTATACATACATTTCCAGCTGCACAGAAACATGCAGGGACAAGCTCAGTTACTGTCACCCAGGCAACAGCCAGACAAGCTGCTCTAAGAACTGGAGAGACATACATTTCCTCAAATGCTCTTTTTTAAATAGAGGCAGCTCCATTTTCACCAATAAAAAACAAAACTCCTAATTTAAGCTGGTAAAGAGTATGCAGAAGTTCACATATGTTAGTGAGCACATAGTATATACTCCCTAATGTTATAACTCATTGTATTGCCCTGTCTTTTCTACCATCAGGTGCAGTTTCCACCCCTGTGCCACCAACACCTACACCAACAAAACCTGTGATACCTCCAGTGACAGGTAATATTAGCCAAACACCTGTGCTAGCCTATACATTGTAGAAGAGCACCTGAGTTTTTTTCTAACAGTGCTACTTATTTAGTTCAATTAATTTCTCTGGGTATGTCTCCACAGCATTGTTCTATCCTATGTAAACTCATCATTGCTTCAGTTCTCCCACGTGTAACATATGAAATAGGGATGACCCTATTTTCCATTTTCCCACTGTATAATGAAAGTAGGCAGCGGCTTCTCTAGATGCACTCCTGTGTTAATGAGAACATTTTCCTTTTTCATGTCTCTAAAAGCAATTTGCAGTATATACGGGGACCCTCACTATTACACATTTGACAAGCAGCGTCATGACTTCATGGGCACCTGCACCTACACCCTCTCCAAGCTGTGTGAGAGCAACAGCTCCCTGCCCTTCTTCAACGTGGAGGCAGCCAACGAGTACAGGGGAAGCAACACTCGCGTGTCCTACGTTCAATATGTGGACATCGATGTCTATGGCTTCAGGATCAATCTGGGTAAAAACAGAGTTGTTAAGGTAAGTTTGGAGCCCACTGTATTTCATCAGTGACTTCTACTGTGAATATAGAACTTGTAATTCACAGTATCCAGTGAGCACCCAGCAAGACTTAAAGGGGAGTCAGATAAATGTAGGAGTCATGTGGAGTCTTGTAAAGCAAGTGATGGGAGTTTATAATTGAAAACATAGGCTAGTATCTCGTGCTGTATGGCTGAGAGATGACATTAAACTGATGCTCCAAAGGGAGTTGGTGGGTTATCCTCCCTTTCTCACTTGGCCCCCATCCCCAAGCATAGTCTGCAGCAGGGAAGAATGTACCAGTCCTTGCCAGGTGGGTGAAGTTCACCAAGCATATGCTCTGAGCCAACACCAGTTCATTTTGACCACATTCCTTTTGGAACTGGAAAGCTCTATAGCTCCATTAGTGTGGTCCTGAGCCCCTAGTTTGTATCCTCATATATGCCATATATGTTAAAACTTAGAAAAAGATCATTAGTGTTCTTACTGTGTTTACAGACTCATTGTGCAAAGCTTAAACTCCATGAAGGGATGTGATCTGAAAGGCTTATCATGAAAATACTTCTTTTAAAGCCAATATGAACATTTTCTCTTCCTGTGCCTGCAGGTTGATGGAGTCAGCCAGGTGCTTCCTGTGACCCTGGTGCACAGTGTCAGTATTTCCATCAGTGGGCAGTATGTTGTGGTTGCTACTGATTTTGGACTAACAGTCAAGTTTGATGGAGATCACAGAGCAGAAATCACTCTTCCCAGCACCTACATGTCTAAAGTCTGTGGAATATGTGGGAATTATAATGGACACAAAGCGGATGACTTCCTTAACCCAGATGGGCAGATGGAAACAAATTCGGTCRATCTTGGAAACAGTTGGCAGGTTTACAATGATTCCAGGTAGGACTCCAATAATGATATCAGGCCTTAGATGATAGCTATATAATGAGCAGTATTTTAAGCAACTATTGTATATGGACCAAAAATGTCATCCACACACTCTTGTGAGTGTTTGCTTACTTCATGCTTGCTTGCTTACTGCTCAGAAGCTGTAAGGGTGAAATCATACTAAAATCTGAGTCTCTCTCTCRCCTGTTGGAGAAGTACAGCTTTCAAACATGTTATGCTTAGCTTGCAATAATCCTTGCCATTTTATTAAGTATGATTTGAATCTTGGATACTTGTGCATGCAAAGTTCATCAGTGAATTTCGCCACATCATTTTTTCCACTAGGTGCTTGCCAGATGATGGTCATACCCCAAATTGCACTGCTGATGAAAAACAAATGATCCAAAGTAATGAATACTGTGGCCTAATCACCGATCCTGAAGGTCCATTCCAGAACTGCCACTCAGTAATTGATCCACAGAGTTATTCTGAAAGCTGCCAGTATGATCTGTGTGAACTTCATCTGAACAATGCAGCGCTCTGTCAAAACCTGCAGGCCTATGCAGATGTGTGCCAAGGTGCAGGAGTTCTTCTGAAGCCATGGAGAAATGCAACCTTCTGCCGTATGTATCAAAGATGAATGGAAATTACCTTAACAAGATATAATTAGAACTGCCTGAACATTACAAGATAATGTTTTGAATTCACACATAGTGAATCTTGATTGATCAAGCTAGCAATTTCAGCAGTAGTTAAATGCTTCAGTTTTAGTTCTTTAGCAAATTTCAAGCAGAAAAGTTAAACTGTTTCTGGAGGAAAGGAAAATATATTGTCTAGCTTATTTTAAAATGGAATTGTGGGCTTTTCATTTGAATTCCTCCAGTGTCCCTTTATTTTTATTCTGTGGTATTAACTATGCCAAGGACATTTGTCTTAATATTTTATATTTTGAGAGAGATRTACCCAAGCTTTAGTATCCTTAAGAAGAAGGAAAAAAAAAAAAAACAAAACGAATTTTGCAATTGCCTACTAGACACTTGAGAGCTTCACCCAGTGTCCCTGACTGGAGGCTGAGATGCTTTCTCCCATGATCCCAGGCTTACTACTCTGCAGGGTGAACAAGCAGTGGATTAAAAGAAGGGAATCTGTGTCTTTTACTGCAGTAACCTCACCAAGAGGTTGCTCTGTGTGTCCCTGCTGCAGCAGAGGGGTTGGAATAGTTGATCTCTAGAGGTCCCTTCCAACCTCAACCAATCTGTGAAGAGCACAGCAAGATAGCCATTTCACATGAACACAGGAGCTAGGTGAAAGACTAGGTGRAAGGCAGAACTGTAGATAGGGATAAGGAGCTCAGATAGCCTGGGATAATGAGAAATGAGCTTTGATTAGGAGCTGAAAGGAATGCTGAATGGGCTAAATGAGAGACTTGGGGTTTAGAGAAAGCAACTGGGAGCTAGAAAGGAAAACGAGAATTTCATCAGAAGGCTGTGGAAGTAGAGGAAGAACAATTTGAAAATATCTAAACACAGAGCTGAGTACAAGGAAACATAGGCTAGGTAGATGGCCCAGGGGTCAAAGTTTATTGCTCTTGCAGAAATACTGAGATTAGAGATCACAGGAGGAGTAAATATTAAACTGGAAAGAGAAGATATCTGAAACTCGGAGTTAGTGGCAGTGTAAAAAGAGCAGGATGGAGGAGAATCATGTCGGATGAGCTGAGAAAGATATCTGAGATAAATGAAGGGAAGTGTTGAAAACATTGTTACTGACACCAACTTTCATTTCCCTTTGTGTAAAAGAAGAGGAAATGTCAGATATTTGTCCCTGTGGATCTGGGGAAAGCATTAGAGGAGACCTGAACAGGCATAGGTACTGATGAAATCAAGTGGCAGAGGAGGGGACACAAACACAGGCATGGAATGCAAGGTCAAGACAGAAGCAAGAGACCTGTGAAATGGAGACTGTTTCCACGCTAGTGGGAATGAAGGATGCAGAAATGATGGTGGGGAAGAGACAGAAACAGACAGATACAAGGGAGATGTTGAAGGAATGGGCAAAAGACTGTAGTGAAAGTGAGATGGGAGCAAAGACCCTACTTCTGAGTGTTATTAAAAATAAAATACGCAACATTCATCAAGTATTCAGGAACACATGATGGGGGGGAAAAACACCTTATCTTTAGACAGGATTTAAATACTCTCTGGTAGAAAGCACTGAGCAGAATTGCTCACACCAGGAGCAATGCAGAGAACTTGAAATATTGATTTAGTACACTGCAGTATCTTATATGCTCTGTGCCCTAAAGGAGATGGGGAACCTGTAGAAAAGGAATGCTCTGTAAGCAGTCCAGAATGAATGAAACCTGATTTCTCTGGGATTTTTGTTTCATGACTGATTGTAATCTTGAGCTGGAACATTTTCTCTGCTGGGGATGTTATTAAGGTTCTTYTTTTCCCAATCTGGGTTTCTAAGCACTCTCTGCAGCTGTTCTTTCTGCTGAAGGTACTTGTGGAATCTCTCCTCTATGCCTTGCTTCTATTTCATTYGTTGGACTTGATTTATATTTTTGTCCCCTACTCACCTTGAAGAATTGTTTTGAATGTGTCAGCCGGGTCAAATTTCCAAGAGAAATCTGAAATGTAAATATTAGAGCAATTTTTCCATAGGGCAGTAGGCTAAAAATAGACCTAGAATAGGGTATTAAAATGGAACACCAATGTAAACATATACAAAAACGGAATGAGGATTTTCACACAACTTCAGTTCTGAAAATTTTTTGCCAAACCCTGCTTGTGCTTAAGGCTAAAATTAGACTGTGAAAGCAAAACAGAAAAACCCCAAACCAGTTAAAAGTGCATAAAAAAGAATTAATAGAGGAAGTTTTATTTCGTTATACAGCACCAACCTGCCCAGCCAACAGCCACTACGAGTCGTGCGCGGCAGCGTGTCCTGCTACCTGTGTTGACCCAAYAGCACCTTACACCTGTGGCCTGCCSTGYGTGGAGGGCTGTGTGTGTGACAGCGGGTACCTGCTCTACAATGACCGATGCGTGCCCAGCCAGCAGTGCGGCTGCTGGCACAACGGGCAGCACTACCCC
>NW_020455643.1:11337445-11342871 GCF_003342845.1 Nothoprocta perdicaria
TGTGCCCTGAGCGGTGGGCACGAGGTCCTGTGCGGTGCTCTGGAGGCCTATGCTGACGCGTGCCAGGCAGCAGGCGTGACCCTTGCGCCCTGGAGGAATGCCACCTTCTGCCGTGAGTTTATTTTGAGGATAGACTCTTTGAATTACTCTTTTGTAGTCTGAAGTGCCTGCTTTCAATTCCTCACGTAACCTAGCACTTTGAAAATTTTCATATATGCTTGCAGTCAAAATATCAAAGGATAATAATCTATAACATTTACAGCATGATATTTTTCCTGCAGAGTACATAGAAGGTGCATCTTTTTTTCTTTTCCACAGAAGTTCGGAAGGATAGCTGTGGATTCCTGCCATTGTTTTTTCATTCTGAATTTTATTGGCTATTGAACTTTCATATATCTTTGCACATATAATGATTTTAGCAGCCCATGAACTTGTATAATTGTACCAGCTAAATATTTGATATGGTGTAAAGAGGCTTAGTTTTACTTGGAGTTGAATGTGTTTAACGTTCAGAGTATGTGTTTTAAATATTCATGCCTTTTTCATGTAGGATTTTTTCTCTTTTTGTCGTTGTATCCAAATAAGATAAGAATTTCAGGCTCCAAAGAAATTTCTGAAGAAATACTGCCAYTAGTTCAAATTAATCCCATTTTTGTATGGTGCTTTCATGTGTATTCCGTTCATCACTKAAGAGTGTTTTCCTGTTTTTCAGCTGTTGCATGCCCTTCCAATAGTCATTACAACCCATGTACCAGTGCTTGTCCTGCCACTTGCCTTGACCCTCTTGCACCTAAGAACTGCAGTAGACCTTGTGTGGAAGGCTGTGAATGTAACACTGGTTTTGTCATCAGCGGTGGACAATGTGTGTCCATGAGCAACTGTGGCTGCCTACAAAATGAAAAATACTACGAGGTTCGTTCTGGCACTTATTTCAGGCACTTATTTCACAGCTTTCCACAAGCTCTTTTTAACTCTTTTTGTTTTGTTGTTTCCAACAGAAAGGAGAAACTTTTTGGCAGACTAACTGTGAAGGCCAATGTGTATGTTCTGGAAATAACACTATATTTTGCAATTCAGACACATGCAAAGTAAGCGAAGTTTGCAAGGTGCAGGATGGACTTTTGGGATGTTATCCGTTGAATCCTAGCATCTGCCACATTTTTGGGGATCCACATTATATAACATTTGATGGCAGACTGTATCATTTCCAAGGAGACTGCAATTACACAGTTGTTGAGACGTGCACGAATTCTTCTGAGTGGTTTTCAGTGACCACCAGAAATGAACATAGAGGAAATCCAGACTGGACAGCCTTGAACTCCATTGCTTTCACACTGAAAGATCTTCACATTGTTGTAAAGAAAAACAAGGAGACCTATGTAAGTATTGTACTTTAAAGACAAAAAATCCATTGCAGCTGTGCATTGCCTTTTTGTGTCCCACAGAACTGGATCAAGGTTCTCCGCCTTTTATTTTAACCTCCAAGACTGCACATACTAGCTGGCCTAGAAATGTGTTCTTAAGAAGTCTTAGATGAGGAGAGTTTCTTTCTGTCCCTTCGAATCTGCACGGCATTTTTGCCATACACTCTCAGATTCAGTTAAACAAGCTATTCAAAGTATTGCTATTTGTGTAGTTTTGGCAACATGGAGTTCAGCTTGTGCTACAAACCCCTACCCAAGATGGGATAAGTATACATCGGGTTGGGCTCTGTTAAGCTTCAAATTGCTGTGTTTATATTACTCCCTAGAATAAGGCCTGATGTTGGAAGCTATACTGTTCACATCATGAACATCTACTTTGTTCCTGGAAGCCTTATTGACTTCTGTGTTTGATGGGTTTTATTTTCTTTAGGTGAATGGAGTCCAGATTCATCCTCCTGTGGATTTGAAGCAAGGAGCCAGAGTAACTTTAAAGGAAAACTATGTGGTCATTGATACCTCTGTAGGGATCCAGGTGAAGTTTGATGGTGATCAGGAGCTTTTTATTCAGGCTGATGAAAGTCTCAAAGGAAAGCTATGTGGTCTGTGTGGGACATACACCGACAACCAGCTGGATGATTTCCTAAAACCAGATAAAGTCCTGGAACAGGATCCAAATAAATTTGGTGACAGCTGGGTAGTGAAGGATGATGACTGGATGTGAGTATCTGATATATTGCAGCAAATAGCAAAAAGCTGGAGCATGATGCTTCAAGATGCAAGATTGACATGCCTTGATTTATGTTCTATAGAAACCTTTCCTTGATAATACTTGTTTGCCAGCATTTTCATCTTTGAATAACACTACACTTCAAAAGAAAGCATAGAAATTTTAAAATTAATATTCATCTATTTTCTTTATGAGCATTTATTTAATCATAATTTGGCTTCATTTTACATATTAACTTGCTTATTTTTCTTATTCACTATTCTAAAATATTTCTGGCAACAATGAGAAAGTTAAATACGTATCACAAGTTTAACTCCTGAGATAACTCCACATTGATGAAGATAGCCAAAGATCTTTTCTGTGCCTATTAATACTGTCATATACAAATTACTACTCTTACTATATGCAATGATGATTTTAAATTATTTTTTCCAATGTTAAATAGATGGTTGTATATCAACAAGTCATTGTTATATTCTTACTGGGGGATTATGAGTCTAATTATGCTTATTCTGACCTTCTGGTACGACAAACTAAAGGTCAGAATACATAGCATATCTCAGAATTCTGGCATAGGGTTTCATGACTGTTGAGGTATACTTTGTGATCATAGCATTTACTGTATAGTAAAATATAAATATTTATTGTATTACCAAGTTGCTGTTTGTTTGCAGGTGTAATCCAATTGCCATCATACCACCCACTTGTGATGCAGTGAAAGAGAAAGAATATGAAGAACTCTGCAAAATCATTTTGAATAGTAGTGGGCCTTTTGAAGTCTGTCACTGGTACATTCCCCCTCAGCTCTACTTTGAGAGCTGTGTCTATGATCTATGTGCCACAGATGGAAATTCTGAACAGTTTTGCAAAATTTTAGAGGCATATGCTGCTGCGTGTGAACTTGGAGGTGTAAATCTGGGTGACTGGAGAAAAGACACCATCTGTGGTAAGTCACGGGATCATTTATCAAATAGCTTCATGCTGCAAATATAAACTCACGTGACTGAAAAGCTGAAGAGAATTTCAGAAAAGGTGATTCAGGGAAGACATAGGAAAGTCAAATGCTTAGCAGTTCAGGAAATCAGAGTGCTAAACTTGAGTGCTAATGATGGTCTTTCAATATTAATTTTAGGTCATAAAGTCTCAGTGTTTTTGACTTAAGTCTTTGGTTCAGAATTGTATCATGAAAGACCACAGATTGAATTAAGGGCTCAGGCTAGGAGAATTGAGAACTTGGTCTAATGAATCGCCAATTTGGCTTTAATAAACTATTCTATCTTTTTGAAAAGTGTTAACATTTATGCAACCTGTCTACAGCTCCGGGTTTTCACTGAGTATTTGAAATAACTTCAGCACTGTATAAACCGGAGCTTTTAAAATGAATAAGGGAGAATCCTGCAATTTGAGCTGTATGTCATCTTCAAGGGGTAATACTATTAGGCCCTTATGATCTTAATGGGCTAGTTAACAGAGATAAGATTGGCTCTAAGGAATTGTTTCTTCCACAATTAGCAGAGGTCATTACCAAAGTCAGCAGAAAAGGCAGCCTAAATATGAAATTATAACATGAAAATGCATCCCATGACCACTTCCCAATCCTGAGGCAATAGTTCTCATTCTAGTTTTTAAGGGATAAAATGAAATAGGAGACCATTTCTTATTTTGATTCCTGGATTTCCCCCAAAGTAGCCTTTTGAGAGCCAACTAAATACCCACTGAACCAAGCAGGACAGCTTTGAGCAATTTACTCAATTGACAGGGCTATGGCACAGAGTAAAAATGCAGTATGTTAATGACATTATGATGACAGCTGAGGAATAGACAGATAATATAAGATAAATTCTCAGAAACACAATCTTGTGTTTCAAAGTGAGTTTATTTCTACTGTTACCATCTACTAATTCCATTGATACACATTTTTTACGTGGATGTGGGTGACAAATAGAAGGGAGAGAGAAAGGAGAGATTTCTAAACCTTAATGTGGAATTTTTTTTGTCTTCCTACATCCCATACAGCTGCACCAAGTGCTTGCAATTTGTCCTGCACATTTGACGTTGACTTCTGTGAGTGGGAACAGGCAACCAATGATGACTTTGACTGGATAAGGCACAAGGGAGCCACACCCTCACCAGATACTGGCCCTTCCTATGACCACACAACAGGCGGTAGGAAAAAGAGCAAGTGCAGCTGGGCTGGGGAGGTCTTTGTGGAAAGAGGGCAAGCAGACTTTTCATAAAGGAAATACAGGGCTTGTGTTTCCTTGGCCTGATTCAGAGGTTTTGGAGCAGTCAGGAGTCTCTGTGGGGGTGGATGAAATGTGCAGAAGATGCATTGAGTGATGATTTCTATACCATCCTGGGAAGAGGCTTCAGCCAAGGCATATACAGACAGGCAAGATCACTCCTATACAAGGTGCTTCCTTTGGGAGGCTTGTCTTGTCCTGAGTAGGACACCAATGTAATCTCTGGAAAATTCTTTTGGGGACTGGACATGGGGGATGAAGAAATAGGGTATTGTTATTGCCTGGCTACTGCTCCTTACCTTAAGTCTTAATCATGAATTGGAGAGGGCTGTGTAGACATAATCCATTCTGAATAGAACATTGTTCAGCTTGGAGAATCATGACATGTAGTAAAGGCTGCTTACTTGGTTAAAGTCAGAAAGGGCAGCTACGTTTTTTAAAAAAAAAAAAAAAAAAAAAAAGGGAATAAAAAGAATCTTCATTCTCTAATGGTTGCATATATGTGACACTGCCACTCTGTTGATTTCAGATGGCTATTATATCTACCTGCAAGGAAATGAGAACAAAGAAAGCGATATAGTCCGCTTGGTCAGTCCAGTATGCAATTCAGAAGGACCTCACTGCTTCCGCTTCTGGTATCACATGTATGGAGTGGCTGAAACAATGGCCCTGCGGGTGTACGTAGTTAACAAGGAAACATCAGTCCTGGAGTGGAAAGAGGCTGGGAACCACGGGGACAGATGGAACTTGGGAGAAGTCACRGTGCAAAGCACAGGAAACATGCAGGTAGGGCAGGGTTGCCCTGACTGCCCTTTACGGTGGACTGTGCATTGAGATGGCATTATTTATATAGGATTGAGCTATATCTGAATATTAAATCTTTCCCTAGATTATCCTAGAGGGTATGAGAGGTGAAGATTTCCGGAGCGATGTAGCATTGGATGATCTGTCCATCGAGAAGGGATACTGCTCAGGTATGTCTGCTCCATGGTGGGATGAGGGCAAGTCCTCGCCTGTTTGGTCGGTGCATGT
>NW_020455644.1:0-579 GCF_003342845.1 Nothoprocta perdicaria
GGGACATTAGGGTTAGGGTTAGGGAAGCGATGAAGCGCAGAGCCCCAGGAGCACTGCAGCTGCAAAGGCCATGCAAAAGCACACACGGGAACACAACAAGTTTGCTTCTACAACAACTTTCATCTCTCCACATTTCTGAGCTTGAATAACCCCGGCTACATCTTATTTCGAGTCGGGACATTAGGGTTAGCGTTAGGGTTAGGGAAGCGATGAAGCGCAGAGCCCCAGGAGCACTGCAGCTGCAAAGGCCATGCAAAAGCACAAACGGGAACACAACAAGTGTGCTTCTACAACAAATTTCATCTCTCCCCATTTCACCACACGAATGGCCCCTGCTGAATCTTAATCTCAGTCAGGCCATTAGGGTTAGGGAAGCGATGAAGCGCAGAGCCCCAGGAGCACTGCAGCTGCAAAGGCCATGCAAAAGAACACACGGGAACACAACAACTTTGGGTCTACAACAGAGTTCATCCCTCCTCATTTCACAACGCGAATGTCCACGCTCCGTCTTAATCTCAGTCGGACCATTAGGGTTAGGGTTAGGGTTAGGGAAGCGATGAAGCGCAGAGCCCCAGGAGC
>NW_020455644.1:887-1435 GCF_003342845.1 Nothoprocta perdicaria
AGCTGCAAAGGCCATGCAAAAGCACACACGGGAACAAAACAAATTTGCTTCTACAACAACTTTCATCTCTCCACATTTCTGAGCTTGAATACCCCCGGCTCCATCTTATTTCGAGTCGGGACATTAGGGTTAGGGTTAGGGAAGCAATGAAGCGCACAGCCCCAGGAGCAGTGCAGCTGCAAAGGCCATGCAAAACCACACACAGGAACACAACAWGTTTGAGTCTACAGCAAATTTAAGTTCTACCCATTTCACAACGCGAATGGTCTCTGCTGAATCTTAATTCCAGTCGGGACCTTAGGGTTAGGGTTAGGGTTAGGGTTAGGGTTAGGGAAGGGATGAAGCGCAGAGCCCCAGGAGCACTGCAGCTGCAAAGGCCATGCAAAAGCACMCACCGGAACACAACAAGTTTGAGTCTACAGCAAATTTCATTTCTCCACATTTCACAACGCGAATGGTCCCTGCTGAATCTTAATCTCAGTCGGCACCTTAGGGGTAGGGTTAGGGTTAGGGAAGGGATGAAGCGCAGAGCCCCAGGAGCACTGCAG
>NW_020455644.1:1822-10401 GCF_003342845.1 Nothoprocta perdicaria
CTTCTACAACAACTTTCATCTCTCACCATTTCTGAGCTTCAATAGCCCCGGCTCCATCTTATTTCGAGTCGGGACATTAGGGTTAGGGTTAGGGTTAGGGAAGCAATGAAGCGCACAGCCCCAGGAGCACTGCAGCTGTAAAGTCCATGCAAAAGCACACACGGGAACACAACAAGTTTCAGTCTACAGCAAATTTAAGTTCTACCCATTTCACAACGCGAATGGCCCCTGCTGAATCTTAATCTCAGTCGGGACCTTAGGGTTAGTGTTAGGGTTAGGGTTAGGGTTAGGGTTAGGGTTAGGGTTAGGGTTAGGGAAGGGATGAAGCGCACAGCCCCAGGAGCACTGCAGCTGCAAAGGCCATGCAAAAGCACACACGGGACCACAACAACTTTGCGTCTACAACAAATTTCATCTCTACCCATTTCACAACGCGAATGTCCAACGCTCCATCTTAATCTCAGTCGGGCCATTAGGGTTAGGGTTAGGGAAGCGCTGAAGCGCAGAGCCCCAGGAGCACTGCAGCTGCAAAGGCCATGCAAAAGCACACACGGGAACACAACAAATTTGTTTCTACAGCAAATTTTATTTCTACCCATTTCACAACGCAAATGGCCCATGCTGAATCTTCATCTCAGTCGGGACCTTAGGGTTAGGGCTAGGGAAGCGATGAAGCGCACAGCCCCAGGAGCACTGCAGCTGCAAAGGCCATGCAAAAGCACACACGGGAACACAACAAGTGTGCTTCTACAACAACTGTCACCTCTACACATTTTGCAGTGGGAATGGCCCCCAATCCATTTTAATCTTAGTCGGAACACTAGGGTTAGTCCTAGTCTTAATCTGACATAGGCGTATTCCGTAATAGGTCTAGTCTAGTCATAAATTTAGTCTACTAGTCTCCTAATCCTAGTCATAGTCTCTTTCGTAGTCTCCTAATCCTATTCCGTCATATTCTCATAATTCTGCACAATCTCCTAATCCTAGTCCGTCATGAACTCCATTCCTAACGAGTCATAATCTCCCAATCCTAATCTCCTAATCCGGTGTAATCTCCTAGTCGTGCCTAATCTGTTAATCTGCGTTAGTCTCCTAATCCAGATTCATCATAATCTCCTAATCTGTCATAGTCTCCTAATCCTGATCCATCGTTATCTCCTTGTCCCACCTCATCTCCTAATCCATCATAATCTCCTAATCCATCCTAATCTCCTAGTCCATCATAATCTTCTAATACTGATCCGTCAAAATCTCCTAATCTGTCATAATCTCTAGTCCTAATCTGTCGTAATCTCCTGATCCTGATCCCTCATAATCTCCTAATCCTAATCCATCATTGTCTGCTGATCCGTCGTAATCTTTTAATCTGCTTTAATCTCCTAGTCCTAATCCATCGTAATCTCCTATTCCGACATAATCTGTTAGTCTGCGTTAATCTCCTAGTCCTAATCCGGCAAAATCTCCTAATCTTAATCCGGCATWATCTCCTAATCTGTCATAATCTCCTAATTGATTAAGCACAAAGTGCTTCCCGTGAGACTGAAAAACCCATATCACAGGTTTACGTGAGGCTACTCCAAGAGTTCTTCTTTTGTCTTTTCCTTTTTCCCTGGGTGGCTGTTGCCACTTCTAGATTACTCCCATGCCCTAGGTTAGTGTTATAGAAGCCACATAGCACAGTCTCATGAGCAGAGCAGCTGTAAAGTTTATGCAAAAGCACACCCATGGCTCGTTTAAGTGCATTTCTACAGCAACTTTTATCTCTCCCCTTTTCTTCGGGGGAATAGCACCAGCTCCAGCTTCATCGCATTCCTAGGGATAGGGTTAAGCTTTAAATAGTGATGAAGAACAGAGCCACAAGTGCACTGTGGATGACAACCCCATGCCAAAGCACATGTGAGGCTACACCAACCATTCTTTGACAGCAATTTTCATCTCTGCTTTCTTATTCAGTGAATAGCAACGAGTCCATCTTAACGTCATTCCTAGGTTTAGCATTAGTGTTGTGATTATCAAAGCGATGAAGCATAGTGCCCCGTGTACTTTGAACATTATGCCGAAGCACGTGCAAGGCTACACAAATTGTGCTTCATCTCTCACCGTTTCATTGGTGCAATAGCAACAGGTCCAGCTGAACCTCATTCATAAGGAAAGGGTTACATTTATAGTAGCCATCAAGTGCAGAGCCACAGCTCCGCTACAAATTAAAAGCCCATGCCAAACCATATGCTGGACTACATCTAGCGTGCTTCTGCAGCAACTTTTGTCTCTCTCCCTTTCACTGCAGGAATGCTGCAGGCCCCAGATTACTCCCATACCTAGTGTTACAGATAGAGAAGCAATGAAGCATAGAGCCCCACATGAATTGCATCTGCAAGGTCCATGTCAAAGCACACATGGGACTACACCAAGTATGCTTCTACAACAACATTTGTCTCTCCCACTTTCATTTGGGGAATATCACTGGACGCCACTTATTTAAAATATCGCCATAGGGGCTAGGGTAAGAGAAGTGGTAAGGCAGAGGGCCCCATGTTCAGTGCGGTAGGCATGCTTGCAACAAAGCACACACAGAGCTACACTAAGTGTTATTCTATAGCACCTTTTGACCCTCTCCATTTCATTTGGGGAAACGCACCAGTCCAGATTTCTCCCATTCTTAGAGTTAGAAAAGCAATGAAGCATAGAGCACCAGGTTTAGCACAGATAAAAAGCCCATGCCAAAGCTCACAGGGGGCTACAGCAAGTGTGCACCCACAACTTCTTTTTTCTCTCCCCTTTCCTTTTTTGGAATAGCAGCTGCTACAGCTTAATGTCATTCCTAGGGTTAGTGTTAGAGGAGCCCCAAGTGGAATGCGGCAGCTCAGTCCATGGCAAGGCAAACACAGAAGCTACCCCAAATACATTTCTACAGAGACTTTCATCTCTCACCCTTTCACTGGGGGAACAGCACTGGGTCCAGATTGCTCCCATGCCGTGCACGAGGGTTAAGTTTAGGATTAGAGAAGAGATGAAGCACAGAGCTCCAGGTGCACTGCAGCAGCAAAGCTCATGCCAAAGCACACTTGGGGTTACAGCAAGTATGCTTCAAAATCAGCTTTCATCTCTCCATTACTCCCATACCTAGGGTTAGAGGTAATGAAGCACAGATCTCCAGGTACAGTGCAGCTGCAAAGCCTATGCCACAGCACACACATGCCTCACTAAGCGTGCTTCTACAGCAACTTTCATCTCTCTCATAGTTCATTGTGGGAATAGTAGCGGGTCCAGCTAACTCTTAATGCTACCATCAGTGTTAGGATTACAGAAGTGATAAGGCCCACGGCCCCATGTCAAGTGCAGCAGCAAAGCCAAGGCCAAAGCACACATGGGACTACAAGAAGTGTGTTTCTACAGCAAATTTCATCTCTCTCCATTTCAGTGGGGGAATGGTTCCAGGTCTCTATTACTCTCATGCCTAGGATTTGTTTAGAGAAGCAATGAAGCACAGAGCCCCATTTGCATTGTGGCTGCAAAGTTCACGCACATGCATGGATACACGAAGTGTGCTCCTACAGCAACTTTCATCTCTCCTCCTTTCATTGGGGGAATGGTGCCTGTCCAGGTTACTCCCATTTCAAAGGTTATGGTTACGGCAGCCAAGCTCTCCCCATAGCCATAGGTAATATGGCAGCAAACACATTTTAAGAGAAATGTGACCTTCCTGTCAATTCCTGTCAATACTTCTGTTTGGTTAATTTCATCTCTCATCATTTTTTAGTGGACATGGTCCYACATTCACATTATGCACATGTCTTCAGCTAGACCCATTTCAACACTTAGAGGACCAGCTGGAGCATAGCTGCAATGGCAGCATTATAACCACACAATACTACACCAAACCTGCCCCTACAAGCAGCAGCTTCTATTCCTGACACTTTTATCGGGCCTATGCATCAAGGTACAGGTCTGCTTCCTTCTCAGGGCTGGTGTTAGTTTTATTTTATTTCATGTAGGGGATGCACTGGACTTTCCAATGTCTTCACACTTGTACTTCAGGTCTGTCCCTCCACCACCTTTCATCTTTTTACTTCTAAGTGGCCACAGCCCAGCTTACATCCATCTTTTTGGTTTAGGGTTCAAAGAGCAATAAAGCACCACATGTCCTGTGAATTATGTCCACTCCTGGCATTCTTACAGTCCTGCAGTTCCATCCCTCTCATAGACCTTCAGCAACAGTATTTCGATACCCTTCTATAGGCCTCCCAGGTCTAGTTCCTGGTCCCGCTCATACCTTCTTTTATGATAAGGGTTAGAGATTGAGTCATAAAGCCTAGAAATCCATTAGCAACACACATGCAAAGGACACGCACTCTGCACGTATCATAACTTTTATCTCTTTCTATTTTATTGGGAGTAAAAGTCATTCTTTGGGTTAGTGGTCAGGCTGGAGCAGTGAGAGAAAAAAAGAGAACCACGCTTATTATTTACATGCAATCATCAAGCCAGAAGAGAAGGGTGCTTATGCAAACAGTTTTTTAATGTGTGGGGCTGTTGATACTTTAGCATTAGGAAAAAGATAGTCTAAGCACTTTCTTTAGGATGGCCCAGCCAAAACTATGAAAAGGACTGCACCAAAACACTTCTCAGACAATTTATATTATTATCTTATTATGAGTCAGGCTGAACAGCTCTGCTGCACTTCTGATTCTTACTGTTCATACTTAGAACCACTGCAGTTTTCCCAATCTGTACATTAGTGCTTGCTTTCCTCCCACTGTGAACTGAGATTCCATCTTAGGTCCTACTTACAGAGACTTACTGAAGAACAAGCATTACCAGTAGATACTCAGCATTCACTAGCTGAAAATGAGTGACTGTGGAGAGTATAAAATATCCCAAGTAAGTTTGATAGAGCTAAATATTTATAACAAGAATGATACAACATTACACTTACCACAGCAGGACAGATGTGATGATCTACAAAGTCCTTTTGCATCTGTTTTCATACCTTTTTAAGTGATTACCTTAGTATTTGAATTAAGATAAGTCTAATGTCACTACAGCAGCAGAGCCCGTCACTGTTGAGGGGTGGGGAGTGAGAATGGAGAAAGAGCAAGAGGAAAACAGTGAAAGCAAAAGCATGGGGGGAAGAAGCAGGAAGAAGTAATAGACAAAAGGAGTATGCATTAGGATGAAAAAAATAAATCATAGAATCATAGAATTCCTTAGGTTCCACAGGAAGAAGTAATAGACAAGAGAAAAGGAGTATGCATTAGGATGAAAAAAATAAATCATAGAATCATAGAATTCCTTAGGTTCCATAGGAACCTCAGAGGTCATCTAGTCCAACCTCCCTGCTCACACAGGGTCACCTAGAGCACCTCACGCAGGGTCACCTAGAGGACCTGGCACAGTGCTGCATCCAAGCAGGTTTTAAAGATCTCCAAAGAAGGAGACTCCACAACCTCCCTGGGCAGCATCTGTCTGTGCTGTTACAAATCAGAACAGAAGTGGCTCTGGAGTCCATCTCTTACTGGTTTCATGCTCCCATTACCACAGCAGCAACTTTGCCCTCTCTTTCACTCCGCAAACTGCCAAGCAGGACTGCTGTGAGGTCTTCAAACTCCCTTGTCGTTGTTTCTAGGGTCACTGACATGGAGTAATTTCAAAAGCAAAAGTCACTTCAAAATTTCAAAAAGCAGAAAGGTCGAGACTACTCCCTTCTTACAAAAGACACCTTTTCTGAGATTATAAGCAGCCCCAGAGATTCAGCTGCCTTTCTGAAGGCCAAACATAGCAAGATTTTCCTGATACGTTCAGAAATAGCTACTTGAATTACTATGTGACATTATGTAACTAATTTCCCCTTACAGAAAGGAAATGAGATAATATATTAACAGTAAGCACTATAGCTGGAAGTGCTGCATCTCTCAGTTTCCCATAGCTAACACAGGCAGCATTTTTTTTAAAAGAATGAATCTAATCTCCAGTATCTTATCAGAGAGTCCAGATTCCTTCATGAGGTAGGGTCTTCTCCCTATCCGCTTCAAGTTCAAGAGGGTATTTTCATTTTGGATCAGTAAGGAGGCAGAGCATCATGCAGAAGACCCAAAGTGGTCAAAGAGAAGCTAACAAGTAATACCCCAAACCCTCAACAGATACAAGCAGATTTAAAAAAAAAAAAAAAAAAAAAAAAAAAAAAAAATTGGTTTGATTAACCAATGGGGAGTATTCACATCGAAAGCTTCATTTCTTTTCACTACATAAATTTGGTTTAATAAAAGATACCATTTCTTCCCACAAATTTTGCCAAGCTGATAAATGATACACTACACCTCTTGGTTACTGACCCTTACACTTTAGTTTGCCATTACAAGTTGATGGATGACAGAGTTCGGGACAAACATCAACCAGTCCCCTTTCGAGTGGCATAACTTAAGACATGAATGCAGATTGAAGATGACACTTGTCACCACTGTAGAACCAATTTCATTCCAGATAAAATGATATACACACACACACACACTCCTATTCCTTATATTTTAGTTCTCCTTGCTTTGCTTTATTTATGTGTCATAAAAATGTAAGTCACCAGTCAACAATGAAGCAATTTATAGGACATCTATACAGTATTTACACTTCATCCATCAAGCGCACGTTTTTCAGCATAATGGGATATACTAGGAAACCCATAGGCTTGAAGATTTATGAATTTAAGGACTCTACATTAGGAAGAATTTCTACGTGGAAGGAGTGGTGAGGCATTGGAACAGGCTGCCCTGGGAAGCGGTGAAGTCATCGTCCCCAGCATTATGCAAGAAACATGTAGAAGTGGCACTTAGGGATACGGTTTAACAGGCATGATGTTGAAGAGTTTACAGTTGGACTTGATCTTGAAGGTCTTTTCCAACCATAATGGTTTTATGGTTGATGATTAGTCTACTGCATTCAGAAGAGTGCTAGCAATTCAGATCAAACTGTAAGCCAAGTTTCTTTCAAACAGTTAAGTATAAAGTTATCTGCATGTATGGAGAGCCCAGGACTGTATCTCTGGAGGAAATAGGCCCTGGTATCATGTTGTGAGAGACATAATGCAAAAATGAAAAAAGATACACACACAAACTTCTCATAATGTTGAACTGGAGCTAGATTCCCATATACATCATCTGCAGCACAGTTATTTCTGACAGATTAAGAGCGAAGGGAGTAAAAAAAAAAAAAAATGCCCCCAAATATGGATGAAAGAATAGCACAGAAATGCAGACAACACTTGGGAGAGGCAATTTTACTATTTTACTAGTGCTATTTGTAAACCTCAGTTGTCCAACCTCTGTTTCCCAACTGTAGATGGAAATCACCACCCTAGATGGTACGGGATTGAATCATATTTAGCTTCTCAGTAGAATATCCAGAAAAATTCATTTGCATGGCTAGCTATTGAGATTGTTGTCATTTTTACCATCCCTTCCTCATTTAATTCAAAAAGAAATTTTGTTCAATGTTGTCCATGTTGTAGCAAGTCTATGCAAGAGAAATTGAGTGAAAACACACTAGTTTTACTTGCACTAATTTTCAAGAGTCACAAAACACATGAACAGAAACAATCATGTGGACATATTTTAAAAATAACCATATCTAAACATACCTAAAATTACTTAATGAACAAGCATCTTAGCTGTGTATGACTTTCTGAGACAAGTATCATACCACATCATTTTAGTGGTATGTTAAGTATGATGCGGTATGTATTTGGTGATGTATCCACTCTGAAAACAGAAAAATGCAAACAAGAAGTCAGCAAATTACCTCTTAATGATGCTTTCTCCACAGTCAAGCACCATGGGATTTGTATTCTGTCTTGCTAATCTGTTCAGATCACCTGAAATAAAATTAAAACATTTGTTTTAACTAGAATCATATCACATTGGAAGCAACTAGAAACATCTCTGTGACTAACTCGCTTTGTCTCACTTCTGAGGGCATGTAATGTGTGCCTCTTTCAACAAAGAAGCTGTAAGCAACTTGTTATATCTTTATCTTAAAGAAAAAGTTTTGTCAACTACTACAAGTTACACTTGTCGCTTCATTTTATAATTAAGAGAATACTAGAAAACATAATGCAATTTCCAGGTGAAGTTTCATAATTTCAATTAAATTATGGTGAGGTCACGGTGAGGTTAGGACAGATCAAGAATAGTGCGGCTCTGCCCTGATAATTTGTGCTGTACTGTGCAAGTAAACAGGCACTCAAGAAAGATGAAAAATATATTTYACAAGGAAATAGGATATCTATAAGTAGTCTGTTAGTGCACAGACAGAATAAATTGTCAATATTCTTGTGGCATTAAGTTTTCAGAGCATTTTTAGAGTTTCTCTTTCAGTGCAAAACAGGAGATACTCCTAAAATATCTTTCATATTTGTGAAAGTTAGTAAAAACTGATACTTATGCAACACTTATTGGAGTACCCCAGGAATTAAGCTGTAGTCCCAAGCTCCCCTGCTTGAAACAGGGCCTTTGCTAGGAGCAAGGCCACAGCTCTATAATATACTCCCACAGGAAGTAAGGACTATTAGCCCACCCTTTTTATCTTCTCCC
>NW_020455644.1:10451-23934 GCF_003342845.1 Nothoprocta perdicaria
AAGCCACACACATACAAGCCAAGTACAAGAGATGCCAGCACCCTCCTATACCATATACTTGGTACGTAGTCTGATATTTCAAGTAAACAGAATTAGCATCTGCATAATAGAATAGTACACAATGAGAGCTGAGCAGGAGGGAGACCAAGACAAGAATATAGTTACTGGGGCAATAGCATATAAAAAGGCTGAAGACATGCTGGTGTAATGAATTATGTAGAGTTTCAAAAAAGAATAATCTCAAATTTAACTCACTGATCTATTCTGTTTCCTCACTTATGAGGTAACCATTAATCAGCTACGTTTGCACTCAGAAAAACTGAGTTTTGATTAATCATGAACAGAGTTCAAAAATACATTCCCACAAACATTCCTATGAATACTTCACTCTCAGAGAATTTCATATGTATATATAAAATACCTATTTTTGTATATATATATATATATATGCATATATATATATATATACACACATAAATAAATAGGTACAAGAATAACCTAAGCAAAACTGTTTAGAAAACACCAAAACCTTAGTAGATTTCCTCATTATTCACCCTGGTCTGCTACTATCTTGGAGGCCGGGGCCCAGATGAGACCGATCTGGTGCCCAGCAGAGAGAAAAGGGTTGCTCACTGGTCTGGAATGCTCTGCTCTCTCCCCCACTCAATATTGGGTACCTCCAAATTCAAAGGCTAGAATTATGTCTYGCAATTCACAAGAAGAAGAGAGGGCGACTTTGAGCCAGAATTCAGCTTTTGAAGCAAGAACAGGACCACAAGAGTCATACGCTTTCATCTCATTCCATTTACACAGCTCAAACCACCAGACCWAGCATTACTAAATTTCAAGGGCAGTTCCTCTGAATGATGCTTAAAGAGTTCAACTTGCTTCTACATTAAAAACACTGTTCTTGTGGGATTACTAAAAAAAGCTAGAATCCTGTACCCAGGGCAAAACACTACCCTTTAAGACGGAACCGTATTGTAAATGTGGTTCAAGAGGCTCTGATACTGCACCACTATTAAAGTTTTAATAACATCTTCAAATAAAACACTTTACTTGAAAATACAGTGGCAAAATATTATAAGTGTTTAAAAAACAACAAAAAAAAAAACTGACTGAAAGATCTGAGGACTTGCCTGAATGTATTCAGATTCCTGAATACCAGGAATAAAAATAATTCTGAGAGGAAAGAGGACTGATGTGGTTAATGCTATTGCCAGACAACATGAATACACACATGAGCAAATATGCCATGGCCATGATCCTATCATGCATAGGCTCAGTCCAAGGACATTCCTCTGCAAATTATTTTGGCAAAAAGCAAAAAAGAAAAGGTGAAGAAAAAAAAAAAACCCACACCACACACAGTTCTTTAGGCACTGGGATGAAAGAGATCTGTAATAGAAGTTCTATCCCATCCTCCTCCATCTGCTGAATGTTTTTCTGGCACATTTAAAATTAAAACAGCCACAGCAAGTTCAAAATGGAATGATTCATCCCCAAACTATTCCTTCTTAGTAATGCTCGTCCAGTAAAAACGGACCTGCTTCTACAATCACTTATGCATTTGAATAGCCTAACAAAAGTCAAGTAAGAAAGGAGTCAAGAGACTTATCGTAGCCCAGTTTTACTAGCTGACTCATAGCATAGGAATAATTCTTGGCAGAGCACTTGACCTTCCAAATCTATCTTTACCTCTATTAAATCATCTTCTCTGAAGTAGCCCTGCTTTGAAGGACTCATAGTACAAACACACTTTATCTTCCGTTATTTCCTTTTGTAAGTCAGGATATAAACACACCTTCCTTTCCTCCCAATTTTCATTCTTAGATCTTTACCATGTGTGAAAAAGCTTTTCCTGAAATCAAGATTTTTATTGTACTTTTTCCTTGTTCATGTAATAAAAAAAAATATACCAAGTTAGTCTAGTGTACTGTTTGTCTATCAGTTATATGCTAACATAGTCAGACTAATTCTCTTTCACAGCAAAATTATCCTGTTCACACTGATGTTTTCTTGTCTTTCAAATCAGCTATGATTCTGTTCAACAACTTGTAATTATGGCCTCACATACATTCTATACATTTTGCATACTAATAGGGAAAAAAAAGGTCTTGTCAAAATCCTTGGATTCCCTGGGCATTTCCATCACTACTCAGTTCATGTGGATGAACATCTACAAACCACACATACACAGAGCTTTTTCAAGGCTTTCTTTGCAAGCATTACTACATCAAGAGTATAGCAGCAATGTATAAGATGCTTCTACTGCACTCTTGCAACTATTACCTCAGTGAGGAGTAAGATTAATCCTCCCTCTCATGTCACTTTGTTTTAACTAGCCAGCTTGTACAAGTTATAAGGCAAAAACATTTTCCTCCTGCGGGCTAGCTTGGCAAGTACAGCTTCCCTTAAATATTTTTTATTCTTAAGAAAACAAAGCCTAACTGGACAGCACATTCTTTACAAACTGTATTTACTTCAGCAGCCAGAATCCCATTATTTAATAATAATGGATCAGCTCAGTTTCCGCTGAGATTGGGTCTTGACATGCATATATACATATATATTTCAGAACGTATATTTTATATATATTTAAGAACTCTAGATTGTAAAAGCCTAAGAGATGAACTATGCTGTAACATGCTTCCTTCAGCAAACAAAAAAAATTGGGTGCTTCCACAGAGAAGCATGCCACCAGACTACGGTCAGAGTGGCTGCAGTTTAGCACCCACTACTGTCCATTTTCTATAGTCTTTAAACACTGTGTTTTCCAAACAAAATACAGTCTAATACATAGCAAACCCATGAAATCTCATTGACTCTAATCCAGAAACAAATATCCTCAGCACAATTATAGCGTGAACAACTTGAAAAGAGAAAAAAATGGTTTGCCTTTTTGCAGAGGGCTATAAAATTTCTCTCAAAACAAGAAAAAAAAAAGTGTTAGACAATAAAAGTGTTTGACCTGCTGACCCTAAGGGTTTGGGTTTCTCTGGTGCCTTACTAGCTTTAATTGTTTAGTAATTCAACCTCAAAGAGAATATGCGCTCTTGCAGCAATGAAAAACAATGACTTTCAAGGATTATAAAAACATGCAAAGAGTCAATAAAAAGGTTCTATCCAAGTCATTCTGAAAGCATTTAAAGACAGCACAACATTTGTGACTGTCAATCTAGAGATTTAAAAGGTCTCCAAATCTAGCAACAGAGGCAATAGTTCCAAAGTGTTTTATTCCATGTTCAGTTAACTTCATTCACTCATCCTCCCTCCCCTGTTTTTTTGGCAATCTGCTCTTAGCATATTTGTCAGTTTGAAGTGCTATTATCATAAAAGAAAAAGACAAGGACATTCAGATGACTTCCATCCTTAGCTTTATTTTTGGCTTTCTTGACCTTCTGGCAAGTTGGTTTACTATGAATATTTCATTAAAATCTCTAAATTCAGTATGGAAGAGATTAAGGCAGCAACAATCCGTTTTAGGGACATTAATGACTACAGAGAAGGTAATCCTGCAACTAGCTTCTGTGTCAAAACAGTAAGGCAGTAATAGCTCTTTACATTATGAAATGTCTTTCCTCCCTTAAGAGAGTTCTGCCTTATTAGTCATTTCTTAATGCACAAAGTTAATCTGCAAGGATTCCAAGACATAGCAAGCATTGCTGTGGAAATAAGATCTTAGTATTAAACCAATGGAAAAACAAGATTAACACATATGGAAATAAACTGTTTATCACTGGCCTAACCCCCTGCAAAAAGGCAAACTAGTTGAAATGCATGCTATTATTCCCAGACACATTTCCATCTCCCATATGATCTCTAGAAGGAGTGCTCCAACTTTTAAAATAAAGGGAATGTTCATAAACCACTTTTTAAAACCATACATTTTTCTCCATATTTCATCACTTGGGACTTTCCATAGCCATTCAGTAATTACCAACAATGTGAACTGCCAAATAGCATCACACAAGTATAAAACAATAAACTTGCTAAGGGTATCCTTAAAATCTGTTGCTATTCTTTCCAAATTAAAACTTCTCATGGTAGTTTTTGCCTTGTTGTTCTAGGGAAGGTCCACAGTGAATAGGACTGCAAAGTAATATTTACATGGTGGGACAACTTTTCTTGGCAAAAAAATCACTATCCTGTCTATACCAAGCATGTGGGGCACAGCAAAAGCAAGTACTTGCAGTGCAGTATAGGTCACTAGCAAACTACACAGAGAAGTGCATACCCAGGAAAGAAATACAAGTTATGTCAACACTGGTATGCTAAACAGTACACATCCTGTTCCCTAAGGACAAGTGGCTCACAGCAACTTGCATCTAAACACTTAAGCGCTGTTCCCTCTTCAATAGGGCAGCCTTGTCCATAGAGCATAGTTTATTAGAGTAGACAAAGCCCTACAGGGCAGAACATCAGTAGAGTACATACTGTAGTGTGCACTGCATATGTTGGTTAAAATGACAATCAAGGTCAGGGTTGCAGAACACAAGGAAATTCCATTTCAAGCAGAGAGCAGGACTTGCAAGTTGAAAATATTTTAATGAAAGTCGCGCACAAAAAAGCTGCAAATCCTTTAATTATTTTGAAGAAAGCTAGCTTGAAAAAAGCATGTTGCTATTTTAAAAAGTTACTGACTCAAATCTGACTCAAAAAAGTTACCGACTTAATCATTCAATAAATGATTAAGTACTCAGAGTGCTTTCTGACAATCTAAAATACAAGACCTAAAACCAGATTTGGTTCAATGTTAGCTGGAAAAAAAAAAGAGATTATGCAATATAAAAAAAAAATTCTAATATAAAAAAACTATAAAAATGTTGCTCTAACTAATCGGTAGAAGGAGAATTAATTTAACAATAATGATAAAAGGCTAATTAAAAGAGACACCTATGAAATACATATACCAAAGACTTCATTCTTCAATTGGCCAATTTAAGTCATATCTGCATACAGTGCATTTAATGTTTCAATAAAATGATATTGCTAAGGGAGTAGTAAAGCAAAGACAATATTCCCTTATCTTTACAGATGAGAGTCTAAATACTTGCCATGGACACAAATTTCAGAAATTCAAAGATATTTGCCTGTCATATAGGAACATGCACAACAATCACAGAATCACAGTCTATAGATTAATTCCACTAAGTCCAAGGAGTTTTAGTAGCATTTCTCCAAATTAAAGCTACACCTAGAGATATAGGAAGCAGCTCAATTTAGAGCTTTTTTTTTTTTTTTTCCTTTCATTGGGTTTTTTTTTGTTTGTTTGTTTGTTTTATTAAAAGCTCAGATGTTTGAATGCTGTAATGCAATGTAATTTACAAAAGTTTTAGGGTGGCCAAGAGGAGCCCCACACCTAAGAACATTTATCCAAACTTACCCATCCAATCCATCTTATCTTACCCATCCAAACTAATGCAATAGCCCTTCCTTCTTCCTGTAACTGCTTTCTGGCCATTTCTAGCTCTTTTATAATAAAATCTAAAGACAAACAAAACAAAACACACACTGAGCACAATTCTTTGCCACTTTTTTTTTTTTAAACAGTTTCTTTCCTGTACACCAACTTCACACAAAGTGTCCTTAGCTACTTAGCTAAGTGTCCTTAGCTACTTAGTACTGCTAACAGTACTCAGGACTCAAATTTTGTAACATTGGCAGTTTCTCCTAGGCTACCTAATAACGTTTTTAAAAGCAATATATTTTGTTTAGTGACTCCTTTAAGTCAAGTGCAAGTTGAATTTCACATACCTGGGCCACCAAAGTTCAAAAGCTCTCGAGATTTATGACTTAAACTTCCACATGAAGTTTGCAGCCCTATTTCTATTTCAGAGAAAGTTTGATAGAAGAACGTCAAAAGAACATGAATATTTTAGGTCAAATACTTGACTGCACTATTAGTTTAATTAACAAAACATGTTTTACCTTAAGTCTATTCCTTGATTTTTTCTAAGCCTATTATCTTGATAATCTATTCTTGTTTTTTCCTAACATTTATTGATATTTTTAGCACCTATTAATTTTGGTAGGAATATAGGCATTCAGGTGGAGTTTTATTTAAAGTGGATGGTGGGGAAAGTGAAACTTGCTCTACATAAGAGTCCAAGAACCCATACTCACTGTCCATATTAATATCTAACTGAGCATACACATGTTAGTGTGTTAAAATCAACTCTGGAGGAAAATAGACTGAAAGATGCTGGTGAAATAGATCATTTTCATGGTGAATATTTCAGGTATCTTCAGTGCAGAATTTTAGGAAATTGTTTATGGCTGAACTGCTGACAGCATTGCAGGAGCTCAGAAACAGTGCTGATGTCAAGTGTGCTGTTGGATGGAAACCTCAAAGGARATAACCCACTACCATTTTCAGCTTCTCCTCTCAGCATCACTCGTATATGTGCATACACACACATGGATGAAATTGACAAAGTGAAAAATTATTCTCAGATGTCTAGAAGATTTAATATCTTTTAATACCTTTACCTAGTAAGACCTTATTAGTGTGGGGCTATAAAGCTGAACAAAATATTATTAACTCAAAAAAATAGAGTAAACTGAAATCTCTACGTAAGGTAACACTATGAAGTTATCTGGAAAGCCCAATGGAACATATTTAATTGAAAAGAAGCAGGAGAAAAATATTTTACTCATTGAACATTAAGCAGCACTAAATCCTGCTAGCAATGGTCCACACTGCTTGCCAGCTTGCTAGGCTTGCCAATTCTCTAGATCAGGTTGAGGACTTCGGATTATCAAGTAAATTAGTTGCATGTGGTTTTCCTTTCTGGGAGGTTGCTTTCAGTAAAGAGGTAACAATGCATTTCCAGACATAGTATAAACCACCTTTTTTTGTCTCTGAGAGGAAATCACATTTAAGAAGCATGCTGTGGGGCAGTCTTTCTAATTCCTAGATAACAGCCTGAATTTCAGAATAAAATTGAGAACTCTAGGCAAATTAAATGCTATCAAGTGTTAGCATTGATCTAAATGCCTAAATCCCCTTATTTTCTTTTTGAAGCTGAATATTTAACGCATTTTAATAATGCTTGTTGGTGAGAGACTTGGAGTTAAACAGCAGTCTGTGAACATGCTTCCTATAAAAGCCTTTAACAAAGGCATCATCCTAAATCTGATGAGAAATGTGCATATTTGCACATGTCTTACTGAGTGCTTATAACATTGTCTAAGTGCTAGTTTTGTCAAAAAGCACTGTTTGCAAAGCCAAAGCCTATTAACCAGACTATGTTTACCTCACCTAGCCCTTATATGCAATAGACGATCAAGGGGGATAAAACTACAAATGGGGTTAGTAGTTTACCCTGGACATGAGTCAAAAAGAGGCAGAGTTCTTAAATACCTTAGAAAGGCAATAAGCAGGATTTTTAAAACCATTTACATAAGGTGGATATACCAAGCCAAGAGGTTTTCTAGTTTCTAAGAATATTCAAGAGTATATCCAAGCGTATTCCTAGTTTCTAAGAGTATTTACGTTGCACAAAACTGCAGGGAGCATCAAAGCAAATAACACTAGCCTAACTGAGCCAGCCCATGTCATATTGCAATCTAAGCACAGTGGTCATTCTTCCTGCAATGGATGTTGAAGCCTTGCATGTTTTCAAAAAAAATGTCAAACCCTCTTACTGCAGAAAGGCAGACATAAGCATGGAATAACAAAATAGAACTTCATACTAAAAAAACAAAAAGCCTGTTGGTGTCTGATGAATGCCTTTAGGTTAGCCTTACGGCAGCTTTCCCTTCACTTGAAGCCTACAAGATTTATTAAGTACAAGATATCAATACAACCTTTGACTACTCAAAGCCCTTAAATCACAGACTGCTTCAAATAATTGACAGAGTGAGAAAAGCCTCAACTTTATGCCTGTCTGGTCTCATATACTCTCCCTAAACATCAAGAACTGGATAATCTCTAATTCATTCACTCAGGTCCCTAGAATGTGATATGCAGACCTCTGACCCCATCCTCCCTCTCCATATTTCCTTATTCAAATCTTTTATTCTATTGAACAAATAGGATAAATCTTTGAAATGAAAATAATGATGATTTCTCAAGGTAATATATGAAAGATGACAAGGTTAAAGCACCATACTAAAGCAATGCCCAAGCTCGGGCATGTATTTTCAGTATGATTCATCACATCTTTTGAAACTTACCACTTCATGCTTTTCTCATCTGTAAATTTACCATCTCSCATAGGATAAAAATTTACTACATTGTATTTAAGACAATACATATGTTAAACTATTATGATAACCACATTATCAGATGTTAAACAAATGAGCAAAGTTGCTTTTTGGTCCCTAGAAACCATCATTATAAGATACATATTGTCCTTGAAAAGATGATTTGTAACAGCTGGCCTACACATTCAAGCAAGGCAATCAAGACACTTTAAAGATGAGTATGCATTGGCAAACAGCCACAAAAGTGAAAGAATATTCAGAAGATCAGGTGATTTTAAAAATAAAACATTGCTTTTCCCATCTTGAATTCGTAAGTGTCTAGACTAAAAGTCCTCAGACTTTTTGTGAGAACATTTAAATGGAAACATGTGAAAGACTTCTTTTGGGTAGCTTAAGTTACACACATTTCAACCATTAGTCATACATTCTTCTTGGAAGTACAGGACTTCCAGTGAAGGAACATCAGCTGCAGTCAGGCTGCATGGAAGATCTGCATATGCATATGATCTGCATCCTGTTTATWAATAAGAGAAAGAAAATATAGATATATAGACATCAATTCCAGGGAAAGGGCTGAATTTGACATTTAGGTAAAGCAGACTATTGCAGAGCAAGCCGGGAAAGATTTAACATAAATATTTTAAAATAACAACATAAAAATATAAAATATTATACTAAAATATATTTACTGAAAATCCTATCAGTCAAGCAGTTGCATATATACTTATCAGCATGTAAACTGACAATGGTTCCTAGATAATTCTGTCTACATGAACATGTATAGCAGCTCTTATGGCAAACGTTTGCTGCACATCCAGATCTAGTACTAAGTCTGAGTTCCCTGACTAAGAGATACAGTGGACTGTGCTACTGATACGGTTCATGTGCAGCCACGTCGGTTATGGCAGCCAGCCCATCATTTATATGCCTCGCAATTCCTGAAACACAGAGGACTGTGCAACTGTACATCTAAACTGTACATCTAAAAATAACAAATCTAAACTCTTTCTGGAATAAGGTTTAACATATGTATATAAGGGGTTCAGAACCAGCTGCATTTTTTCTTCCTTCATATCTAGTTGTTTGAATATTAAGCAATAATCTAAACCTAAAAATCTGGAATAAAGCACCACTATGAGAAGACATTAGCCCAGATAACCCATGGCATACAAGAGAAATCAGTTCATTAACAGAAGCTTTGTATGTTTCGCTTTGTTACTTATTTTCAAGAGAAAAACAGATTTGGGGGAGGGGGGGAAGGGGGTAGAAAAATGCCTCAATGGAAAAGGAAGTGTGTTAGTGCAGCAGAAGAAGAGGTGATCTCTTTTTTTTGTAAAAGGGTCCATATAGCAAGCTTCAAACTCTAACACTACTGCCTTGGGTCACGTTCCATCTATTATGCATTGTCATCTGCAAGCTCAGGTAGCTACCCAGGCAGTGACTATACCAATTATAGTTATCCTTTTTACTAGGAGTTCACTGTGCCTCACTATCTCCTTTTTGTCTTCAAGAAGAGATGTCAGACCCCTCCTTCTTTTTCTTAGCCCATCCAATCAGTTTTCCTTCTTTTCTGTACACATCAATGCTGCAAATTTATTCATTCTTACTACCTGCTACTTAGTGTTTGTGGATTTGGCTTTTGTTTTTTTTTCCTCCTATCTTTAGAGTTTAGAATTATGCACAGAAATCTGACTGCAAAGCAGCAAATGAGCATGTGTTTCAGGGATTAGCACCACAGTCACTGGTGACAGAGGTAGCAGAAAGAAATTGCTCTTTTCCTTGCTGCTTTGTATTTTCCAGCAGGAGACTTGCTGCATCTCCTCAAAAAGGACAGGGAGCTGAATCTGCAGCTTTCTCAACTATTGCCTTAGGGGAATCAGTAAAACCTTACAGAGAGGCAAGAGATACATCTGAAAGTCTTTAAAAGATTAACTGAATAATGGGAAGGTACTGCAGAGTAACTAGCATAGTGTAAGGAGGGGAAACAGTGGGAGAGTTTATTGGCCTAAAAGGGGCACTACCACAGATGGTAGACTCAACAATGAGGTTGGCTTGATGTAGAGAAGAGGCATTAAGTACATCCATTATTGCAAAGAACGGATGCAGATCTTGAGAGAATACCCAGGTCAGAGTTTTCAGACTAAGTTAGGCATCTTTCACTACCTAAGAGAATAACAATATTGTGTGCAAGGCAAAGAAGGGAAAAAGCCCACTCTTTCATACATAAGATGCACAGAAGAGAACAAGAGGTTTTACACGGCCTGGTAGGATAAACAATGCACTCACCAAAATGCAGGCTATTTTCAATACGACTGTAGTTCTTGCATGTTCACAGCAGAAGTTTACATCCCTTTACTGACTAGAAAGCTAGAATAATGAAGACTGAATCCTTTTTTCCTGTGTGGGATAACACACACAATTTTGAAATAGGATTAAAACATACATATATTAATATATACTATTTGTTACCATGCTATTTCAGAAACGTGGCAAATGGGCAAACTGACCATATAGGCGAAAACATATCTATTGAACAGCACACAGAAGGAAAGAGCTTGACAATATTAATTTAAAACTCCCCCCCCACCTCCCCCTTCCATTGACAAGTTGCTTGGGGCACTAGGCCAGATCCTCTGCTAAGTTCCAGGAGGGTTGTAACCAACTGTTCTGTGCAATTGAAACTTCAGGTCTCTGATGAATGACAGCAAATTAATTAAAAGCAGGACTTTTTTTTTTTCAGTGACTTAATATTTGTAATATCACACTATTTAGGACTCCAAAACTGCTTCACTGCAGATTTGTGGTCACAGAGAAGCGCATACCACCAGGTAAATCAAAGGTAATGCTCAACCATCTTTCAATCAAGTGATTTTCTGTCTTTCCATTAGCATTTCCCATTTTTCCTCCTTGAATGGCAAGCACCTCTGAAGACACAGCTGCACTCCTTCACATCTACTTGTCATGCCCAGGAGAGCATGACATGCCCAGGACATCTACTTGTCATGCCCGRGAGAGCATCCCCATACTTGGGAGCCCAGGTAGTGTTCTCCTCCCTCCTTCCAATGAGGGGAATGGATTCAAGTAGGAGAAAACGGATATTGGAAATCAACAGCTGGCTACGCCGCTGGTGTTGGCAGCAAGATTTTGGTTCTACGATCACATGGCTCTGTTTGATGACCACCAGCTAGTGAAGCGTGATGGGATCCACCTCACCAAGAAGGGCAGGCGGGTGTTTGCCAAAAGACTTGCCAATCTTGTTAGGAGAGCTTTAAACTGAGCAAGAAGGGGGAAGGGGAGTGTCATATGGACTGGGCAATCAATCCCATACAACCTAAGTCAATGGCCATCCAACAGGCCTATGGTCGTGGGGAAGTATGGCTAGGACGTGATTATAGAGGGTCCACTCTCACGCCTCCTGGGAAAAGTTCAGGCTCGATTACTTCCCTGAAGTGCGAAGCATGGGGAATAAGCAAGACGAACTGGAGATCTGTGTGCGGTCCCAGCACCACGATCTCATAGGAATCACAGAAACATGGTGGGGTAGCTCGAACGACTGGAGTGCTGTCATGGAGGGCTATGTGCTCTTTAGGAAGGACAGGCTGGGAAGGCGAGGTGGTGGAGTTGCTCTGTATGTGAGAGCAACTGGAATGCATGGAGCTCAACCTGGGAGTGGATGATGAGAGGGTGGAGAGCTTGTGGGTAAGGGTTAAAGGGCAGGCCAACGTGGGAGACACTGTGGTGGGTGTCTGCTACAGGCCACCTGACCAGGAGGAGGCGGCTGATGAGGCCTTCTACAGGCAGATGGAGGTTGCCTCACGGTCACAGGCCCTGGTTCTCATCGGGGACTTTAACTACCCCGACATCAGCTGGAAAGACAGCAGAGCAAGGCACAAACGGTCCTGGAAGCTTCTGCAGTGCGTCGATGACAACTTTTTGATGCAGGTTGTGGAGGAGCCAATGAGGAGAGGTGGGCTACTGGACCTCGTACTAACAAACAGAGAGGGCCTGGTTGAAGATGTGAAGGTGGGGGGCAGCCTTGGCTGCAGTGATCCCGAGCTGGTGGAGTTCAGGATCCAACGAGGAGGAGGCAGGGCAGTAAGTAGCCTTGCCACCCTGGACTTCAGGAGGGCCAAATCTAGCCTCTTCAGAGACCTGCTGGGAAAGATCCCATGGGCCTGGGCTCTAGAAGGAAGAGGGGCCCAAGAGAGCTGGTTAGTTTTCAAGCGGCATTTCCTCCATGCCCAGCAGCAGTGCATCCCTATGCGTAAGAAGTCAGGCAGAGGGGTCAGGAGACCTGCGTGGATGAGCAGGGAGATCCTGGCAAAACTCCAGCAGAAGAAGGCAGTATACAGAATGTGGAAGAAAGGACAGGCCCCTTGGGAGAAATAAAGGAGTGTTGTCAGGGAATGCAGGGATGCTACAAGGAAAGCCAAGGCACACTTGGAACTAAATCTGGCAAGGGATGTTAAGAGCAACAAGAAAAACTTTTTCAAATATATTAACAACAAGAAGAAGGTCAGGGAGAACGTGGGTCCAGTAGTGAACGGGGTGGGTACCCTGGTTACGGAAAACATGGAGAAAGCAGAACTGCTGAATGTCACCTTTGCTTCGGTGTTTGTCAGGGGCAGCCCTCTAAAATCCCAAGCCCCAGGGACACAAGAGGAGAGGTGGAGAGAGGAAGGCTTCTCCTGGGTAGAAGAAGAGTGGGTCAGAGAGCACCTAAGGAAACTCAACACTCACAAATCCATGGGCTCTGATGGAATGCACCCCAGGGTGTTGCGGGAACTGGCGGATGTCATAGCCGAGCCGCTCGCCATCATCTTTGGAAGATCCTGGAGAACGGGGGAGGTGCCAGAGGACTGGAAGAAAGCCAACATCACTTCAGTCTTCAAAAAGGGCAAGAAAGAGGACCCAGGCAACTACAGGCTGGTGAGCCTCACCTCCATCCCCAGAAAAGTGATGGAGCAGCTCATCCTGGCTGCTGTCTCCAGACACGCGGAGGAGAARAAGGTGCTCAGGAGYAGCCAGCATGGAYTSACCAAAGGGAAATCATGCTTGACTAACCTGATCGCCTTCTATGAAGGAGTGACTAGCTGGATAGATGAGGGCAGAGCAGTGGATATCGTCTAGACTTCAGCAAGGCTTTTGACACYGKCCCTCACAGCATCCTCCTGGGCAAGCTCCAAAGGTGTGGGATAGATGAGTGGACGGGGAGGTGGATTAGGAATTGGCTCAGTGACAGGGTGCAGAGAGTGGTAGTCAGTGGAGCGGA
>NW_020455644.1:24374-98408 GCF_003342845.1 Nothoprocta perdicaria
GAGGCGACATCTGGAGCATTGTATGCAGTTCTGGGCTTCCCAGTACAAGAGGGATGTGGAGCTGCTGGAGAGAGTCCAGCGCAGGGCTACGAGGATGATCAGGGGCCTGAAACATCTGCCCTATAAGCAAAGGCTGAGGGAGCTGGGCCTGTTCAGCCTGGAGAAGAGAAGGCTGAGGGGGGACCTGATCAGCGTGTATAAATACCTCAAGGGAGGCAGTGAGGAGGAGGGGAGGGCCGTCCTCTTTTCAGTGGTGGAGAGCGATAGGACTAGAGCAAATGGCCACAAGCTGATGTACCAAAAGTTCCACAGGAACTTGAGAAAACACTTCTTGACAGTGAGGGTGACAGAGCTCTGGAACAGGCTGCCCAGGGAGGTTGTGGAGTCTCCTTCTATGGAGATCTTTAAAACCTGCTTGGATGCAGCCCTGTGCCACGTGCTCTAGGTGACCCTGCGTGAGCAAGGGGGCTGCACTAGATGACCTCTGAGGTCCCTTCCAACCTTAAGCATTCTATGATTCTATGCCTTAAGCTATATAGCATTACTTGTTTAATTATCTAACATCCTGTGGTGCAAAGACAGGTTTGATTTCTAGTGTCTGATAAAGCAATCAAATATCAAGCCTCAAGAGCAGTTAAGGTTCCTGTCCTTACAAGACCACATACTACTAGCATGATTCAAAGAGCTTTGGCACTCTCCCTCTCMCTGCTTTTCAGGAGGCCTCACATCAGGCTCTCTTCTGGTTCTCAGCAGTTTAAGTATATCCAATATGATATGATTGCTGTGGTAAGACCCAGATCTCAGAGGAATCTCGACCTCTCACCCTAGCTCTACCTAATCAAGAAAAACATCATTGCATTTAAATAAATGAGCCTCTGACCTAAATCTGGAAGAGCTGCAGTGAAATACTCCAGAACCATTAGCTCTGCAAAACAATACATCATTTGAAAGCATCTTTGTGCAGTCAACATTCTGAAGCATATCAACACTGACAAATATCTACAGGACCAAGCATATTTTATTCATAAAATTTGTATTTACCTTAATTTATGCATTCACTAGCAAGAACTATTTAGTTTGCTAAATTCTGTGCTTGGAAAATACAGTCCTACAACATGCAGATCTCCATTAAAATAATAACAATCCATGAGTTTGGCTAATGTTTTTTTCTGATGTTCTGACAATGTCCTTCTAAGCGATCAAGAGGAAAGGATTAGGTCTGACATGTTAAATTATCTTGCAGATACAATAAAAACATACTTCAAACAAGAGACAAGAAATATGTGTTTAATATTTATATCTGTAATGAATTCTAAAACACTTAACCATGGGTTTAACCACAGATGATACATTTTAGAATTCATGATAAACTTGTTTCATAAACATCAAGATGTTCTGACCCTATTCAAGCTGAGTGAAAAGTGCATGAACTCTACAAGACAGAATTACAGCTCTATATTTTAAATAAGTGTCTAGCATTAATTTAGTATCAGCCTCAGAGAAAATAAATGTAGGCTTGAGGAAGCCAAGAGATCTTTTTCACTTCAAAAGTATTTTTAAGAATCTTAAAATAGAATATATTTTCTTTTAAAAGATACTTCATGCTCACACTTAAAAGTGTAAAAAGCTTCCTTACCTACTTCATTAGAGCACTTTACATCTCCCAAGTACAAGCTGATACCATTCCCAGACTGGATGCTGCTCTCCTAAGTGAGATTAAGGAAACCACTTTATCTCCTTGCCATTTATGTTCTCTATCTGTAGAGCAGGTTTATGATATTTCTCTCCTTGATTAGTAGCTGTCTCACCACTTCATAAAACAGTGATACAGCAAAAATTCAAAAATACTTTCATGTAGAAATAAATATATGTTATTTGTAAAAGTATTTGTCATGCATGTCAGATTTTTTTTTAATTTAACCAATTTTAAGAAAGCACCTTGCTCTGATGCCAGACCGCAATGAAATGAGATTGTGGATTTTTTCTTGTATACATTGAAAAGTCACAAACAAGTAGACAAGCTCTGATTTCTATTATTTGGGTCCCTCCACATTCAGCAATGGTCTTTAATAAACACTTGCACAGCACAAGTTTAAAAGCTGCTGTAAGCACTAAGGTTTTCCTGATAATACTAACAGCACAGGGCAATTACCTTTGAAAAAAGTCGTATTTGATGATCACTCACCCCAACAGGTACCCAGCCCACAGTGCTGGGGCCAGGCAGCAATGGGGCCTATCAGCATTCCAGGTATTAACAGTACAAGATCAGAGCAGGAAACTCAGGCAATGATGACAGGAACAAGATCGGACACCAGCACAACTACAGTGCCACTAGGACAGGAGTACAGCCCCAGACTGTGCTGACACTGGGTCCTGGGACACATGGAATGAAGCCCCAGTTGACACTGGTCAGACCCATTAGTGCCGTTAGAGCTTTGACATACAAATGAAAAACAAAAGTTATCCAGCTCTTTCCCAGAAAAGTTTATCATTTAATAAAAATCTCACAGCAGTCACAAGGAGGGGGGGGGAGGAGGAGAAAAAAAAAAAGCACACACACACACCCACTATCAAACCCACAAATGACCCAAGCACATGACTTAAATCACAGGGTTTCTTACCATGAGATCCATGATAAAGCCTATTACTAATTTGACCCCAATATAATTGACTGCAAATAAGTTTCAGCTGGTCCTAAACAGCAGCCAGATCCAGTTGTTCTACATGGACAAATCCAAAATAACCCCAGATATACTTAAAACAGAGAATTTTTTTTTTTTCCAGGATATTTAAGAATCAGTATCAATGTTGTGACACTTCCAATAACCAACAAAACAGCTAACATTGAATGGTCAAAAGACAGCAAATTAAACAATGACTAGAATAGTGCAGAAACTTGTTTCTAAATATATCATCTTATGATATGAGGGGATGATAAGAGGGGGATGATAAGAGGGGAAAAAAGATGTTTGATTTCAAATCTTGACATGAGAACTCATATTAAGTATTTTTGAAGGGGATGTTTGAGATAGAGAAACAATGCATTTTACTTTTTTTTCCTCTAGCTATAAACTTTAAGTTCGCATTTTGACTGTTATTTTCTTAATGACCATCCCTCTGGTGGCAGACAATCAGTTTCTGATTTGTTTAGAAAGTGATCAAAACTAATATTTGCACCTGGTTTGAATTTAAATACAAAACCATTTTTTCAGATGTGTTCTTTCTGAATAATACTAGCATAATTCAAGAAAACCAACACAATTCACAAATAAGACTCCAGCCCTCTATCTCCGTTACAATTCTCTTGACGGTGAAACTCTAGAAAAACTGAGACATAAGAGCTCTCACAAAATATTTCATTTTCACATATATGCACACACATTCCACTCTAGTTAAAAATGATTAAGTAAACTCAACATTAGCTAGATGCAAAGCATTTTTCATTCTCCAGGTCAACCACACAACAATATAATCCATAAATACATATCCCTGGGCTCTCTGTAATTCCCATGGAATTACAAGAAAAATCGAGGGTGAGGAGGCCTAGTCTATTTTTCATCTGAAATTTCTTATTGCCACTGCTTACATTTTCAGTGATAAAGAAACTACTGCCATTCTTACTACAGTAAAAGCAAGAATATCTGACATTGACAGACATCTAATGATAATCTTCACCGACAGTATTTGAGAGGTCATAGAAGTAGGGAAAAGGCATTAAGCAACGGCAAAAGCATCCAGAGACTCTCAACATCATCTCACAAGTAACACTCTTGCACTGACTGCAAGGACAGGCCAAGTTACCCTGTACTTCTCTATCCAGTTCATGAAGATGACAGACCTGACTGATGGGCTGCCTCTTTTCTTCCCCACTAACAGTTTATTTTATGAGGATCTGCATTAAAACTCTAAAGGAGCTATTCAACAATTAACACAGTGGGAATGGCAGTCATCAGCCCAAGCAGGGTTATGTAACAAACTATTTGCCTACAGGGATATAGTGTAATTGTAACTGCTAATAGAAAGCTTTGGAAAGTCTTGAAAGCCTTCCAAATCCTTCATATGGCTGTGATTGTCAGCAGTCCCTGGCAAGAAATTTCCACATTATTCAGCACCTGCACTGGCCTATTAAAATATGATGAGGAACAAGTATGAAACATATTAGTTCCCAACACATTAGCTRTGAAGAATTATCAAGAGACTCCCATTGCCTTTAAGTAACCTCATTCAAACCTGAGGTCCTGTGACCTCTCTTTTCAGCCACATCAGCATTAGGGAATTTAGCCACTGACAAGCATTTCATCCTCAAGTCTTCATTAAGAAGCAACAAAATTTGAATAAAACTTTTGTTGATTTTTTTTTTAAATAGCCTTCTAAACCAAGCCCCACAGGAATCCTTGGAACTACTTTATTAGCACAAATGAATCCATATAGGAAACTACTTTTATCTAGAAGTTTCCAAAACTAGAACAGTGACAAGAAACTAACTTTCTTATACCTTACACAACTCAAAGCTTTCAAAAATAGAAAAGGTAGTTTTAAGCTGATTTTAAAAGGAATATAAATCATACTCACAATGGGAGGAAAAGGATTGTATTTCCTAAAGTCAGCTTTATTGATTAGACTTCTAAGTATATTATAAAGCTAAAAGCTATATTCACCGTTATACATTTGCTGACTCTGCAGGTCACTTTAGACAGCATGGATTATATTTTAACCTTAGAGAGGTCCATTTTCAAGGTCACTGAAACTATTGGTGAACTTCAATATTGTATCTGCACATGTTAAATCCTGGATATTACACTATTGACTTACAAAAKAATCATTTTTTTCAGCTTGACTGCATTCTGTTCACTGAAATTTATATGCTATGCTTCAGTGCCCTTATTGAGGCTATTCAGCCAGTGAAAAGTTTCAGATGAAATTTGGAAGCGTCCACATACACTATCAAATAAAAGTTCTCTCAAAGGGCATTTTTAGGGCATTTTTATTAGCTTCCCCCCCATGTGTGTGGTAGACACATTGTAACAGGACAACAAGAGCAGAGCCTTTCATGAAATCCTTTCCGCACTGACCTACCAACAGCACCGAGTTGGCAGTGGAAAATCACYTCCCTTAACAACTGCCAATTATTAGGTTCCACAAAAGTCTTTAAAGAACTCACAAGCTCAGGTGCTGACAGTACTAACCTCACGTCAAGAGCTCATAGAAAAACAAACATCAGCAAGCCTTCTTTAAAAATACAAATAAATGAGAGAGAGATAAACCAGTTGCCTAAGGGCCATTTCTTATTCTTATCTCTGCCCTGACCAGCCTCCTCAGAAACTTTCAATCTTTTTTCCTCAAACTATGTTTAACAGAGAGATATACCATTACAGGTCTGTAACAACAGAGCACAAGAAAGCAGTTTTAATCAGCAAATAAGACTGTGAATCATCCACAGGAAGCCCACAAGAATGCAGTAAAGAGTTTTGCTACAAAGCTCTCTCCTTAAAGCCTAATTATTTTTATATATAACTCTTTTATATATATAACCTATATATAGGGTTATACATATAACCTATATATAGGGTTAACCTATATAAGAAGGCAATGGGATCATGGCCGGCATCAGGAGGAGTGCTGCCAGCAGGGCAAGGGAGGTGATTCTGCCCCTCTACTCAGCTCTGGTGAGGCCGCCCCTGGAGTACTGTGGGTAGTTCTGGGCTCCCCAGTATAAGAGGTACGTGGAGCTTCTGGAGAGGGCAACTAGGATGATTAAGGGAATAGAACATCTCTCATATGAGGAGAGGCTGAGTGAGCTGGGCCTGTTTTCTCTGGAGAAAAGAAGGCTGAGAGGGGATATGATTAACATGTATAAGTTCAGGAAGGGAGAATGCAGGGAAGAAGGGGACAAGCTGTTCTCACTGGTGGCCAGCGATAGGATGAGGGGTAATGGCCACAAGCTGAAGCACAAGAAGTTCCATCTCCAGGTGAGGAGCAACTTCTTTACTGTTAGGGTGACAGAGCAGTGGAACAGGCTGCCCAGGGAGGTTGTGGAGTCTCCTTCTCTGGAGGTCTTCAAAACCCGCCTGGATGCCGCCCTGTGCCACATGCTCTAGGTGTGCCTGCTTGAGCAGGAAGGTTGGACTAGATGATCTCTAAAGGTCCCTTCCAATCTTGAATATTCTGTGATATATATAAAACTCTTACMTTAGGAACTCACATAATTGGCATTAACACACACTAGATTTTAAGAGAAAGCAAAAGCACATCAAATTTTAACCCAACATCTAAATATCCCTGTGCCCACAGCTTTTAAAGAGCATATGCTCAGAAAGGTCCATCTGGTTAGACCATAGTCATAATACAAGCCACCCAGCCCCTCTCAATTAAATCCAATTTAAATGAGATCATCGCCAGGTGTGAGAGCTCTGATAACAACCATAGGCCAAAATTACCCTGACCAGCTTCAGCTGGAGTATCTGCCCATGCACCAAATGGCCCAAGGCCTCCTACTTAGTTCAGGCCCAGCATCCCTGAGCAGTACTGTAGATATGTTTATCTTAAGCACTATCTGTGGGATGTATTTTGGACTTAACTGTGTGTCAGCCCTTTTGCCTATTATTTCTAGCTGAGTGCGCTGAACTTGCTTCATCCTCTCACCTTGTCATGGCATTGTTACCAACACCTACCTCAGTTCATGACCTAAGGGGCTGGGCCCTGAGGTCACTGCTGTGCTGGGGTCGCGATCAGCTCCTAGCTCCTTCCCCCTCATAGTATAGCCTTCGTCGTGCTATGAAGCTCTGTTAGAAAAGCATATGTATGTTCAATTTGTGTATTGCCAGGGCTGGAGAACCAACTGCTTCTTCAGGAAAGCTGTTGCATGGTGAACCAACATAACTTAAGAAAAAATCAGACATATTCTAGTCATTAAAACTCAATCTTTTTAATGAACCAAACTGAAGGATCATTATCAATGCCACTGTTCTGTGCGAGTGCTTATAGACAGATCGAATCAATCCTAATGTTCTCTTCAGTGAGCTAAGCAGAATAACTTTGAAGTGCTTTTACTGTAATAATTCTGCCTAGACCTTCATGAGATGAGCTGTTCTGAAGTTCAGAAATAGAGAAAAATGTTCCTCCCTGGAAGAGGAGAAGAAAAACTACAAACTTTGCCATGTAGAAAGATTTCAACAATGTTTAGCTCAAGTTTTCTTCCATTACCAGCTGCACTCCAGTGGGCTGGTAAAATCATCCATGAACAGGTACCAACAGGATATTTCTTCTCAGCTCTAGAATTGGATACATCTTATTAGACAGAAGCTGTATATGGAATTAGAAGTATGAAATTTGTTCCAGTCACATGATCTGGACAGCACTATACATTCCTCACCTTCTTCCTCTGTGTGGTCATAGCTGCACATGAATCTACTCTATGTACAAATTTCCCAAGGCCCAAGATGTTTTGTATCACTGGTCAGTGCATTAATATACTGACAAAGTGCGGGAATCATGATGTTTTGCGTGAAGTGACATTGGTTACAAAGATTGCTCTGCTTCAGAAAATTCTTGACACATCAATTTACTATCTCATTATGTTCGTGCTCTCTTTAGAGATAATACACTCATATTAAATGCTCATTAATGTTAAAATTGAAGGRAAAAAAAAAAAAAAGTTAAGCCCTCATCCTACATTAAGCCTTCATCGTCCATTTCTCTCTGTTTCTTAAATAGCTTAGGCCCTAAGCAGTTTAATTTTTATCTCACATCCTTGTCAAAAAATCATCTTCGAGCAGTAAGGAGAACTGAACAATGTTTCTGATAAAGATTACTATACAGATGGGTTTGAGTTTGGAAGATAAATCACAGAAGGGCTTATCTTATGAAAAATACYTTTCTTGAGAGAGAGAAGGGTGGAAAGTGGAGGGGAGGGCAGGAGGAAGTATAGAATCAGGAAATAGTGATCCCACATGAGCCCACTAGTCGAAAGGAACTGACAGTAAATCTGATCATAAACTTGGTTTCTATGCAACTCTCATGTGGAGGTTGATCATTTTATTTGTCCCTGGCCTGTCACATACAACATACACATTTTTGTTGCCACGAGATGTTGACAACAGACATCACAACTCTAGGCAGAACCCACCACAAATCTATTTCAGATTAGAAGACAGATGTGAGGAAAACTCTGCATAAGTTACTCTTAAACAATCTGCTTAAATATGAACAAGGAGATCCTTTCCCCATTCGTTAGTTGCGCTGCCTGGGGACTCATTGATTTAGCCCCAGTCTGAGGCATTTTGTCATCCCACACCCAGAAACATAGAAAGTATCCTTCTCCCTGGACAGAAAACATACCTGGTTAATATATTGGTATTTTTTTTCTGTAAAAATCAAGGTGCGACTTACAATTTGAATAATTCATTCACAATCTTAACTTTTGTCTTGGAGCACAGTCCTCCACGACTGAAGGAAACAGTCATAACCAGTCACATGGTCTTGCAGCTTTATGTTGTTGGCAATATTTGGTCACCAAGATATTTGGTGATTTTATCCTAAGCTGTCTGGCCCCTGTAAAACTACACCATCTTCAAATACTAAGGATCTTATAAAGAAAAATATCTAGGGGAAAACAGTATAATAGCAGCAGCACCATTAAGCAAGTAAAAATAATTGAAAGCAAGTTGTTTTTTAACGTGGCACTTTTTAAGCCAATCTAATGATCTTTTGGTACTTACTGCAACTACTTAATACTTACAGTTGACGAGGCTAAATGGATCACCCTATCTTTTTCCAGCTTCGTCACCTCACTTCCAACATAGCGATCAATCTTTCCTACCAGATATACCAAACAGTAGGATACACAGGTCCCACTTTATGTTTATCATATTGCAGGCCTTAAAAACTTTGGCTCAGCAGAGCATATATATGCTTTTAATGCTATAGGCAGGGACTTAAAATTAATAAGACATATAATGTGTTTTAGAAATAAAGGATGATGGAGGGTTGGTAACAGACAAAAATATGTTTGCACAATATTTATCTGCTTTGAACAGCACTGGATTAATAATTTTGAAAAAAAAATTATAGGAAATACCTCTCACAAGTTTCATATACAACATGAGATTTTATGAGTACTCACAAAGCTGAAATATTATGCTTTCCTCAGAGAATTAATCTTTTGCCTACCAAATGAATACCTACCTAATCAATTAGACACACAACAGATTTTTCATAAGGTCTAAATTTGTGCAAGTATAATTATCTATCCACATAGCATTCAAACAAAAAACTAACTTAGTAAACATTCAGGATAGAGCAGTTTAATGTCCCAGAGCCTTAATTCTGCAGGAAAGAAACTTAAACCCTCAATCAGCTAATCAACAGCACACTTGCTGCTATCAAGTGACACAGCTGTGGAGTTAAGCTCTCCTGCCATTAGCTCATGAGAGCTTGGGAAAGGAAGAAGAGAGAAGGAGGAAAGGATGAAAAAAGGTCCCTCTGGGCTAAGTAGTAGAAGCATCTGCCAAAGCAATAACAGCTTGTAATTGTAACAACAATTGTTGCTTGAGTTTAGCAGTTGGGGAACCTGCAGTTAATCGCTCACCCTTACCAGTAAGCGTCTTTGCAGCAGTAGCAGTTAAAAGCTGAGGAAATGCACTTGAGGGCAAAATCCTTGTAGAGTTATCACACCAAGTGGCTTCCAGAATTACTCTAGACTACATTCAGATAGGAGTAATACAGAATTAGTGCAGCCTAAGATGAGGAAAGACACACAGACATTTTCACTTGAGCTTAAGTTTGTGGATGGCTCTAGTGTTACCAAGGAAGAGTTGGTGGACACATCATTTTATGCGCAGAGAAAGTGTTTTAAGTATTTTCAGCCACAATACTACATTTTATAGAAGGCCGCAGATACAAATAAACCAGGCAGGGAGATTAGAAAAAAAAGTTACCTATTTGGCACAGGTTTTTCACTGTTGTGACCCACGGAGGACTAGCAAGGATTTCCCACAGTATGTTATTTTTTCTGCAGCATATTGCCCTGGTTGAATAGCACAAGGTCAGGCTGAATGCCTCTGTTGCCCTTCTCCTTCTCCAAAGGAGCAATTGCTTAGAAAAATATCCCTTTACTTGAGAAGTATGAAACACCAAAAAAAAAAAAAAAAAAAAAAAAAAAACTTGTGCTTATCAGACTGATCGCCTGGAAATCAAATAGCAGAAGACTAGTAGTCACAGAAACACTGACCACTCCAGTGCAAACTTAAATCTACATAAATGATAGCAGGAACAGATGACTGGAACAACAGTGTAACCCTTTTTTTAAAAAAAAATACTTTCATGTCACTATGTGATTAGCAATCGTTTCCTACTTGTAAAAGGCAAGTCAGAATAATTAAAAATAACTGAAAAATCCACACACATGCCCTTACATGTAATACTACCAATCAACATCCACAGAGAATGTGATGGAAAGAAGGCAGTGGCTTGGAGATTTTAAAGCTGTGACAAAATGCAGCTATCTTTGTACTTTCACTGTATAAGCATTTTAAAGTTGACACATTAATGTATATAGTAAAGAGGGATGTTGTGTGGGAAGAACTGACACACCAAGGCTAGGAAAGAACAGCATGTTACGTTAGACTGGTCCCTATAGACATCCCAGTCCCCCTGGGACACATTAAAAAAGCACAACACAACTTTTCTTACATTAAAATCAATCTATGGGAGAGAGGAGTAAGAGTAAGAGGCCTTCCCTCATAGTCCAGCCTCCTGTGCCTCACTAGAGACCCAAACAGCATGGCAGCCTGAGAGGTGCTGGGTCACTGCAGTGCGAGCAGTCAAGGCTCTGCAAACACCACAAGTCAGTGGCACTCAAATTTTCCAGGCTCTCAGAGACAGACACTCTGTGGTGATCCCACAAAAGGCCTCAAGAAAAGAGGGTACACAACAGCTCTTTTCAAAAATGTATGTGTGCTTAACTTAAACACACATAACCCTTGAGGAAAAACAATCAATCGAATGTTATTATAAATATCCTGTTATTATCAAAATCCCCTGCATACCAATGCATTGTTATTACTGCCTTCCGCAGCAAGCCAGAGGTTATCTCCCACAGCAACTCCCGTTGAAGCAGCTCCAGCTCACCATGCTCAGCCTGTCTTCTCCAAGCCCATACAGCACTGCCATGGTTCAAGTGACATTTCTGAAGAACCTTGTCCTCACTACAATGGTAGTGGCTCAGCTGTGGCGCTGAGGCCCTGAGTGAAGCCAGAGTCATTGTCGCCATGTCAGGGGAGGCCCAAGCATGTGGGGGCAGCCTGCCCAGCCACAAGGCCCAGCTCTCCTCATATGCAGCTCCTGAAATTCCTGTGAGGTCTCAGAACAAGAATGCGCTTTGCCCTCACATTAGGAACTCTACATGAGTCACAGGGTCTCCCTCTGGCTTCACACTGTGGACTCAGCCACACAGTCCCAGGGAGGTGACCTGCAGGTGTGACGGACCTCCATGGTCACGGAGATGCTTTTCATGAGGAATCTTCATTTTTAAAAATCTCCAGATGTACAGTATTTTTTTTAAAGGGACTCTTCTCTTGTCTTTTGTCCCTTTAAGCAGGCTCCCCATAGCACTTTTATGTTCTGATGTATTTTCCAGAGTGCAAAGTGAAGGTTATTGAAGAAAGCTGCACTTGAAAATCTCTACACATCTGAAAGAGGTTTCCTGCTGGTGTTCCAGTGTCAATAGTGGAGCAGGGACAGTGATACACAAATGTTCTAATAGCAAGTGCATTTCAGCTTTACTTCTCTTCATATTTTTATATATTAATCACAAGCATGCAGCAGAATCTGTTCTGGAAATAAATATTTAGCCACTGCTTTCAAGTTAAATTCCCTCTGAAAGCAAGGGTATAAGAGAATTATGACTAAGATGTATTTTTAATTAGGTAAATACAAGCGCCTATATGAAATATGCTGATCCATATTTTTGTTTTTAATGCCACTGTAATGCTACTGTACCAAAAGGATTTACAAGCTGTTTACAGAAGGCAAAGTAAAAGCCCAAAACATAATCTAGCATTTAGCTTGGTAAAATTTGGAGGAGATTAATGAATGTAATTATAATTCAGTTACGGTCTCAAAAATTGAATTTGAAAAGCTGAATATAAATCAATGTGTGATATTTTAATAGATGTACTTACATTTACATTATTCAAAGTAGAGTACTGTAATGATGGTAATATAAACACTTCAATTGATATTATTGGTTTACTTACATTAAATATATTTAGAGGCTTATGCTCGATTTATATCTTCTTTTATTGGTTTCTGGACTTCACATAAAACAGATATTGCAGGAAAATAAGATCAGCAGGCAGTGCTGGACTATTATCTCTTTTTGGTGTGAGAAGATAAATGAATTTAGGAAACTGGGCAAAATGCACATTATCACAAATCTTCTGCTAACATGTTTTCAATTATTTGTTCTGTAAGGAATTATAAGGTTCTAATTACAAAAATGAATGATAAACCTGAGCAAAATCCCAACAGGAGCACCAGCTCAATTTGCTTCTAAGAAATGCTGACACTTACGCTCAGGGAATAGCAGATGCTCAGCATAGCTTAGGACTGAGACTTCTGTGAACAAATGGATTTGGGATTTGTTTTCCTAGCATTTATCTAGGCTTTAGAAAATTTATCAGATTGTGGAGCTATTTGCTTGGTTTACACAAAAGATACCAGTGTGAATTCCTTGTTTCGGACTCTCATCTGTCCTTCATTTGGAAATAATGCAAAGACTTCTCCTAGCCACTTTTGGATGGGTATATGGACAGGTAAGTCATGTTCAAGTGAATCGCTGGCTATACCAATTGACTTTGAAGAATCCCAGGCCACCAAAACAAGGCAGAGAAATCTTACAGTAATTAAGGATGTGTTTTACCTTCCTAGGCTATACCAAGCACTGATTAGAAGCTGCAAGCAGACTGGTCCATTTCTTACACCTGCATCATTTCCAGGCCGTACTAGTGTATGACATATAAATACTAGATTCAACATATTCACAGCTGAAATTACCAAATATGAACTGGTAGCCACTGTAAGAGTCAAATTGCTGGTATAATTCTCTGCTACATAAGTGGATAATTTTGAGACACATTCTCCACCCCAACACAACCATATCAAATTAAAAAATAGGCTCATTATAATCCTGAGATCTACAAGAAATGCTTGCTGGCATCTGGCATTCTCAGGTCTAATAAAAAGTAAATATCATCTCTAAATCAATCTACCCTAAATCAATGGTCATCAGTTCCAGCTATCCAGTTCTCTTCTTCTGCATTATTGGACTTTCTTATGGAAATAGTTTATACTTATTTGTAAGCAACCCATGTCCTTGTTAGAATTTCTAGCTCGTTCCACTCTCTTCCCCCCACCTCCTCCCACTTTTTTTTTTTAGATCTGCAGATGTTTTCTCAGGCAGGGAAAATTTTACTCTATTCTTCCTCTACATGACCTTCCAGTCTTCTAGCTTATCAGATGGTGTCCACACATACATACAAAAAGAAAGAATGCAAATGCAGATCTTGTTTTTAATACTAATTAAAGTCACAAGAATAATTCTGCAAGTTTTATACTCTGTCATGGAAAAGAGTTTCAGAATTTTATAACAACTTTAAGCTCTCCCTGACATTGCTAATATAAGCCACTAGCATGATGCATCCAGGTTATCATCCTCACTTAGCAGCCACTGACACTCACTCGGATTGTTGATGTCAGGAAAGGAGAAAGGAATCATGAACTCCCCTCATTGAGCAAAACTTCCCACAAACCAAAATAAATCCTTGTTGATATAAAACAGTTTAATTAAAACTGAGACAATGAGACAGAGGAGAGGTTCTGTGACTTTATGGAAGTCTAATGAAGAATGATTCAGCCTAATGAAGAAGGATTCAACCTTAAAAGTAAGGCTGAATTGCTTGAATCTAAATAGAAAAGCATAGGTTTTTGACCAGAATTGTACAGTGTCAGCTATTGTCAATTGCTTTCAAGTAATGTTAACAAAGGAGAGGAGGGGAGGGGAAGGAGAGAGGAAGATGGAGAAGAAGAGGAAGGGGGAAAGGTTTCAGAAGAAAAATTAAACTTAAAGAGGAGTTGAGACTCATAGAATTAAAGAGGATAGAAGATACAAGGAGCAACAAGGCTAAAAATCAAATAGCCTGAGGATAGTAGCAGTAGGAATGGAGTGATGGGAGATACACTCCCTGGCTAGCAATAATGTACCTCTAAGGCAGGATCCTTTCTGCCCAACCAAACAAGGACTTAGATTACTGAGTCATCCAAGTAAGACAGTAAGAAAAAGGCAAACAGGCCATCTAGCACCTGCCTCAGCTAAAACAAAAAAAAATCTCTGGACACAGAGACCACAATTTCAATTACCTGCTTCAATTAACATTACTATTTTTTGTCAGCCAGTCACTAGAGGCACCATCTCACCAACATCAAGAAGCAGAGCAGAAAAGTGTCACCTCCTATGTCCTCCACTAGCTACACAGAAGACCTGCAGCACAGAGGGATTGCTGCTCACTTCACAGAAGTGCAAGGATGACTGCAGGGTGCCCATCCTTGGGCACATCCTGGGAAGTGAGGAAAAATAGGAACTCCACTTTTGAAATAGCCACACACCAATGCTGGTAGCATTAGACATTAGGGATTAGTAGTAGCTAGTAAGTAACTAGCTACCTATAGCTATAGGTATAGCTATAGAGCATACTGTCTGGGGCAGAGCAGCAAAAAAAACATCAAACAAAAACAAAACAACAACAACAAAAACCAGTAATTTGCTCCTTTTTTCTTTTTGACTCTAGATTGTGTGTTGTCCAGCTATTTAGAATCAAAAAACAGTACAACTTCACTGTCATGTCATTAAGCCAGCTTTGCTCATACTGCAGAAAAGATTCTAATTAATTATTCTTATTATTATAAACTTTAAGATATTATAAATTAGCAATTATCTAGATAAAGGTATTTGAGATACAAAATATTTGGCAGAGATAAGGACCTGCTCACACAGAAAGCAATTATAGCTCAATCCTGAATAATTACTTCAAAACCACTGAGACCACAGACATTCATTCTGGAAAAAGAAGTCCATGGACAAAATTATTTAGGAGCTGAACCTGAACACTGAATTCGACATCTCTATTTCTCTGAATTAACTTCTTAGCACAGACAATGCCATGCAGTTAAACCACAACACTAAAAAAAAAAAAAAAAAAAAAGAAAAAGACAATTGACAAGGTTTTTCTGAAAGAAATAACAAAGGAGTTATGTTTTATTTAAAGTAGCATTATTGTAACCATGCATAACTCCCATAATAAGCATTTAATCAACTAAAACAATCAGCCAGCACTTTTTCTGTCCTCTTTCTAGAAGGCTGGGTCACTATTTGCTGTTATCTAACAAGCAACTTCATACACTCCATTAGGTTTTGTGTCCCTGGAGCCAAGTTCTATTTCAGATCCCACAAATTTTACTCAGTCACCTTCAAAGGACAGAAAGGCCAACCATTCCCATAGCTTAGCACAACATCTGCTGCAGAAAAAAAACACCAGAACCGCTCAGTGTACACATTTCCACAAGCCTAGTTCTCTGTGCAGCTGCTATTTTCTCTAGGATCATATCAGTTGCACTCCACCTAAATATTTCTCCCAAGTACCAAGACTACAGTTAGAGCTCCAAATGTGACATCTGAGAAGATACCATTTTGATTCATAGCAGGAACCAGAACTAGGACTTTGGTAAAGACATCCATTGCCCAGATGAAACACAGATGAAAGCAGCAATAGTGACCTTTCTGAACGGAAGAAATGCAACTGTTCTCCATAAGTATAATGGGAAAGAAATTCTAGGAATAGTAATTGTATGTTTAAGCTCAAAGCCAATGGTGGTACAAGAACAAGCAGAGATAAACTAGAAAAAAAAATGGATTTTAGAATTAGTAGTAAGTCAGAATGCAGCTTTTTAGCCAGTAGAGCTGTTAACCTAGTGAAGAGAGCAGAGGGCACACAGAATGTGAAGGAAAAGACTAAACAAAATTTTCATACTTTCTACATTCAACTTATTATCTAATGAAGTTAGGGTTTTCTCTACAAAACTATAAAATAGAAATCATCAGAGATATGGCATGACATCATCATCTGAATTTCACCATGTTTTTCTCTTGGTCTCTCATATTTTTACAAAAAGTATTTACAGAGCTACGCAACTTAGTAAGTCATAAGGCTTCAGGTAGGAAAAAAATAACTGTAAAAGTCCTGTTAAATTTTCTGAAGATGGATCTTGGAAAATAACCAATAGCTACCACCACTGCATCTAAAAAGGCTAAAGGAATAACAGGTAAAAAAAGGTTAAGTTTTTATGCCTCACTATCTGAAATTAAGAATTGCAAAAATAAAGTGCTCTTAGCTTCTAATATCACTAGAGTGATGTGATCTTATCTGATAGCTCTGTCAAAGTGGATTTCTGATATATTGAACCACTAAAACTATATTAAAATAGGACTCATAGGAGTCAAGAAGTTCCAGGATAATGTTAAAATTTGTCTCTTTGTTGTGCTCAGATAGCGCAGTAAGTACGTTATGTTAGATTACCCCCTTTTGGAAGACTTCTTCAATACACAGCTATAATTTCAATCTTAACTCAAAACTGCCTTGCTTCTGTGGGATTAGTCCATCCCTAACCTCTATATGAGTGCAGCTATATAATTTAATGGTCCCAGAGCTAAGACTAAGCACATTTCAGAAGCAAGTTTTTATGGTTACACTAATGAACAAGAACAGGATCTGATAGTAGAAGCACTAAAGGACCTAAAATTAGTGTTTACATACAAGGATTACTTAATGTTGCTCCAGTCAAAAGAACTCTATGTTTAATAAAACAGTATTTACAAGGCCAGACAAAAGTGAATTGGAGCTTAAGTAATTAAAAAAGAACTTTAGAAAAAAAAAAGAAACAATTTGCATCTTTTTTTGTTGTTTCTTGGAACTTACAGAAGATATTTTGGGCCTTGTCATTTTAAAGTTTTGCAAGCGTTTAGTCATGTCAAATCCTTGGCTTGTGCTACAACTCCTTAGCAAAATTTTCACACACACAGACAAAACAAGTTTTAAAGAAAGATTATCATCATCATTTTTAATACCTGAGTAAAAGACTATCCTCTTCAAACTGCATCATTTTAGAGGTTACAATCCTATTGTGTTTATGCTTAGAATATTTGAGAGTAGAGAGGTCCCAAAGTTTATTTCCTAATATTAAATGAGATATTTAAAAATACAACATAAAGACATACTGCTAAGCAGTAATAAAGTAAGGTTGCATAAACAACCTTTTCTACTTGTTTTTCAAACTTGTATATGTCAAGAATGTGACACATTCTATTCTATCTACATAAAAATAATAAAAAAGGCAACAAAATACAGATTTTATTTCCTTAAAGAGTCCCTGAAGAAGAGTGAGTCAATATCTAAAACTAGAGGACAAGAAAACGAAAATTGCCACCTCTACAGATAACAGAAGTGAACAGTAAGAGCCTGCAAACCAACCACATTTCCTCCTGCAGAAACTGAGCAGAGCACCAGTGTTGCTGGCTAAGCTAATTAATACCCTGTGTTTTGCAGCATAGCCTGTTCAAGCCCAAAGGTTTGCAGTCTGTTCAGCCAGCTCCACTACCAGGCACTTCCCACTGTCCCCACATACACTCTGTAAACTCTGTAGAAAAGAGTCGATTCATTTCAGACAGTTGTTCTAAGGAGTTGCACACTGCAGGGCTGCTGACGGGGCTCTGCTAAGATGACAGGACTCTGATAAGACAACACCAAGTCACAGATGGCAGCTCATTAAGGACTTCCCTTCAGAAGAGTATGTTTCTGCAGATATGCATGGGATACTCATTCCCACTTATGCCCTTATGCCCACTTATGCCTTTGTTGTACATACAAATAAGCCAAGCCTGCACTGGAGTGATGACAAAGCAACGTAAACCATAGTATGCTGTGTGCATATTATGTCCCTTTACTGTCACTCTCTCAAATATAATAAAGCACCAAATTGCACATCAGAACGGAAGTAGAGGCAGAGAATATATCTTTTTTAAATAAAGATCAATGCAACATTTGCAGGCTTCTACTTCAAGCAGTCTGCAAATTTCTGTGAAGAAAAATGGACTGCAACTTTCCAAGGATACTCTGTAATCTGCTGTGGCTGTTGTATTTTATAAAAGTTCCAGAAATAGATATGCTATCTAATGCAAGCATGTTCCTGTCAATTATCCTCCCATTTATTGCCCTGGAGCTAAATTTAATTTAGTTCTAGTTACTTACCTGATCTTTTGCAAGTAAAAGTATGACTCTTCATATTAATTTAATGACATCTCCTTTTAAAAAACATTCATGTCGGGAAGCTGGGATGCATAAGCAATACAAATTCAGACATGGTAGATAGTTTAGATTAGAAAAGACTCAAACCAATGACAGCTTTAAACACAAATACAGAGAAATGTTCCTGACTTGCATTAGAATTGAACATTCTTCACTTTTAACTAAAATCCTTGAATATTGAATATTAATGTTCATGGCTAGGAGTGGCAGGCCTGAGGCTGTCTCCATTTCTCTTCAGGCTGCTTATATTGGCTTCATTAGCAATTTATCATCCACGTATAGGCAGAATTCAATCCATCAGTGAGCTTCAAAGCACTGATTAATTACAGATGAGCAGAAAATGGAGTTACCATGATAGAGGTTAAAGTTTTCTGTAAATTGTAATAATTTCATGATATTATCAATTTTGATAATTATCACTCCCACAGGTAAGAGTTTAAGCGACTCCTCAAAGGACAGATTCACACATACTTGAGAACATGTTATGCTCTTTTATTTCAAATATTAAATTAGAGGTAATTGTAGGGGGGTTTAAGAATTTCTGCTATAATTTGTTTAATTTCTTTGCACTTTTTGAGCTTTAATTTGGTATCAACCGATTCATATTTCTTCCTAAAAATGAAGCACACCCGTAACTGAAAGTGTTGCACTGGACTACCTGAACTATGCTAAGTAGTATTTACAGTCAGAGAAAGCAACAAAACAGTCAAGAGAAAGACAATGCTCAACACAAATAGCACAGGAGCAGTCTTCCTCAACATAGGCAAAAATATACTAAGAATTTTGCTTTATTTACATGTACACACACACAAACATTCAATAACACCAAGGTTATCTTATCACCCTTACAGCATGAAAATTTAGCTGTAGGAACTTTTTCATGACAAATATCTTTCCTAGCAGGCTCACACTTATAATAATGCAGAAGATGGTGTTGTACCAGACTGCCTAGAATTAAATAATAATAGTGATTCTTAATGTAAGGCACTCTGCTCTCCTTAAGGTTTATTATCTGATCCTGTGTCTAGGGTAAGAATCAGGAAATCATCAGGAAAATTGTAGGGAAAATAAATTAATTTATCAGACATATCATTAGGAATTCACCCTCAAAACAGGCTATCCCTCCATCTATACTTCCTGCTCCTCGTTATATTACGATTAAATACAATGGCTGGATTTTGCACATGAAGCATAAACAGGGAGACAGACACTACAAGCAATGTAATGGGAAAATGAAACACAAAATAACCTTGTGGACTACAGTTAAAACTGTGTACATTAAAACAGAAATGTCATATGTGATCGTGGTTTATCTGTGCGTGCACATACATTGGTGAAACATTAGTTTGCCCTTTAAATTGAACTAGCAACTAAACCAGCAGTTGTGTAAAGGTCACTGAATTGCAAAGATACTTACCCCTCTACAGTTTGACGTTATGCAAAAGTAAGAAGTAATAAGTCCGAATCAACTGAATTATTTATAAAAAATTATTTCATACAGCATCTTCCATTTCAGTAACTATTATTACCTTGTCAGCCTCAGAATACTCTATGCATAGTTTCATGAAATTAACATAAAAGTAAAAACAAACTTAGTAATACAGAGAAAGCAGCAAGGAAGCATAAAAATATGACAGAGATGGAACCATATTACCTTAGTAGCAGGACCACAGAACATGTACTATCTCTGTACAATTCTCACCTCTCTCTTCCTCTCACTCCCACCTACAAACACTGAATCCATATTCACATATCAGTTTTCACAATACCCTTCACAAGGAAAGTAGATCTGATGCAAGGTAGCCACAGGACCTGTATGCTAAAGGGCCAGTTTTTAAATAAAATTCCAAAGCAAAGCATCACATACTACCAATATGCTCCCAGTGTGGAAGAAGGATTGGTTCAAAAGAACAGTACAGACTGCAAGATGCAATTTCGAATGCAATGAAAGTCGGCAAAAAGGTGTAGGATACTGTCACTGAGAGAGCAGATGAGAGTTTATTTATGTTAGATTGGGTCAAGCTCTTAAGTCTTATTTTACAGGGGAGCATGTTATGTCAAAAACATTCTTCAGTCCATCACTGTCTAATTTATCTGCATTATAACTCAGTTATAATTACTAGTGATTGACCATTAACTGCTGCTGTGAGATACTAGTAAGAAGGTGCAGTGGACAGCAATCACTTTAAAATATAAGTGAGATAAAAAAATAGTATAATGCTTGCAAGGGACTAAAGCATGAAAAAGAAAAAATAAAAAAATGAGCAGAAAATCTTCACCCCATGCGGATATTATCTAAAAAAAAAATTTTTTTAAATTGCACAGGAGCCGAAGAGTAAGTATGTCCTACCAATCAACAAAATAAAACAAAACAAAACAAAACAAAACAAAACAAAACAAAACAAAACAGTAATGGAGATACAGCAGGTACAACAGAGAAAACAAATCAGGTAATGACTGATTTTCAGATTATGTTATGTTATACTTTCATTTTTCATCTTTAAAAGAGAAATATCAAATTCCAAAGAAATGTAAAATCACCATATTCCTGCAATTTGCTGTGTTCTAGTGTCCTCCAATGGATACTTTTGAAAGTACTTGCTCCATAACAGTGTATTAAAATTACAGCTGTGGCTCACTATGTTTTTTGTACAATGTTTGTAGCAAGGTATTGAGGAGGTGCAATAATATAAGCTCTGAAGGGCTTATTGTCTCTTTTATTATGTGTAGATCAGTATTTGAACTAATAAATTATCCCATCTCAAAAAAAAGGAAGAAAATGTGACCTTTTAAGTTGAGGCAGTTGAGGCATCTGAAGACTCACCTAGTTTGATACAAATCTTAGCTGCGCATTCATTTCCTCAGTTCACAGTAGAGAAAACAGAAATGTAATGAAAGTGTCAGCAGCACTTAGGAGACAGGTTTAGGAAAAAGGTCCCAAACTAGAATTTAGCAGCTACTGGTGGAACAGCTGTCAGGAAGCCTTTGGAGCCAGAGCTTCTCACCCTTCTTTCCAGATGGTAAATTTGAATAAAAGACTGCTGAAGAAACATGTAGTAGTTCCATAGTGAGAAACCACTTAAGTCAGCACTCATTTACATTGATATAGTTGATGACTAGTTCAGCTGGTGTTACTCGGAAAACTAGCAAAAAGAGGGATTTTTTTTTAAGATCTACATGTAAAAGCAACTCCTCTAGTTTATAATGGGGAAAAAAAAAAGGAAAAAAAAGTACAAAACAACTTTTACCATTACAGGCCTTTATTCATTTAAGGTTGTTTAAGAGTTAGTATATAAGTTAATGTAACAAACTTCTGTCCTTGGGTCAGCTGGAGCTCCTATTAGGCATGCCTTCCTCTGGGCCACAGTGCTGATCCTGACAGATGTCAGCCTTTTCTTCCACCTGGAACTGTTGTAGTCCAACCTGCCCCTTTAACTAGTTCAGGCAACACCAAATATGCACTATGGAAATTTAAAAGGACAATTCACACAGACCATCTAGTTGTAAATTCACAACCTATTTTATTTTGTGACTGACTTATTTTGTGATCAGTAAAGGCAAGTCAAACAATGCCAGCATACTAGTAGCTCTCCTCTCCAGGACTACATGGTTCTCCTATCTCATCTTCAGCTTCTATCTCATCTTCACCTCCCTTCAGACATCATCCTGCCTGTCCTCATGCAGATCCTAATTAGGGAAAGGATGTAGTAAAAGCTTAAACAACCACCACTGCTGTATGCTATTGGGAGCACCTGACTGACAACATCTGCTAAAACTATAAGATCTTGGGACTTAAACAGAAGTATACCAATACTTAAAGGTACTGTGTCATAGAATCATACAATCGTTGAGGTTGGAAGGGAGGGACCTCAAGAGATCATCTAGTTCAACTCCCCTGTACCTGTTATATCTCTCAGCTTCCTCCTAAGATATATAAATTTCTGTAGTTCTCTTTCTCTTACACAAACCGTCTCTGCACTAATATTCTTAATATTCTTGAGAAGTCAGAACATCCCTATTCTACAATTATGTCTTTGATGTACCATCTGTGCCTACAATCTAAGAGACATCTCAGAAAACATGAAAACATAGAATTCATCAATCAAAATGCATGAAGTCAAAGCTCAATTGAATACACAGTTATTTTGAAAAGAAGAATCTCTTTAAAGTTCGAGATTGCAGTAACAACCCACCTAACTCACTGTTAACAACCATGGCTCTTTCATTAACTGTATGAAAGGTATTCATATACCTGTATTTCATATACTAAGTAATAATGAAGAAATCCATTTATTGATACTTCAAGTCCCCAGATTGCCTGCCTTTTGATAATTTTCATGTTGCTATTTATATATAAACAGGAGGATTAAGTTTGTACATGTATATATTTTTGTTGATAAATGTTTATAAATTTCTTTACCAAAAATTTAGCAATTATCTTTCATTAGTATTCAGTACGCTTTCAATAATTTTACATGCAAAGCCATTAAATATCCTTTAATTCCTTCAAATACAAAGTTTAGTAATATACTTCCAAGTTCCCTTACACAAATAGATGGCTAACACATTCTCAAATTTCTTGAAAAACTGCACTGTAGTTTAGTGTCTAGTTCCTTCAGAAAAGAAGTCATCCAATGTGCTTTCACTAAAAACTCAGGGGTCTTGTATGTTATAGTACCTGTGTCTCTTACAGAAAATGTTTTCTAGCCCCAAACTTTTTAAAAAATTCTTCAATAGAATTTAATTTCCCTCATGTCTTTAATGCATTTGTAGTTTTTTAAAGTTTATTAAATCAGCAAAACTAATCTCTGAATTTCTGTTTTTCTTTCCTGTATAACCTGCAGGTACTTAGAAAGGAAGTCAGATACACCACTAAAAAAACTTTAGATGCTTTTGAAAGTCGCGGCCAAAGAACTGAATTTCCTCTCTCAAAAGTTATTTAAGCACTTACGTTTTCTCATCTTCCTTGCAATATTTAGTATTTTAAGAAAATATATACTATATACTCTTTAGTATTTTAAGAAAATATATTACATACATTATATATATAATACATTAGCAAAGAAGTTAATTGATTTTTGGTATCCAGTTTTCAGATGAGGTTGCAAGTTGGAAATCCAGTGACCTTGAGCACAGAGTCATATCTTACTATCAATGAAAGTCAGTAGATATCTGCTGAAATGTGCTAGCCCCACTCCCTTCACTTGCTTTTACAACTCCTTGAAACATCATTTCAAAAACCTTTTTGTGCAGAGTTTAGGAATAAACCCTCACAACTTCCCAGGTCTTTTTTCAGCTAGGTGTTGCAAGGAAGCAATATATTCCTCTTCCCTCCTCTTCGCAAAGATGCAGAAATCTAAGACTCTTCTAAGCACAGCCATGCAAGAACATTACACTTTTTGCTGACCTCAATATTTAAGACTAGCACTCTGTGTCTTTGAACTGCTGAGAAGGAGGTCCTACCTGAGCTGAACAGCTCATCCAGACCAAGATGACTGAAAATCATTTAAGGTTCACTAGCTGCTCGAATAGTTTCACAAACAGCTGTAGTAGCTTTCATAAGAGGCCCTGTGGAAGGTTAACAGCAGAGAGTAGATACAACAGTGTAGGAAAGGGTATTAGATCATAGGAATGCCAGACCTACAGAAATAGCAGTTTGAACAATCTCCTGCTCAATAGCATGTGGGTCTCAATTAAAGGACAGAAATGAAGAGGACAAGCAGAAAAACAAATGACAACTGCAGAGAAAAAGACAACAAAAAATATACTGAGATCTTTGAATAGGACACAAAGTACTTGAGTAACAAAAAGCAGTCATATCTCTATTTAAATCCTGTGCAGAAATGTAGAGAAAAAGAAAAAAAAAATTTAAAAAGCATGCTCTCTCTAAAAGTTTGTTTTTGTTCAAAGGAGGTAAACTGTTCTATATCAGTGTTTCCCAGCAAAGAGTAAGCTCTGACTTGCAGCTTCGTTTGAGACAGGACATCATCCCAAAATTCTCAACATGCCACAATCTCAGCTAAACTCTATCTCTATATATATTGAATACAAAGAGCACACACACATAAGTGCAAAGAAACTGTTTTGTTTTCTTTTGTTTTATCACTGCTAAATGAAGGAAAGAAACAAATGTAGAGACTTTGCTCCATTTTTTTTTTTGAAATTCCCTGTGGCTCCGTAATGTACACAGGACATAGGAGTCTCAGACGTAAAGTTACAGCTAAGTAGAATTTTGGAGAAATTCAGAAAATTTTCATCTGGAAAAAAATTGAACTGTCAAAATTGTTTATCACTATTCTTATTTTGTTCCTTCGCAGCAGTAATGCACTGCCAGTGTCAATTTTTGACACATTGATAGTGTCAATTTTTTTTGAATGACTTGTCTGCTATAAAGTATTGTCGGTGCTAAGAAAGCTATGTGTCTCAAGACTAAAAAAAAAACTCTAAAGATCTATCCTACCCTGAGTATTTATTCTGTATAACCTGAGATTAATCTTCACAATAGAATCATACCCAAGTGAGCTATTACTAACTTTATTTCTTACCCATTACTCCTAGACCCACAAGTACATTAGGAAAGAAAACATAAATTGATTATTCTAAATTTGGTTCTGTGACTAGGCATTGCCATTCCAACTAATTGCTTTAGGCTGTAAAAATTCTAGATTTAACATCTGTTTTCAGAAACTGCCTATTTTGCCTACATTATTTTAAACAGATGTATAGGACAAGTAGTTTAACTATGCTTATTGTTATAAATATGACTAGCTTTTGTAGAAATCTTAATATTACAGTACAGAAATCTTTATCCAGTTTAAAATACTAAGTATCAAGAGTCTGAGATATATAAGTGATGCATAAAGATTTCAAAAGAGAGGTCTCTTGGCAATCTTTACAGTTGACTCTAGTAATAGAGTACAGAGTGGTTTGGTAGAAATGTTCTCTTCTAGTTATCAGAAAGGTTTCAAACCTAGACTTATAGATCTGCATGCCATGGTAATGTATAGTGCTGTAAACAAGGAGATCTATTATGCTTAGACAGCATGAAGAGAGACAATTAAAAGAATACACATCCAGTGGACCATTCTATAAATGGACACACATACTCTGTCAACATTGAGCTAATGTGCATGATGGCAAGTCAATTTTTTTGGAAAATGAAATATCTCCAGCTCTTAAAAAAAATAATGCTAAGTTTCTTTTGTGGAAACCATGCTTTCTTAATTCATGTCATAGAGTATATTTGATTTAAAAAATAGTGTATTTAGGCTTATAGGATTTCTGTGCGTGTATGTATGTTTGTGTATATCTATAATATATATTTTATATTTTTAAAATCATTCAACTTTTACACCCATTCAACTCACTGATGAGAAAAGTTCACTTTTAATCAAAAAATGTTGTGTTGATGAGCAGAATTGTTTGTTAAGAATTGTTAATAAGAAATTGTTAAGAATTTGCTAAGATTATCTTGAAACATAAAATTTAAAAAGCATTCAGCAGTGCTTCTTCTCTGTTCATTTGTTCAGGGCAACATCAGTAAAGGTAAATGTGAAAACCCACACTATAACTTACTCTAAAGGATTCAGGAGCAATTTAGAAGGGTGTCAGTAAATGGGGTCAGAACAAACTGATGAGGATTTAGAACAAAGTTACAGTTTACAATCTGAGGCCTTATGTGTCTCAAGTATAAAATTATGCCTAGGATAAATCACTGGTTTTAGAGAATATACAACACTAGAGTGGAGATTTATGATCCACCTGTTATAAAGTAGTAGACATAGAGAATTATCTTCCATTGGAAACCTGAAGGCATGATGCAGCATAAAAATCCTCCATGCATTAAAGAAGAGCATTACTGTCATTTTGACTCAGTCAGGTGAATTTCACATGAAACGTTTTTTTTACTCTTTGGATTGTGTCTGCTAAACAGTGAGCAATCAAACTGTATAAGATATTGTTGCTCTTCATCTGTCATATTTGGCAAGTAGGCTCATGTTCTCTAGTGTTGTTCATGTCATATCTGTAACCTACTCAGAAAAAAAAAATGTAGTTCACGATATAAGTAGCAACCTTCTGCCACAATATGAGTCAGACGCTTTTCTTCTCCACGGATCTCTACTCTTCAATGCTGAGACTAATTTGCTGAGAGCAATTTGCTGAAAGCAAGAATCCTGAGTTCCTGCAGAACTACCACCACAGGACATGCTGCTGTTAGTCAYGCCCCTTGGCTCATGCTTGGCTCAGTTTCTATTTTTATATAATCAGCATGCAAAGTGTTTTCTGGATAGATACAGTAAACTTCATGACATGGACAGTCTCCAAGTGCATAATTCTGTACAATGCTGAGCATTTGGGACTCCATCCAGTAAAGTCTGTGTGTAATTCAGAGAATGAATAAACTGTCATTGACATAAATATTGCTTAAGTGAATGGAAAGTCACCTGGAATAGCATCTTTATAGTATGCAATGTGAGATTTTGGTTTGTTACAAATAGTGTACAAAACAGCTGATACATGAAAGATCTTTTTTGATGCCTCTAATTATATCCACTAGATTCAGCATCTTGCAGGACCAAATCCTAAAATGTAACATGCAGAAAAGACAGAAGAAAGGGATAGAGTTTGACAGAGTATCAAAGGGATACAAGGCTGGATTTCTGCAGTATGGAACTTTAGAAAGATTAAAGCTGACTGTACAAGGTCTTACTGAAAGCATTTGAAGGATATGGCTATAACATCTATAATACATCAATTAATTCCTACTTTTGGCATGCCTCTCAGGCTACACAATATTTTTCTTGAAATGCCTTTTTCTAAAATAAGAGCATCACATATAAGAGTACTGAAGTTAAAAAAAAAAATAGCCAGAGGGTTGCTCACAAAGCAGGTGATTGGCTAGAAGGAGGCAAGAAAACTGAGGAATTTCCCATGCCTAACCTTCCTGTGCAAATTTCCCCCTTTCTTCACTAGACCAAAAAATAAAGTGTTAGGTGGATTCCATCCTGCAAACTATCCCAATACAGTTCAGGCTGGTCTTTGAGCTAGACTATTTGGAGGATTACATCTTTAAACAATACTTCAAAAGGACAGTTAAAAATTAACCACGTTCTAGAGAAATGCAAATATTTCCACTCAACTCAAAGAAAGTCTAAATGGATTTGAAGTGAAAATGTACAGGTTTAATGCAAAGTCRTTCAGTGGTTAGAAACAGTGTGTTATTAATGTTTGTAAGTCCTCTGTGTTGTTTTTCATAAGGTTTTCTATGTACATATTAACACTCAAAGGAGATAGAGGACAGTACATTGAAAGGTAGCTTTCCTAAGGCATTTCATCAAAGCAAGATTTAAATCTGAAAACAAAATGAGATTTCATCCACATATAAAAAGAAAAAATATAGTTTTCAAAGTTAGTTTAAAATATTTTCTCTCCACAATGATCATTGTATATTGTATTAGCACTCCACATGCTACAACTACTTTAATAGGCATTTCAGCCTGCAGAGAAGTTAAAGAATACTGTAGCTAGTGATTATTATCTCTATTTCTCATCAGTTATTATAAATGTTCTAATCATGCATTATCTCATCTAGCTAGGAGACATCAGGGCAGTTCTTCAAACATAGTTCTGGTGCTTAAACAGATTTAGAAAGTTTTCTTCTCCTGCAATTGTATACATTATAAAGGTCWCCTAGGGAGAGGAACACAGTGTAAGTTTTCTGGATATTCACAGAATATATTTCTGGATTTTCTGTTTATTCTGTTTATTCCTGGTACCTGAGTTTGAGCATTAGGCACCAGAAGAACCATCTTTGATTTAAAAGATCTTAAGACATTRCCTTCTGCAAAATGTGAGGAAAAATGACCACCACAGAAAAATCAGACCAGTTATTTAAGAGTCTATATTTAGGGACTTAAATTTTAGAAGAATGTTGGCCCTTCCCTCTCTCACCTTATCAATGAACTACTACACTCAATATCTTGCTGCTCTTCCATGTAGTTAAAGAAACAGCTCTCTCCAAAATCCTTCAAAACCTTCTTGCTCAAATTTAGCCAAGGACAGTTTGGAAGTGTAGAAGGGGTGAACAACTGGACTGCAAAATTCAACGAATGTTTCATCTAAAAATGCCAACAAATTCACAACCGTTCCGAGTTCACAGCTATTTTTGCCCACAGCACTGCTTTGCCATAAAAGCCTGAAGTACTACTCTCACATAGTCCACAGTCCATAGTATTTCTTTCTCTTGGGCAGCAAGTCTTTCTGATTGAAACACCAATCTTTCCCCTCTCTTGTTTTGCTGGATGACATCCCAAACTCTTGGAAGGGAAGATACGAGGTGAGGGGATGTGACTAGGCCAAATGCAAAACCACCTTTCCACAGCTAACACTTTGAAAAACAATGGGGAATTGGAATTGGAAACTGCAAGGAAATATCATTTACTCTTAAAGAGTGGCTGTATTTGTTTATATCATCCAGGCTTTCAGGACTACAAAGCAGGTAACACCTAATTTTAGAAGATGAATAACTGAGGAAAAAGACAGAACAACAACAAAAATTCAGAATCTATTTATCTAGTCAAGAAAACAAAGAGGTACCATCCTCTCTTTTCCTCCTGTATTCCCAAAGTCAAGTATAACCCTTTGTTGTACAAGGTAAGAAAGGAGAGCACATACTTGGAAGGTGGCAAGATGGCAGCACAGCACCTGCAGACAGGAATTCTCRTTGAAATCCTCTGGTGTTAAAGATATCAAAAAGCAGCAATGTGATGGCAAGTATGTGAGGTTCTTGGCCTGTGATTTGGCCCTCATTTCATGGGTCAAAACTCCAAAGACTAAAAGCCCAGGGCAAAACTCCAGAATTGGCACAATAAGAATAAAAGCTTATAATATTATTATTATATTATTAATAATAWTATATATTATTGTTTTATTGTAAATATAATTACATATTTATTATAGGAATGAAAGCATGTGCATTCATGCATCTCTTAGAGGATCACAAAAAGCTTTACAAACATTARTTAACAATAACGATGATGATACTGATAATAATAAACTCACAGATTCTCCCAGAAACAGAAGGATGGCTTTTAGCAGATGTGTTCATTGGCTAAAAAGCAATTCTATACAGCACACAGAAATAAGGCATAACTCAAGTGTGAAGAAGTGAAAGATAGTAAATGACAGTGTAGTAGGGATTTCAGCAGAGTTGAACTGCTTGAGACAGATCATGTCTGGAATGGAAGGATTAACACTCTTTTTCTTCCCAAACCTGCAATATCATCTTTACTGACCCCAAGAGATCAGTGCCTTTCTCTATAAAGACCATGCACAGATCATTAACGCGCTACTATGTATCACAAAGCTGGTTTCAGTAATGACTTGCAGGGAAGGGTTGGCACAACTCTGCTCTTTGAAAGATCCCTTAACAATTACCATATTTGAGGACTTTTAGCATGGAACTGAAGATTAATTCTTTAACCTGAGAGTCCTTGTGGGCTGCCTGAATGAATGAAGTGAAGAACRGGGGGTTTTATGAAGTTCTTACATTTGTACAACAAAGCTGTAATAAGAAAACTTGCTTTCTTTTAATTAGTTTAAAGTGCCAAGAAGCAGATGGAAAAGGCACTTACTTCCCTGGCAAAATCTCTCACTTCCAAGCAATTTCAGAAATGCAAATTCCTACCACATGAGGTAGAGACCTCTGTTTGATCAGCTGCACATTTGACTCAATTCAGATTTTCAGCAAGTGGATCCTCCAGCCTAAAGTAATTTTTCCAAAATCCCAGATCTACAGAGCCAGCACTAATTCGTATTTCTTTGGCATCACATATCAGTCTGTCTATTGATGTATCTTAATACAAAGGCTGTATTTTAATCTAAAGAATTCATACCTTTCTCACAATTATTATTTTACTGGAATGCCACTTTAAAGTTTGCATACAATTTCCTTTTGAAAATGTACAGCACCTGGTCCTACCCACTTATGCTCTGCTTCTAGTCATTAAAACTATATAATCTATCACAATGTGACTACAAATTTAGAACAGGTTCTATGCTATACTTCTACAGTTACCACACTTTTAACTAGTGGAACTTATTCAATGTATCTGCTAGTACTTCTTGCAAATCGTAACAAAGACAACAGTATGAASGCAGACTTTGCAGGATTCAAATTGTGAGCGCCAAGTCCCAATTTGAGTTTGAACTTGTACTTAGTTTGTTGATTTACCTATTCAAACCTGTAAACCAGGAAGACATACTAGCTTGCATGGAAAACTGGACTTTCTAGTAGTGATATCCCTAGTGCCTTTCTTCCAGTTTTTCATTGTTACCATGAAAGTGGAGAAGAGCCTATTTTGCACTAAAAATATTCAGTACAGACTTATTGCAGAAAAATAAAGTCTTGGACTACTCTTCTTTACTCAAGCCATTGGCTATTCCCACCTCCAATTCAAGATCTCTCTCTAGTGAGCTGTAGCACCCTAGTATCTGCCAGGGGAGCTGCTCCTGCAGGCACTCCCTCATGTACCTCAGGCAGAGACATCTGGATTAGCAAAAAGCAATACTTTAAGATAAAATGTTGACTTTACTGAGTCAACAGACTGCAAAAATTCAGCAACAAGCTACCTAGTGATCCTGTAGCCTCACTCTCCTAYCTCCTGAAATATTTGTGCCACATCTAATTTCTCTTCCATTTATGCCTTTCCACAGTCGAGGTTTTCCAGTTTACAAGCACAGTTTGTCCCATACAAAGCAAGGAGCAAGAGGAAGGTAAGGAGAAGAAAACAAGAACACTCTATCCAGCAAGCACGCATCAGCACAGGCTGCCATATATGCCAGCTAGTCAAACTGGGATGCTCTAAGGTGCTCAAACTGGCTTCATCCACAAAGGCAAAAAATAAAAAAATGAACAAACAAGCAAACCATAAAAAACCTCGCCTGCTGGTTACTCACATGCTTAACTTGCTGCAGGGCTGGGACAAGCTCTTTTATCTAACCCAGCTAAATTTTCCTGAAGTTAATTGGGGAGTTTTCAAATAAACTCCAGCCACAGAGCCCTGCAGTACACATCTCTTGGCAGAACAGAAAGAGACTGAAAATAACTGCAGATCAGTGACCTTTTCTGTTGGCACAGCTGGATCTAGAAGCTGAACCTCTATGACTTAATCTAAGATAGCATATTGCACAGTAAGGGAGGAATAATTCTTATAAGTAACTTCAGTTGTTCCTTTCCCCTTAATTAGTACTATATGTTGGAGGGGGTGGGGGTTGAAGACAGATATAGAGAACAACAAAACAATAATAGTTCAAAGTAGCCAGATTTTGCACCAGTTTAAGTAGTTTTTAGATATGTCTAATAGATGCAGCATAGCAAATGGAAAGAGTATTGACACTAACACAGACTAAATTATGCCCTTATGTATAACTGCTGTAGACTTAGAGCAACCTCATCCATACACCCAGGGGCAAAACAAAGGCAAGGGCGCTGCTGGGAGTTATTTTTCAGTCCAGTTTGGCCTGCTCTCCAGGCCACAATGGTAATTTCTAACCTGATACTCGAGCTCCTCCATGTGGCAAACAGTAGTCTTAATCTTCCCTGCATATAACAAAGAACTTCGTTATTCTTTACAGCATTTTCCTTTCATTATTCTTCTTAGGGAAAATTAAACATCAAAGCTGCAATATTATACTGTGGGGCAAGAACGATTAGTTCTGAGGCTAGTGGAAGTAAAACAAAGACATCATTACTCTGATAATTGCTATTAGACACAAATGGGTACTTTCATAACGTGATGTTATTAATCTGCATGTTCATAAAAATCGTACTGAGCTTTGATACAGATCAGCTATTTTAAACAGTCAGCTTTGGACAAAATCATACATGAATAGCCTTTCAATTACAGTAGTGCCCTCTTCCCTTCCCATGGGGAAATATCTAGCAAAGCACATTCTATTGTGGTGAAGATTTACCACTTCTGCTCTGTCAAAGTAGAAATAACAAGACATAGTGCGGGTTTATTCCTTGAGAAATTGATGAAGAGGTTTCTATATTAAACTGTAACCAACAGAGAATCTATGAACCTTGTTTAAAGAATATCTCGAAATTAAAGTTGGCATTTGTCTAAAAGAAAAGGCCTTATGATTCCCAGTACACCTCTACAAGAAATAAATAAAAGGCATATTTTTCTCAGCTCTGCAAGTTTTCAATTTGTATTACATATTGCAGTATATTACTAAATCAAGGTTAGTTCTGTGCTGAGAGCTGATATCATCTCCTGCTCCTCTCCCCATTTTGCTCATGCATAGCTTTACAAGCTTACATATTTGCTATTCCACTAACACTGACAGAAGCAACAGTGAAATRCTCAATTTTAAGCTCACTTGTTTCTTTGATGCACAGCAACTTGTCTTTTAATAAATGAAGTTAGTTAACCTGCTTACTTCAGAAATATTTAGCTTGACAATAGATAAAGTTCAGGTCTTGTTTTAAGGAAGTTGATTTTCCTTAATGGAAACCTTTCCTACTATGTGTGTTTTGGTTTGGCTGGTTCAGGTATTTTTCATTACCTGCCAGCAGAGGACACAGATGACTATTTGGAACCTACAAGTATGAGCCGTATTTCTAAGAGGCAGAAGAGCAACATCTTTCACCATAAATGCACTCTCTCAAAATTTTTAGCTTTCTGAGTTTCGTGCTTTTGTCAGGCAATATTTCTTTTAAAAAGTTTAATTTTTTTTTCTCAAGTTTGAAATTGCACAAGCTAGAAACAAGTTCATCATTTTTTTTTTGCTCTGGCACTTAGAAAGGTGAAGCCATACTTACAGAGACTTCAGTTCTGATTAACTTTAACCATTACATACTCATGAGCAGTCATATATTTTCCTAAAGACAAATCATATGTTTCCATACAGCCACATCTGCTCCATAGATCCTAAATCATACTTTCAAAACTGCTTCTGCTCTTGCCCGTGCTTTATCAATTGTTACAGACAGAGGGAGCAAACTACTAACCAGAGGGAAGGGAAAGGGCTCATATTGTGAAGAAACTGCGTTAAGAGGAATACTCCTACATCACGGATAAGSAAAGAGTGGCATGAAACCTACTCATGTCATGGCAGATCTGTACAACTTGTTTCCCTCAGACCAAGTCCGACATGAAACTGGAGAGAGAGGGTGGGATTCCTTGTTCAGTTGCCTCCATAAAGAACTCCTTTATCCGATACACAGAGATGCTTTTACTTCATTCTCTGTAACACTGTTAAGGCATAAAACGGGAGAAACATGCAGATTAAAAAGAGAAGAAAGGGATAAATAAGGGAAAGAGAAGCAAGAGAAGAACACTCGTGGATCTTGTGTTTTAGAAAAAGCGCTGTTTAAGTTTCAAATTGTCACACATACCCTGTTGTGTGACAAACATTCTGTGTTTGTTGCTGAAAAATTCTGTGGTATTTGCTGAAAAAAAAGCCCTCCAAAAATTAACTCATCTTTTGAGTAAATACAAGTATTATGCATTAGAAATGCTCCTGAAATTGTGCACATTTGTGCTCCTGAAATCCACATATTCCACAGAGCAAACAGAGCAGTTRGAACTTCCAAACTCCATCCCATTCCAAAACTCTCTCAGCCCATCAAATCCTCCTAGAAGGCGGTTATCATCTACAGTAGCTATCAATTCACCAAATGTTAAGCTGAAGCTTCAAGCCTACTCTCGCATACCACAAAGCACTTAGTAAAAAAAAGGAAAAGTGCTTCTCACTACAAAACAATCAGAATTTTAACTGATGTTGCTTTGCTTTCAGTGTGGCATTGCATATTTCCCAAATGAATCATTCTATGTCCATTATGATCCCCAGACTCTCTCAACAAGTTCATTTTTTAAAGGTTAGTGTATTATAGCAATAGTTAGCGTATTATTAATAACACCTTGTGGAATCAACTATWAAGCAGATTAAGACGGCAACCAGACTCAGGTTTCTCAGGTAGAGAGAGGCCTGAGAATGACATGGGACCACAGGAGATCAAGTCTCTGTGACGAAAGAAGGTAGAGAAACCACTTCTCCTGTGAGAAATTTGAAGGCGACTGAATCCAGACAAAAACCAGTGTTCTAATAAAGGGAAATTTCAGGAGAATAGGCATCAGTATGAACGGTTATCACAGAGATCCTAGACAGAAGTGAATCATGCCAGGAAAATTGCCTTAACACAGTCCATCCASTAACACCAAAGATTGGTCAATGAATTATCTCATGTCTGTAACACGTGATTTCAAGTCTTCCTCTTGTCCATTAACATTACCTTGAAAACATGAAGGTTAACTTAATAGKTTTTTTTTCCATTAATAAAGGAGTGGTGAAGGAAGAACATAGTGAAGCACATGGATGCTAAACAGATGATTTTTTATTCCAGTTTATCTGAAGAAAGGATGAGTTTTTAATCTTGATTTGAGGAATTCAGTTTCACTGAAGCTCCTGTATTAGCCCAACAGTCATGAATCTTTCATCACTGTTTCAAGATCACATCCCAGCTTTAAGCCCCCTGCACACCTCCCCTCTTCAAGGAAAGAAAAAAAAATACCACTGCTTTTCTCCAGGTTTGTCTAGGGATTAGACATGAGATTTACACCTCTGGAAAACCGTAATATAACAATAAATCATGCACCAAATTTAGCTTATAAACTTATTCATTGCAACAATAGAATGGAAATTAATGRCCAGATCCTCAGCTGCAACCATCAGCTTAGCTCCATTAAAATCCACCCTGCGGCCTGACTCCTGAGCACTGACCTAACTTTGTGCTGGTTGACACAATCTCCACTAGCTTTGCTGCCAGCAGGAAATTGCTGGGGTGTGGGAAAACCCTGGCCACATCTTCTCCTGCCCCTGGAGGAGGCTCCTGTGGAGCTGGTGCACGAGCTGCACGGCTGCCTGCATGCCTGCCCAGCAAGGTCCTGGGCTGAGGATGCTATGCCGAGATGGTCACAGCCCCATCTTGCAACCAACGGGAGAGACCTCATTCTGAAAACTAGCACTCCTGCTCACGGTTGTATGTATGAGCAGCCACAGTTTTGTAGAAAAGCTAAATTCAATGCAAGGAAATTTAAGGAATCATGAGCTTCTCACTCATCTCTTACCTTATTTAGAGCTTCTGTTTTGTTTTAGTTTTCAGCCAGGCATTAGGATAAGGAGTGTGAGCATGAGGGAAGGATCTCAGGAAAAGCCTCGACTAATTAAAGGAAAAGGGAACACCAGCATCTCAGTCCTGAAGCAGACAGATTGGAAACTTTCCTTCTCGACTCTTGAAGGAGTCATTTCTCGTAGCTGTGTATATTTATGTGGAAATACCAAAGTCCTACCTCAATGTACATGACAGAGTTCTTTACAAGCGTGTTTAAAAAAATAATTTTGGTGCCTTTTAGATATTTGAAATAAGGATATTATGCTGTTTAATTTAACAATGTAGATTAATGATCTTTTGGTACAAAACTGGTTCATTTACAACTCTCTCTATTTAGGCATTTAAAAAAAAAAAAAAAAAAAAAAAAAAGGGAGAAAAAAGAAGAAAAGAATAGTGCTGACCATCCAGTAATTTCCATCATTCCACCACTTTTCTTGATCTTCTACCTTAGGTTTAATTTGGAGCCTAATGCTAAGGAAATAGAAAACCAATTGTGAACATTCCAAGCCTCCCAATAATAAAAAAAATCCTTAATTCAAAGTTTTACTTTATATACCTTCAATTTCCCAGTAGCTCCATTTCTCAATCAGAATTTGAATAATCTTTACAATTTGTATTCCCCAAAACTCAAATTTAATGAGTTAGTAGGTATAGAAAGAGAAATAACAGCTGCAGCTTATCCCGCTGTGCTATTCAGTAATGACAATGTTATACCACATTAGCAATTGTGACATTAATAAAAAGAAGCCCATAGGATTAGCCAGAGACAGCTGACTTTAGTCAAATGTAGGTCATGCTTTGTTTGCTCAGAGCCGGGTAATAAATTTCCAGGTAAGTGCTCTCATGTGTCATACATATATGCCAGGAGCATAATTTCAGCTATACTAAATGATCCACATTCTTAAATTTCTGTAAGCCGTTTTGAATTATTGTTAAGCATTTAATTCCACAGCAGCATCTTACAGGCTACTTAGCGTTATTAACTCATATGACATTATGGCATGTTTTCTTTCTAGTGGCAGTTAATAGCATCTTGATCTGTTTTCCCTTTCACCTTAAGGTATCTGCAACTCTGAATTGTGAGTATTTAACAAAAGGTACTTAGCAAGGAATCAAACCCACTACATTTTGCAGCTCTAGCTAAAGGGGAAAACAGTATTTGGAATCAATCCAAGCAGCAGCAAGATATCTTCCACCACAGAAGGGAAGCTTTAAAAAAAAATTAAAGGAAATAAAAGCATAGCCTTCAATTAACAGTACAAAAGATCCTGTCTCAATCTCTGCTACCTTGGCAAGCCCTCAAAATTTGGATTGAAAGCAGACCTTTAAACATATTCATATTTAATCTTAGTACAAGATGTGCACTGAAACCTTAAAGGCCAAATTCTGTGTTCACTTACACCCTGACAGGCATCAGTGGAAAAGGCAAGTGTAACACATCAGAATTTGACCTTGAGGTTGTCATCTTACTTTCTCTGCTCTTATTTACATTATGGTAATAATTACAAGCACCAAACAAGGTCGGGGTCTTTTTGTTCGAGATGTCGTCCCAACATGCAGAACAAGGAAAGGAACCCTAGTTATGAAGAGCTCAAACAGCGGTAAGACAAATGGAAAAATGTGTGATTATCACCTTTTTAGAGATGGGGGACTGAACCAGGGAAAGGCTAAATGCCACATCCAGATGGCTTTAATTCCACCTAAGTCTCTCTCCTAGTGCTCGCTATGGCTTTAGACAACTACTCCTCCAGCTCCTTGTTTAAGTGCTCACTCCATCAGGGCACCAAGCTCCCTTGAGGGACAGCAGCAGGTCTTCCTCACCACCCCCGTGGGACATGGGCCACTTGGGCAACAGCCCCCGTGCTCTGCTGTAAGTCACACAGTCAGGGGTCTGTGGTTGCATCTCACATCCTGCGCCAAGTTAGTGCCTTGCTCATCTTATTTACAATTAATTAGTCCAATCCTTTCTCAGCAACAGTAGTTAATTTCTTGATTCCCTTCTATTTTTACCCACATCTTGTCTAAAATGTATTTACACATTAGCAAGTCTTTGGGGGTTTCTGAAGCATGTCAAGTGGAAGAGCTGACATATCTATCATTGAAGTCAATATATTTTTTTTTTGGTTTGTTGTTTTAATGGGAGCTATTCTTATGATATGAAATTAAGGACTATCTAAGCAGGTTGTTTTAGTAAATGAAAAACTTAAGTTCATAAAATGAAATTTATGCCTTCTGTAAGGAAGTTAAATGAGAAGGTCTTTTGGTCTTTCAAAACAATTCATGATGCAACATGATTTCATTAAAGCAATAGTGCTTATTGGTCTCTTTTTTGAAGACTGGGCTTGTATCTTTATCATGCTTCACTGTCATCAATAAAGCCAAATGCCATAGCCACATTGAGAAAAATTAAGATCTTTTGTAAGGGACAATTATTTCCTAAACACTTTCATAAGGTAATTCCCACCCAAGACAATTCTCCCCTCTTTCCCMAAAAAAATCAAGAGCATAAATGACACCTTGAAAAACAAATGAGTAAGAGAAAATTATGTCTTTTGGCCAGAGCTGTGCATTTCCAATAAATATTGCATAATGTATTATCCCAGAATAAAACTGGACAATCTGCTTTTTAAGGATGATTTCTACTTGCTTTACAGAGGTAAGGAAGATCTATATGAACAAAGCTGAGCCCCTTCTACTTCTCTGCAGATGAAGCTGATGAATCTCTAACATGCACATATACATAAACATACACATATGCATAAACATAGACACATGCAGAAATCTTTTCTATAGAAAATAACCTCAGCAAAATCAAAACATGTAAAGAAATCGTTGTCTGAAAATTTCTCTATTTTTTGCTCAACAGAAAAAAAGAACTTTTTAGTGAAAAACACTTTTTTTTTTTAAGCAAATAGAAAAAAACAAAGATGACCTTTTGGTGGGGGGATGGGGATAAAAAAAAAATCAATCTCTTTGCTGAGGGGCTGCTGTCTCTCTGCCTGCTCCTTTGTTTGCAGCCCCTCTCCCTGCCTTCCAGCTGAGCTGCTGCCTCAGAGGATGCCGCCTGGCTCCCTCTTACAGAGCTGAGCCCAGGAAGGCAGCACATTGCCCGCTCTTAACACCCACCTTGGTAACAGGAGCACAAGGCTCTCTTTCCAAAGACACAATCCTGCCAAAATGTGACTTTCTAAAGTATTCCATTTCTTTCTCTYACCACTAGAAACATATTATCATTTGGAAGCACTTCTTGCTGTTATAGCCCAGGTAAAATGCAGTGCAGAAGCACTGCCAGGGTGGCRGGCGAGCGGGCAGTCTTCCTCACCAAATTGGGCCACTTGTAAAGGCAACTTTTGTTCATTTAAAAAGCTTGAGACACACACCAGTGGCAAGGCTGAAGGCAGAGCAATATATTGCACAGGCAAAAGCACCTGCCTCAGCCGTGAGAGCTGTGGGGAGAGCAGGACCATTCAGTGCACAGGAATCAATGTACGACCAAGGTCTACGATGCTTGCCACAGCTCATGGCAACTGTAAGCTGACTGCTTCCCCAGCACCTCCTGAGTAGCACCAGCCTCACAGCAGTCACCGCAGGGCTCACACACACAGTGCAAAACTTATTTTTGACTCCCATCTCCCCTTCCTTTTGGACCATTAGAGCTCTACCCTTCATATATGGAGCAGCTTGGGAGCCTTCCATTCCCAACAACTGGTATGCAGAAGACAACTGCCTGAGTGGCAGTCGTCCTGCACAGTGACCAGGCATCAGCTTGGTTGCTACCTGTAGGAAATCACTGCCTGGTCCCACCTCCCTGGTAATTGCATCAGTTCTCATTTCTTTGACAGCTTTTCAAGCCTGAAATGAGCTCTCTGGAGCGCAGCTGTACTGCTGAAAGTCCTCTTGGACACCATGGTCATAGAGCAACCACTCTGTTAACATACCCAAAAGCTGCAGTGGCCCCAGTGGCATTAAACAGCACTGGAAAGGCAGAGATGCACTTGCACGCACAGACCGGTTACAAATTTGAGATGCAATCCAGSAGCTTACCCGGTGTAGCTACATAAGATGTGCATGCTTGCTTTGCATCTTAAATCACAAGCAGTTGCAGAAGTTAATATAAACACCATCAGGCTCTTTCTAGTACTTGCATTCATATCTGTGCAGATGAATGATAGAATTTTGCAGCTAGAGGAAAGAAATAGAGGAATTCCTGCTAAGCATTTTCAGCCTTGATATTTGACCAGCTTGGAAATCCTTTTTCAATTTGTGATACATTCACAGATCTAGAAATAGTGAGAATAAAAAGAATAGACCAACAACAACACCAGGTAAAGTCATTCTCAACCTCTAACACCAAATACCATCTGCAAAATATTTTTATATGTAAGTGAGAAGAAATAAAATAGCCATCTATTCAATGGTTATAAGGACAAGGTCTCTGTAAAATACATGCTTTGTCATTTCTAAGCAATCAGAAGCTGTACGTTCCCTGTTTTTTTTCCCCTTCAAAACTCATAAACTATCTTCAAAACTGATTTAAGATATTACAAGTAAGCTGCTTTGGATCATATTTCCAAACGAATAGATCATTCTGTTACTTTAGAAAACACTACAAATACAAATATCTGGTAAAATGAAACAAAAGTTTGGGTGGCAATAAAGAGAACAGCAGAAAAAGAGAAAAGAAAAGAAGAAAAAGAAGAAAAAGAAGAAAAAGAAGAAAAAGAAGAAAAAGAAGAAAAAGAAGAAAAGGAAGAAAAGGAAGAAAAGGAAGAAAAGGAAGAAAAGGAAGAAAAGGAAGAAAAGGAAGAAAAAGACGAAAAGGAAGAAAAAGACGAAAAAGAAGAAAAAGACGAAAAAGAAAAAAGCTTTTGTCTAGATATTTATGACAGCAATTCTTTAAGTTTCATTTTGAAAATGACTTATTCAGTTATGAGGCATTGATTCATCCATCCAAAAGAATAACTCTCTCTCTCTGGAAAGAAAGAAAAAAAAAAGTGCAAAATGTAACTAATGCTATAGGCCACATTCCTAGACACCAAGTGGAGTTACACAATGTAATGTTGGTCCAATAATTTCAAATACCACTTACTGCTACACTAAAAAAGAACACACAGGTGAAGAAGACAGCAAACTTTAAGGATAATCCTGTAAGACAGTGCTGTCAGTCAAAGGCAAATAGGAATTTTAGGAACTTCCAGAGCTCAGAAGAAGGAAAATTTGAAGAATAAGTGGGGAAGAACCAGTTATACGAAATGTATCTCTGGCAAACTGTGACTCATTCACAGGCTGGGGTTAACTGACATCTCTTCCTTGATCCCTAGGGATTCCCTGAGAGATAGAGAGCCAAGGGGAATAATGTGACCAGCAGCATGGAGGTCCTCTTGACCAAGACCTGTCCTGCTGCACCCGGGAGAGGCAAGCAGGGTAGCTCCAGAAATTGTGGCCAGGTTCAACCAAGAGTCCAGATCTTTAGGGAGGTTCATGATGGATGAGTCAAACCCCAGGGCAAGGGCAGGCCCTGAGGTAACCAGTCAGGTCGATGGTGACCAGAAACATCAAGATGGGAAGTCAGTCTACAGCCCAGGGTCTGCATTAAGAGGATCCATAGCAAAGCATGGGAATGGCAGACCAGCACTTTTCAAACATAGCTCAGTTCTGAAGACCCAAGATAATGCTTAAGTAGAGCTTCTGGGTCCATGGGCGGAGTGGGGAGGCCTCAGTTGAGCTGGTCAGGGCTGAGACTGGAGGTGCCATGGCTCGGCAGGGGTAAAGTCATGACAGGCCTAGAGCCAACTGATAGTCCCAGGCCAGATCCAGAAAGCAGATGTTGGATTTGCTACCACAAAGTGCTATTGAATAGGACTAATATGCTTTTAAGAAGAACATTAGACTTTTCAAATTTGACAAGAACCACAGAATAAATTTTAAGGCCTGGAGGAAAAAAAAATAAACTTGCTTTCATCTAGATATCAACAGACACATGTGCAAAAACTAGAAAAAAAATCAGAAAAAAAAAGTGACTGTTTTCTTTACACTCAGTCCAAATCTTGTTTATGAAATAACACATGCACACATACAAACATATAAATCTTGGGAGGATATTGAAGAAAAGGATAAATATAGCTGCTTCCTGATACAGTAAAGAGAAGTGATATCCTATTCAAAAAAAAAAAAAAAAGACCCCTTATTATTCTGAGGAAAAAAATATCATGAAAGATAATACACCTGTTTCTCTGTCTCCTCTACTGCCCATTGTCTGCATTTGCCACACCACCCAGGCATGAACGTTGTCCATGTTGCAGGATACTGATGTGGAAACAAGAGAAGAAACAAACTGCTTTGAGAAACTCAAACAATCTATATCAGCAGATGAGGCCTGACATAGAGTCTGGCTGGCATCATTCCAACCCATGAGCATGAGCATTTCAGGGCACTCATATATCATGAATTCCCACCGAGGACTAGCAGAGTACTAAGGCTCATCCAGAACCAGTCTCAGGGGCAAATTTAGTAGGAATTTTAAAAAGGATGGGGAAATATTTTATAGAAACCAGGCAAATCTACTGAAGGCGGATTTCTGAGGGTTTGCCAAAGTGCTGGAGAAAGACTAAATGTTTCTTTCCCACTAGAAATGCGGAGTAGGCTGCTTTATGGTTTATAAGCATAGACTCAACTTTGCATAGTCTGCAGAAACAGAGAGTTACATTGTTCCATTTTCTCAAGAATTTGCCTAACTTATCTAAAATTGTGATTGTTATGTGAAAAAGCAGATAATCTGCAAAAGATCTCCGAGACATAGATATAATTGTAGCTTGGCGATCCATCAGGATACTAGTTATTCTTGCACAATACCTTACATTGCTTCACASTCAGCATAGACCTGGAAAGTTAAATGTAGCAGAGAAAATTCACACTCTTGAGAGTACCACAGAAGCAACATGTACAACTATTTCTTATAAAAATAGCCACACAAATCTAACTCTTGATCATTAAAATCTGATCTACAGCAAATGTAATTTTTTAAGTCAGGTAAAAAACTATTGGGAAGGGATAAAAGTGAAGAGAGCTTGTTTTGTTCAGCTCAAATACACACAGCTATTTCTTGGAACTTCAGAATGGTTGCTATAGGATGGTTTTAAATACATGCCGTTGTGCTGTTAGCCTGCAATACTGATTCCTCCAGCACAGTRCCGTGAACAGCTTTTGCATAATGTGTCACCACAGATGCTACTGTATATTTGGCTTAAAGTTCCACCTCTAGGGAAACACATGCCAAAGTATTTATAATAATGGGCTGCAATTTATGTGAAATGACTTTGCACCCTTCCGACATGAGAAAGACTCAACATACTAGTACACTCATTAACACATTATTAGTGTAATGGCATCCTTTATAAAACAGCAATATGCATACTTTGTTCTTCTAAGGTGTTTTTCTCCAAAGAATGTCAAAATGTTTTCCAAATATAACCAAACAGATATCAGCCTCCAAAATGTTTGTAGAAGATGGGGGAAAAAAAAAAAAAGAGAGAGAGAGAGAGAGAGAGAGAGAATGTCTGTGGCTATTGTACCTTCACAGGACTTAAGAAGAAGCATCTACAAATCAAAAGACTGTGAAATCCTGCTAGGGCCCTCTGTCTCAGCCTTCACTTTACTCCCAGGAGGCAGGAGAGAAAGGCATGCTACATGTACTACGGTAAAATAGAGTTAAGAAAGAAAGCTCATCCTATCTGGGGAATGGAGCTTACTGAAGTAAAAGCTGTATGAGTTCCTCTACCTTACAAAAGGATGGGGTAGCTCAACTGTTTTTATCTGTACAGTTGTTAGATGGCTTGAAAAACATTACAAAAGAGTTACAACTAGGTCTCAAAAACCCACAGACTGAAGTCAACAAAACACTTAAGCAAGAGATTAGCTTCTAGCATGTGAGTAATTGAAAACAATGCAACATAACCTGTTTTACCAACTCATGGCCTAAAGTAAGAATTTGCTGTCTCACTTAATATCTGGCTGAATACATAGTGAAGGTTGGAATGCAGAGATAGGCAATACTGCTAACTTCGTACTTCACTCTRTTAGCTACCTGAAATATGCCTATTTACAATCCCTTTCTCAGTTATGAACTCCATTCTCAGACAGAGGTCATCCATGGCTTCACAGTTCTGAATGGTGATGTAGTTTGAGCGTTGCCAATTTTYCTGAAAGCCTGAAGCAAACTGCTGTCTATGTTGACCAATTATTTCTGCATTTTCCCTCCAAGGAGTAGCAAAAGCCAATGATAAGCACTTCTAGATGGAAACCAGTAGACACTACTCTTCTCTTCCTTCACTCTTCTCTGCCAAGTGTGTACTTGTTACTAATGTTGCTTAACTCATACCAAAGTAAAGTAGACCTTTTAGACTTTCTATGGGCCAGACACCTCTGCCAGTCAAAGCACATATGTTCCCAGCACTTGCCTGTGACTTACTTTCTTCTGAAGCTACAGAATTATTATTTCATCTTTGTCTCAGACAGTAGCATATAGAAACTGAACACTGATGCTTACTGGTGAGAGATTTCCTACCAAATTCCCTCAGTTCAAATATCTAGGCCACTTCTTGCTTCCTTATCCAGGTCTTATTTTCTGCCTTTATAATGACATTGGTATCTTCTGGAATGAGTTAAGACATCTTCTGTGTTCTGTTGCTGTGGTATATCTAATTAGCTGGCACACAAAAGAACTACTCCCACAATGGTTTGTCTCTCTTTCATTACCTCTCTCTCATATACACCCTAAATAAAGTGATAAATCTAGTACTTAAGCTAAAGGTATGATAAGGAGACCTTGGCCATCCATAAAGATCACCAGAAATCCATGCAAGCCTGCCTTTTGACAACACACATGTCTCTGGCAGCTCAGATAATTCAAAACTGTGCATAAAGACATCTTCCGTAGGGAATATGCTGCCGAAAAGAAAAATGCAACCCCAAACTGTAAACTCTGTCATGTACAAGCAATTTGTGCATCCATTATCCCTCCTTCTTCAGTTCCCAACATCTTTCTCGTAGGTAGAGATGGTGAAAAGTCCTAGAGGGATATTAAAAGCCACACCTTATATCTGAGTCTCTCTTTTTTTTTTTCCTGAGTCTTTTGGTTTTTTTCTTGCCTTTTCTTCCTAAATAAGTAGCTGTGTATCATTTTTGTAATGGAAGTTATTCTTGGCGCACAGAGGTGTAACACATTCCATGAGTCCATCATGGGCCACAGGACACTCCATCATACAACAATATCATAAAGCCAACCAGAAATCAAATCTGTGTTGGAAGGTCTCCAATTCATCATTGTCCCTCAATAGCAGAATACAGTTTGAAAGATTACACGCACAATTCAAAAAAAAAAAAAAAAAAAAAACTAGTTAGGTTTCTCAGTTAATTTTATGGTAAGTAGTAAGTCACATTTTTATAAAATTGTTCTTAAGTCATTCTCAGATCCCAACCAGGCAAATTTTATAAAACACATTTCAAGTTCCATTTATTTTACTGAAAGTAATTCTATGCTTTTAGCTAGCAGTATTGTCAAATGCAAAAAAAAATCTTGAGTCAAACACTACCTCCCAAACTAACAAGGCTATTTGTTTGTTTGTTTGTTTAAGATATTATTTCTCCTTGGACTCATATTTTCAAGTTGTAATCCAGGAGCACAAGGGCTATAAAATCAAGTTTTACTTTAAGCTGAGTATTTGAATCCCTATCCCAACAGCCAAAGCCTTAAGATCAACACAAAACATAAGAAAATTGGCAATACTGACTTAGATAGGCACATGCTTAAGTAATTTGTTTTGTTCTCTTCTTGAAGGAAAAGGGTTTGGAGAAGAGGAGGGTCAGAACTTTAACCTCCAACCCTTTCACCTTTGAATCCTTACTCAAAATCTTCCAGGAAGGAAAAAGGGCTTTGCAGCATGTCTGGAAGTTTAACAAACCCAGTCTCTGGTTAATCAAATCGAGAAGCCCTAGGGCTGTACTAATTCCTATACTCAATAAGGCCCCTTAGAACAGAAGGAAACTGTGAGCATAATAGGGAGCAGAGCTGCTTGAGTTCATTTACATGACATATCCCTGGCTCTTAAGCTGTTCTAATGTTTCTGACTGAATAAGCAAAATAAGGTATCCCCACCCAAAACACTAAGTTGGTCCAGTCAAGGCAAAGCTGACGACTACAATCCCTAGATTTCACACCCTACAAAGTAGAGTGTATTTTATGAGTGAAGCCCCCAGAATCTCCTTTTTTTTCAAGAATTTGAGGTTATACTTATTAGAGTGCACTTGCAGATATGTGTGTATACCAGAACTGACAGTGTCTGCACCATGACAGAAGTTCAGCAAGACAGCTTATAAGGCAGAAGAAGAAAAGCTTTTCTGTTATTTTTATACCAAATCCAGTTATAATTAGCCAGCCACTATGTTTGACATCAAGATCTCTTTGTTAGCTGGGGTTTAGAGTTTAATGTAAGTTATCCAGAGTTTAGAAAGCAATTTAAGGATCAAATGATTCAGCATAATGTTTCTGCAACCCATAATTTAAAGGGCGAAAAGTCTCTCTGCAGACACCAATGCTTTTAGGGTCATGAGTTTATTTTTATTCTGCTATTTCACTTGGTAAATGGACTGTAAGCATTTAAGGGAATGACCACTCCTAAAACAGAACCTTTAGCTGTAAAAACTGTTCATTCTGCRTAGTATTTTGCTTTGCCAAGTAAAAGCGGGAGGGAGGAAATCCAGCTCAGTTTTGACCTCAAATTCATTTCTATTGCTGATTTCAATATGTTAAAGGGAAATTTCTCTAATTAATAACAGGCAATCTGCACTAGGCACTGTGGCAATATTAAACAAAATGACATAATCAAGGTTCACAGGCTTTGCAATGGAGAGGAAGTTTCAGGTCTGCAATTTTCTGCAATTTTATTTATCTGAAGCAGATCCCTTGTTACTTGATAATAAAAGAAATAAAAATAAACTAACTTGCTCACTGAACTTCAGGAATGCAAGTAGCACAAACTCAGAAACTCGGGGAAAATGAGAAGCTGACTGGATTCTCTATTATCAGAAGGTTTAGCTATACATAAACAGATTATATTCTTATCTTTCAGCCCCTTGTTTATTGTCAGTTTCTAGGATTTGAAAATCACTATTCTGTATTGAATTAGAGCTAGATTCACTAATTGCTAATAGAGGAATTCACAACTACAGCTGCAGCAAATTGCTCTATTACAGTACAAACAGGCTTTCTTTTTGTTCCTTTTTTCCTTTTTTTTTTTTCTGAAGGTGTCTTCTCTAAGTGCGGGGAGAAATATCTTAACAGGACAACATTTTCCAGTAACTATACAGTGCACCACTAACATAATTTATTAAGAAATACATATGAAGAAGCAGTTTTATTTTTTCAAACAATTTATCAATTATTAAGGTTGGAAAAGATAGGAGATGGGGGAAAGACAGTATATCTTATCTTGATGCTCTTTTTCTTAGAATTTGGGCATTTCAGAACCTTTGTGGCACTTAAAACCAGAACTTAAAACCTTCTGAATAGCTCTGCTTTTTAGAATGCATGTTGTGTAGTTAGATGTCATGTATTATGCACTGCTACTTAATCATTTGGATGACAGATTAATTCACTCAACAGAATTCTAGATATAGCACATTGTGGAACATACAGCCACATGAAGACCTGYCAAATTTATCACCTTACCTGAACGTCTCCCAACATTATTATATTTGCATTAGACTTTAAAAATATATAAAAATCTAGAAAATGATCAAGATGTCTTGAGAATGTCCACTTAATACTTATTATTTCATTATTTTTTCCTTATCTTTTAAGCATTGTCAACAAGAAAGTAAACATATCTCCACTTTACAAAGTATTGGAAGTGTTTTGAAACTCACAGGAACAACAGAGCAGAGATTATGAAAAAAAAAAAAAAAAAAGAGAGAAAATGAATGAGGCCTAATTACATTGCTTCATCCAGGCATTCTAGAGAGAAATATCAGAAATAAAGTCTGGGTTTTCTGAGCAATTACCATTTTTCCATCTTTTAAAATGAAGTATGAAGAATGAATCACTCTACAAAGCTTTTGTTCTCCTGCTGCTGCCCTTTGGAAATAGTAGCAGGATTTTTTTTATTTCTTCTGACAGTAATAAAGTATCTACTGCTACTAGGATGGTGATTTCACCTCAGCCAGCAGCTGAACTAGTTCTGAGCCATTTCCCACCACTGAAGGTTAATATGTCACAGCCATCAATTACCAGATTTCCTTGTGTGGGTTGCCATGTACTTAAATAATAGCATAGAATCATAGAATTAAGAATGCTTAAGGTTGGAAGGGACCTCAGAGGTCATCTAGTCCAATCTCTCCGCACACGCAGGGTCACCTAGAGCACCTGGCACAGGCCTGCATCCAAGCGGGTTTTAAAGATCTCCAAAGAAGGAGACTCCACAACCTCCCTGGACAGCCTGTACCAGGGCTCTGTCACCCTCACTGTCAAGAAGTGTTTTCTCAAGTTCCTGTGGAACTTTTGGTGCCTCAGCTTGTGGCCGTTTCCTCTAGTCCTATCACTGTCCACCACTGAAAAGAGGCCGCCCCCTCCTCCTCCCTCCCTCCCTTGAGGTATTTATACACACTGATCAGGTCCCCCCTCAGCCTCCTCTTCTCCAGGCTGAACAGGCCCAGATCCCTCAGCCCTTCCTCATAAGGCAGATGTTTCAGGCCCCTGATCATCCTCGTAGCCCTGCGCTGGACTCTCTCCAGCAGCTCCACATCCCTCTTGTACTGGGRAGCCCAGAACTGSAYACARTRCTCCAGATGTSGCCTCACCAGGGCTGTGTATAGGGGGACGATCACCTCCCTCAACCTGCTGGAGACGCTCTTCTTAATGCACCCCAGGATCCCGTTGGCCTTCTTGGCCACCAGGGCACACTGCTGCCTCATGGTCATCTTGTCATCCACCACAATGTCCAGGTCCCTCTCTGTGGGACTGCTCTCCAGCAGGTCCACCCCTAATCTGTACTGGTGCCTGGGGTTATTCCTCCCCAAGTGCAGAACCCTGCCCTTGCCCTTGTTGAAYTTCATGAGGTTTCTCACCGCCCAGTCGTCCAGTCTGTCCAGGTCCCTCTGGATGGCAGCACAGCCCTCAGGGCTATCAGCTACTCCTCCCAGTTTGGTATCRTCAGTGAACTTGCTGAGGGAGCATTCACCAGCCTGTAGTTGCCCGGGTCCTCCTTCTTGCCTTTCTTGAAGACTGGAGTGACGTGAGACCGAGAGACACATGATAATGGACACACATGCTTCTGTATGCAAAGTGCAAATTTACACTTGAATCCCAGATGATTTATTTTAGGTAAGGGAAAGAAGACTTGGAGGGGAGAGGGGAGACAGGAGGGAAGTAAACTATTCTCTTTGCCTTTGTAACATAGAGCATCAAACCTTCCTTCTCAAAATGGTACTATCCCTCCTGATGGTAAGCACCCTGAAGTTTAAATATCTAATATATATAATACAAAATCCCAGTATTTACACACTATTCATACCTTCATTCCATGACACCAAGCAAATACGAAGCAATTATTTGGCAATGGTGTTGCTTCTTTTAATGTTAAGAACATTCACCCATGCTGTGTTTGAATTTTGCCCAATTCCAGGGTGTAAGAGGCACCTCACCCACAGCGGTGTTCATAGCCCTCACTGCAGTATCTTTGAGTGGCTACATGTTCTAACTACTTCATGTAACAGGGCTGAAAATGCCTCTTCAGTTACCAGTGATGTACAGCTGGAGCAAGGAATGGAATGAGGCTGAATATGAACTGTAAATAAAACCCACCTGCTGATAGCTTGAGGTTTTCTCTTGGCTTAAACACACACACAAAAGAAAGGGCCAGGAAAGGCCAATATGGTCATTTATCCTGACCTCCAATTAACCTGAATGAAAAATAACAAAGCAATTTCAGCTTACTCAGAAGATCAAGCTCTAAAAAAAATAAAATAAATAACACAGCACATAATCAGACTGAGAGATCCTTCTGTACACCTGCAAAAAACACTGGCTCATCTACAAACTAATGATCATTTTCCAACCGTGCCTTACTGTTTTCAGACAAAAATTACTTTGACTTTATCAAGATCAATTTGTTACAGCACGTACATCCTGCTTTTGCAGGGCCAAAGCTCAGGCTGCCAACCTTCATTGCACCTGCAGTCAAACAGGAATCAAGTGAGACCAAAAACAGTTACCCACTGAAGTAGGAATGAGAATTGGCTGAAAGAGCCAATTTTGCTTTTTTTTTCTTTAAGAGAAAGTTGAGATAAATCTGCCTTCTTATATGCCCTCCTGTAGGCTTGTGTAGAGAGTAGACGAAACCAAGATTCAAGCTTCTCACCTCAAATGGGAAATGATGGGTTCGAAATGATGGGTTCAAAATGATGGGTTCAAAATGATGGGTTCAGGAACGGGGAAGGAAAGACCTGTAGAAGTTATCTGGCAGAGGAAAAAGTGTATTTTGTTTAAGGAGGGCAAGTTTGCTGTCCTCTCTGTCTCACTGATAACTAAAGAACCACAAAAAAATGAAAAGATTTTGCATGCACATATTTCTCAGTGGGAATCAGAAGAAGCAAGTAAAGCATGAGGTACAGAAGCATGAACTGTGATATTCTATAGACTGACCTCTCCTTTAGAAGAGGCTTTGGTTTCTAAAAACACTGATATTACCTTTTCCATGACTTCGCTGACTCAACAGGCTGTATGCCCCTTTCCCCCCAGTCCCTAATTCAGGCTTCAGCTATCTTGATTTATATAATTTAAAACAGAAAAAGTCTACTCTAGTAAAATTGTATTTGAATGAAATTGCACATTATTGAGCTCCTTCATCAGAAAACATATTTAAAAATTAAGAACAGCTTTTTTTCCATCAACAGTAATGAGTTGTTTTTAATGTTTTAGCCAATTTGTATGGAGATTGTGAGTGTCTTCAGTTGCCTCTGAAGCCTACACTGAATCCAGAAATATGTTACAAGAATGAGTGAATACATTTTCTCAAATACCACGCAATATAATAATTTATAGAGAAGTACTTACACATTGTAATTATGCTCTATTTAGAGTCCTGAGCTAGGTAGACAGACAGTCACAGTGAGGAGATATAGATAGTACTGTTATTTTCCATGTAAGATGTTTATCCAACTTGGATTCCAGTTAATGTGATTTTGATTATCTCTCAGAAATGTAATTTGTTGCAGCTTTTTATATCGTGCTTCCCTATCATAGTTATATTTTTTATTACTAACATGATATTTACTATTCAAGAGATCTGTATACTTCCCAGATCAAATTAATCAACTGAGCAGCTTCTGGAATTTTAAACATGGTCCCTATGGCAATAAGAAGGTTTCACTGCTGATTTTGATTTGGGAGAAATAAAATAGATGCTTGTTTTATTCTACAAATTGATCATGACAGCCAAACTCTACAACATGGCATTTTGACTCTGTCTTGTGACTCTCATGAATGAAGAACATATGACTACAATGTACCCTCTAAGAAGTTACTGTCTTTGCTACCTAGCGTTGTGTTGAAATATAATGGTGTGCAGAACAAGGCACAGAATGGCTTGGATTAAATATTTGGGAAAGAAATCCCTTCGGATGACTGTCAGGACTAGTCTGCCTCCATTATCCCAAGACACAAGCTGGCACATTATCATTTTTATACATAGTTAAGCACCCAGACTCTGATTTCATTAATCATTCRGTTAGGGTTGCAAACACATCATGCAGTGAACATGCTCTGTCTGCGCATGGAATGCTATTTACTAAGATACTATAGCTGTATTGCGTAATATTAATGTCTGATGTCTTAACAATAACAGTAGCACTTGAATCAAAGGTGTTTTTCCCATTCAGTTGCCCTTYAGCCTGCATACATTTTCATTTCTCCAATTCCCGCTTCTTTAATAGGATGACAGCCTTTCTCTGAACAAATTAGTATAAAGATTTCTTTGGAGTACCTCACCCCACTTTCTAATTGCAGGGGCCTGCAGAAATACAGTTTTGTCTCCACTGCATGCCAAGGAACAAGTCCTATTTCCTTACAAGTTAAGGAGTAAATAAAAATCCATTTTTTTGCAGCATGAGCTGGATCAGACTCCAAAAGACAATGCCAGAAAACTACAGCCTCCTTCCTTCAAAAATAGATCAGTTTTCACAATACTGGAGAACCACACTGTCTCAAGCCAAAACCACAGTCACATCACAACTGTAAGTAGTACTAAGTAAGCTTACAGTCAGTGAGCTGACTAAGCAGAGGCTCAAGAGATCTGCTCAGCGAGATTCTTTGTTTAGTGTAAAACTGAGCTCTGAAATTTATCATTAGAATCATTATCAGTCATATATCTACAACATAAACTATGATTCATGTCCCACTTTTTCCTCTGGTTTCATCCTGAGAACAACTGGAAGAGATCTGCCTTTCCACTCTTCCAAAATACACTGCAAGGGGTTAACAGAGTTTTGGAGTCCTGTGCAAGCACCCTACTTGTTGTCATGGTTGATATTTCACATGTGCCTATTCTGATATTGTGTACCTTGTATAGTGTCTATAGTACCTCATGGAAAATTTTTAAGCAGACGCTGACTTTTGCAGGCATTCTCTGTGCAAAAAAATGGCAGATACAGATCTGCACTACAAAATCAGGTCATCTTAGGCATCTTAGATACCTTTATGGGTACAATCAAATACTTAGATCTTTTTAAATTAAAAGAGAAAAATAATTGCAGATAATTGGTGTCATTTGGCAGGGTGATTTTATGAGATCACTTTCTTGACTGGCAAATTACATCCAGACTTGGGAAGAAATGCTGTCCTGCTACTAGATGTAAGTGCAGGGGTTTATTTGTTCATTGTTTTTAAATTGATGTTTCCTGTAAAGTTAATAATCACTGTATCTGAATCTATATCTTAACTCTGACAAAGGCCACTTCTTGGGACAGAATAATTTTTCTGGAAACTAAACACTAAAGCTGTGCTAAGATAGCAATCACAGCAAAAGTACATTTTTTAAAAAGTCAGATTTTGACTATGCTCACTGTTTCCCCAGTCTGTTTCTGGCATAGTTAATTAGGTACATGATTCTTTCTTCAAAACTGAACAATGAAGAAATAGTTAGGAACCCTCTGGGAAYGATTACATGCAGATAGGTAGTAATRGTTAAGATGGGCCTGAAAATCAATCCTTAATATAGAGTAGCTCAGTTCAGACTGTTGATTATTTTCTAATTGTCGCTGAGATTCTTAGACTCTTCTTTCTTCAACATTCAGTCTCCTTGTTCAAGAGAAAACAAAAACCCATAAATGCAATTAACATACTGCAGCCAAATCTTACTTTAAAAAATGGCAATATTCAGGAAAGCATGGCAAACAGGATTTGACCCTAGCTATGACTGCAGTATTGATCTTTTAATGTGCATATCTTAACAGTCTAAGACTTTTATATACAGTAACTGAAAAGGGCTTATATAGAGCAATGCAGTATGAAAACGTGTTACTTGCTATCGCTGGATGTACACACTAAGAACATCCTCCCTTGACCATCTCTGTTCCTTTTTCCAGTTTCTTCTCCAGCTTGGATGTCTTCTCCAACTCGTACTTTTTATTGGTTTCTTTGCTTTTTTCCAGTCACCAGTCACCTTTAAATCCCTTTGAACCTTTTGAACTGCGGTAACTGTGATCATTTATTGCAGTTATTTTTTTCCTGGCTTTTCCTTCTTCCTCTTCTTTACTTAACCCTGGCACAATATAATCTTGTTTAAAATTAATTTCTATACTGCTGTCCAATTAGTTACTCAAGGCTATACCCTTCCTAGTGAATCACAGAGCAGGCATCCTGCTTGGAAATAGGTCACTAGGACCTTAATGAACTCATTTAAGTTAACAGTGACATTAAATAAGCATGTTAAAAAAAAGAAGGTAGTTTGCAGACAAASCTTTCCTCAGCAAAATCCTTCTATTGAACACATTGTGTTCTGGCTCWAGACATGCTTCTCACATAAATTATACTGTCAGTCCCTTCTTTGATTTGTAAAGTAATTAAATCAAACCTGCCTGACATGTCATTTTATTCACAGGGAATAACACACAAAAAAGGTTTTCTGTTTAATGATGATCCAGAAACATTTTGTAAGACATCCTGTAGTAGTCCACAATGAACATTTCAACCCTGGATAGCTGACTTTGAGCTAAGGATCTCGTTTATCTTTGCTGCAGTCTCCTTTAAAAGCCTTTTGGCCTGGACCATGAGGCATTGAGTGTGCTGCAGACAGAGCCATACTATTTTATGTTTAATGGACCACGTCAGAGGAAACAAATACTTGAAATAGTTGGATCTTGCTACTTTTAAATGTCTGAGCTTTGTATATCCCCAGGGTCTCTCTGCTTGCATCTTCTTGAACAATACAAGCCATTATTAAGAACATGAATAATGTGGCATGCTATCATATTAGAATATAATTAAAAACAAGAGAGGCAAGCCTCACAGCTGCTTTGAACATACCACACATACTGTGACCTCTGCATTTGTTCTGAATTAAAATCCCACTTCTGATTTAAAACCTCACCTCCGTGTTYCTTGCTTTTAAGTATGTGCTTAGTTCACTCAGCAGCCATTGCCTGTTTGAACGACACCGGCTTTCAATAAAAGAGCTGTAATGGAATCGGAGGTGTGGGAGTGCCCACCTGCCTTGCTGAGCACCCACCCTCTCCAGCTGTGCAGGAAAGCTCAGAGCACCATAGGAGGAACACAGCAGGAAAACTCTGCTCCACACCACATGTCACAAGGTGCCATCTGACTGATGCTGGAAAAGTCAGCCCTGTCAGAAACTGCATCAAAACACCCAAATATACTCCACCAGCCTCCTCATGCAGCGTGCATTGGCACACCACTGCATAATATGTCAGTGCCTATGTGTAGCACTCCCCATTAGTAGCCCACAGAGGCAGCACATCTACTCCCCCATTTCCTAGGCTGGCAGCTTAAATGTGAAGGGATTGTGTGCAAGCCTCTTTCAAAGAGGAAGGGTTAAATGTATGCCGGTAATCATAGCTGGGACTACCTCAATGCCATTAGGACTACTGGGAAACCATGTTATGATACTTATGCCTTCTTCGATCAATCAATAAGTGTTTAGAGACAGTTTTCCCTTACTAACAGATCTACATCAGTTCCTACGTTAAAACGATGTATCAAGAACAAGTTGAATTAAGAACAGGCTGGCAGGTGACACAGTTTTGCCTAATCAGACTATCCACCTTAATAACTGTCCATAACTACAACTTGGTTTTTTTTTAATCTCCTCAGATTCATCAGGCTGTAAAGAAGAGAGGAGAGCTTTCTTGGCCTGAATGAATGAAGGCCCTCAAGGATGAATTGGGGCTCTAGAAGATCTCAGAAAAGAACCTGGGGTCTACATATCTTCTACCCAGAACCCACAGAGTTAAGAGACTGTAAGGATGGTTGATGATACAGTTGTTTATTACATTCACTCCAGAAATAGGTATGGGAAAAGGTCTTCACAGACCTGCCTTGGACCAGCTCCAAAGCTATGGACTCATACTGAACCTGAAATATTGCAAACTTTCTGAATAAGGATGGAGGTTATAAACAACATAGGTGCTTTAATGACCATTTGGTGTCTGGCTTTTCTTTTTTTTTTTTTTTTTTTTTGATCTCCTCTGAGGAAGTGAGCGAGCTGATGTTATTTCCAGGTATGAGGGGGCCTCAGGACACAACCTTTTATTTTATACTGAAGGATGACCCAGAAAGAAACTGAACTGTGACTGTCTTTTGCAGGATTCACAGCTGTTTAAAGTAAAACGCTGCTATAGCAGAGGTACAAGTAATTCTGGTGATCCCCAGTGACAGAGTTGCTAATGGCATTGCTTGAGATTCATGGATTCTTCAGTTCAAGGACCAGGCAGTCAACATCTAGCTTTCCTGTAAATGCCAGATATTACTCCAAATATAGCCAGAAGATCAAATTTCAGTCAGAGCCTTGATTGTCTTCTGGTTGAGTATCAGGCTATGGTTGGTGGGTTAGTTGGGGAGATGGACAAGTGTTTTGTAGTCATCAAAGTACTAGATTTGCCAGAAATAAAATACACAGCAGTTGCTGACATTTATCTCATCTCCTGACATGCTGTCCTTAGCATGACCCTCAACTTAGAAGGCTTCCAATCTGCCACCCTGGGCATGGTGTGTGGGATGCTTGTAAACTCTGGTTATCCTGTAAGCCCCAACTAAGGACAGAGTATTTAGTTCCTATTTTAAGAAAAAAAGAGACGATGGGGCACAGTGGTTCACCTTCATWCTGAAATGTAGAAGTGCTGTGCTGAGCTGCCCACGCAGGCAGTGCAATGTTTGCTCCTTACTGTAGACTGTCACTTAGGACTGGAGACAACTTCTCGTAGAAAGTGAAATTTGTCAAGATCAGAAAACTTCTCTGCTATGAGGTGCTGGTGAATAACAGTTCAAATAAGGCCAGGCTTGCAGGCCCTGTACACCAGCAAGTGCAGGCAGTCCTGCCYGATACAGATAGGGCAGGATCAGAGCAAAGCCTAGACATGTTTTCCCGGGGTGTGGCAAAGACTTGCAGCATAAACAGTGTTGCTGCTGTGAGCCTGCTGTAAAAGGCACACTGCAGATTCACAGGGTGAGATCTGGCTGTGTCCTAAGAGTTTGTGGCACAGCAAGAGTGCCAATGCACTCAGGGATGCAGCCTCAGGGACCCACTTTCAGGACTTCTGAGGTATGGAAGGAGAAATAATGTTTAATATTTGTTGTTGACTGACTGTTGCTCCGTATGGTGTTTCTGCCTTACCAAAGCAATACTTTGTTACACTCTATTGGTTCAGGCGATGATTCTGCAGATGATTCAGCTAATACAGCTTAATACAGAAAAGACAGATGTCACATCATTAAACAATCGCTTATGTATTCTAGACCTTTATCACAATCCATCTTGAGATTAATTTATTTCTTCCCTGGTGTTTATAAGGTATGACATCCTGCAAGGAGCTAATTCTGGATCTCTGTTCTGTTTGAGATTCAATCAGCAATTGAGACTTACACCTGGTATTATGCCAGGATACCTAGAAAGCAATGATGAGCAGGCTTTCAAGCATTTGGCAGATCCATTTAAACAAGCAGAAGTTGATGGGGAAAAAAAAACTCTCTGAGAAAATATCAGTTCTTTCTCACTTTCAAAAAGACTGAAATAAATAAATCCATTGCCTATACATGCTTGACTGAAACMATGTTTAAAATTTCTTCAACAAACCACAGAGCTACAGCCTAGTTTATCTCAAATGAAAGGAAAGCTAAGTGAAAATAATTGATCTCAATAGCTGAATGCAACTGTGGGTTAGCGTGTCCTAAAAAGATTAAAATATGGATCCAGGGAAAACATAAACAAAGATACCTTTCACTGAAAAAGTTTGTCATTTTACTCCTTCAGACAGCCAAGGCCATGAAAGTCATAGATAACGGGATATTGAGACTAACTTCATTATTTATATTTCCTTATCTATGTTATTAGTCATATTAATTAACATCAACTGAAGACCACCTTACTTTTGGAAATTTATGTATGACTCAGTTCAATTATTCACAGAATAATGACTAATTAAATAATTCAATTCATTTAGAAATACACACATTGTAAGAGAAAGTAGTTACCACTTTACAACAAAGTGCATTTTTAATTTGAGGAGCAAACCACATTAAAGCAGGAAAAAAAAAAAAAAAGAGGAAAAGAAACAGCAAGATGGAGTCATGGCTGAGAGAGACACAAATATTTCAGCTAAAGTCAGGAAACAGAGTGCAACTTTCGTAAGCTTCTCCAGCTGAGCTTTCTACCAACAGAATTTGACTTCCCACTCCAGCCTTAAATCACTAGGTCACTWACTTGGCAAGTAAAGAAGAAATCACTTGGATATAAGAATTCATAGCTTCACGCAAAAAGAGTTAATTCTTAGGCTTTTCCGGCCTTGAGCCTCTCTTTTTGAAGCCTACATCACTAGGCTTGATTAGCTACACAACCTACGCATCTTGGTTCCTTTTAGCACCCCTAGGAGGTGAGCTAAATAGGCCACAGGTAGCACAGGATTCCTCAAGGAAGCAGCCACCATGCTGGAACCATTTATATAAATATATATACATGTGGAACATGAAAAAAGGGACCAGAAAGCTGGACTGTGGGAGATATGGTAGAAGGCTGCAAACTTCCTTTAGAAAAAGTTCAAGTGTCAAGCCACAAAAGAAAGAGAACAGGGTACTRGGTACCAAGTTATGAGTTGTGGGGATGAGTGTCTATGGAAGTTAGGAGGAGGAAGAGAAAATGAGGGTGTGTGAAGGACCTAGTTCTAGTGGAGCCGTCCTGAGGGAAACAGAAAGTCGTAGTGAAGACAGATTACAAAGCAGAGCTACAGGAAGCACTGAGTCATCAAAAAAGAGGCAAAACAAATCCGGAAACAGGCATAAAAGCAAGATAAAGTAGTTCAAAGCTGTGATTCTAAGTGGGAGTTAAAAGTGAGTGTTTAGTGGCTGGTAACCATAACAAAACTGTTCGAAAAATGGTGTAAGGGCACACTCCCAGGAGGGCCCTGCACAGCTGGGAGAGCATCTTCCCACCTGCAAGGAGGAGAGGAGGTAACTCAAAGATTCTCAGTGAGCTCTTCTGTTCTTTAGTATAAGCTTTTCTATGAAATATAAGACACTTGATCTTCACATAAAAGCTTCCCCTAAATCAGGATGCAGATAGTTACAATTCTTGATAATTGCATCTCACTTACACCTGGGGGAAAAAAAAAAAAAAAAGAAAAGCGGGTTTATCATAAGCAAGAAAACAAGAGGGTGCATTAAGATTAAATGGCTTATCAGTTCCTGGTAATGTATTAAGGAACAGAATTCCAATGGATATTTTGAAGACATACTTGAAATATTAAAATATCAGAGATACAATTAGAGTAGTATAAAATTGCAGCATAAAATTTGAAGACATGGATAAAAAATACACAAAATGCTAGTTTACTGTGCAGTTGGAACTGGTCAGACACAGTAGGATACAACAGAAAATGACAATAATCAAAGTTCACTGAAAACAGTTGCACTTACCTGAATATGCAAAATATATTTAATTCTGAATCAAATCCAGCATGGAGAGTAAAAGCAGAAAGCTTGTGAAAGCTGTCATATGCAAAGAACAGAGTAAAGAAGTCACTATTCAGAAGTCAGAAACTTTTCAGTTTGTTTCCAAAAAAAAAAATCAGTAGAACACAACCATTTTCCAAAGCAGAAAAGAGCTGCAGTTTTATGATAATTGCCAATGTGAAAACAAGAGCATAAAGCAGCTACTTGATTCCTATAAGCAATGTAATATGCCACTGGACTCCTTTTTCTTTAAACTGGATTTACCTGACTCAGTGTGAAACAGCACACACTCTGCATTACTAGCTGTGCTTTATTTGCACAGCAACGCAGAGATGAACCAAAACAGTGATGTTTTGAACCAAAATAACCAACCCTTCTGAATCCCACTGCCTGCTAAAATACCAAATGCACTTGAACACCAGCTGGAAGGAGAGCAGAGACAGCTATGGGCATAATAGCTTCAATATCCATGTTAGTTTAGCATAGTGCAAATTCTTACAAAATATGACTCATTTACAGTTGTGGGTCCCTCTTTCCTGCTATGTTTAGGCTGGATATACCAAATTTCTATTCCCAGGCAGAATGACAGAATGCCTGGTGGAATCCTTCTTTTCTTTTTTTTTTTTTTTTTTTCCCTTAACGGGGACAAAATTCACGCTTTTCTGACTCTCTGACTTGAAGCAATTTATTTGAAATAGGAATTGAAGCAGCTTCATTCCTTCAGAGTTACAAAAATGTTTCTTGAGCTTAAAGTTTGCCAAGGGCTTGTTTGGGTTAAGATTTAAAGGCATAATATTAGATCATATTCAACAGCTTGCCTTAATGTACACCTTCTAGAAGCCTAGTCAAAAACAAAAGACAAATTCTACCAGGTATTGAAATATTGAAATATTGAAATAGCTCATGTGAAGCTTTGATTCCATCCTATGGTTTCAGAAGTTTGTATTCTCACTTCAATTTAATTACAATTTCAAACCAGTACTGTTCAGACTGAACATCCTGGGCCTGGTCTGGCTAGGCCATGTCTAGCACAGGGGTTGCTAGTTCCTTCTGCTAGTTCCTTCTGCTTCTAAGTCAAACATCCTCTTACCTGTTCAGCCCTATGTGCAGCGCCAGCAGCTGGTCTAGCTCTTCTGGTCTAGCGCCTAGTTAGCAGGGCTCCTAGTTAGCTGTAGTAACAGCTGTAGTAGCTGTAGTAACAGCTGTAGTAACAGCTACAAATACCAGAGGTGTAGAGGGGTAAGAATTAGAAACAATGAAATAATAACCCCAGAGGAGCTCGGCAGTAAGTGTTCTCCAAAGTCAAGGATGAGGCAAAAATAAAAAATTCTCCAAGGGAGGATTAGCAAATCCCCCTGAAGGGCCCAAGGTATTTCCCATCCTTTCCTGCCTTTCAGGCCCAGAGGAGCTGGGGCACTTTGTGGCCTTTCACACCCTCTCTTCCTACGGTAGTCCACAAGTATTCCCTGAAAYCAGCATCCTGTCCGCAGCAAAAAGAAACAGAGATCATGTGAGACTAGTTAGCACCCTCCTTTATTATCGTAGGCCTCAGGCTAAGCAGAATTTAAAACAGTTACTTCCAAAAATACTGAGTACACAAAACAACTCCAGAAGGCTTCCCTAGAAGCAGCCTGCCTGCTCTCTGGCTGTGTCTCCAGTCTTCTTCATCTTAATCCTGTTTTACAAGGTGTTCCCACCTATGGAAATTACGGGTTGTGCAGATTACACAGTTTTGCCTGAGGGGGTTCTGTCTAAGTACAGCAAGACTAAGTACAGTGGTAAGTCCTCTGTAGTATACTTTGTTCCACCCATTAAAAAAAAAAAAAGAATAAAAAAGTGACTCAAATCCTTTAGCAATTTAAAAAGAACAAGAAAAACTTAGCCCTGTGAGCACCTTCACTCACACTGTAGCAATTTAATAATGTATGAAATAATAATAATAATAATGTAACAAAGCAGTCTCAGTTTTTCCAGGCTTCTTTTAATCATGGTCATCAGTCTTGCCACTGCAGGTTGTGAACTCTTTGGCACTCATGAGCAGGCTGGGTTGGTATTTAGATAGGAAATCCACGGGGAAGCCATAGAAAAGGTTTAGATTATACAGACAAGGAAAGAATTCTTATCTCTTTGTATTATTAAGAATTCTGCCACATATCTTGGAGACAGCCTTGACTGTCAAATAAAGATTATCCAAGAAGTTGTAGGCAGTGATGTTCAATTTTGCAGTTCCATCAGTTTTTCTGTGGAGGTGTGCGCAGCTCTGTATAACGAATGGAAGTCTGCAGATATAAGGCTTGCTTAGTTAGCTGTTAAAGCTATCGTAGAAGTATTCCATGGAAACAGGTGTCTATGGGCTGAAAATTACGAAAACAAATTATCATTTCAAAACACGGTGGTCATTAGTGTTCTCAATCTTGGCATCTGAGTCAAATCACACCGTTGAAAACTATGTTTAGAAAACGTAAATATGCAGGAGCTGCCAGTAAAATAATGTTTTCCTTCCCCTTTATATATGTGTTGTGGGATAGGATAGCATTGCTAAGTATGACTAAACCATTGCCATTTATTACCCAAACGTGTACCTCAGTGTCAACTCTCTTTCATTCAGTCGGATTTGTTTATATTTTTTAAGAGTCCAGAATGAAAAGCACCAGAAAAACTAAAAATACAGAGCTCAAATGGCAAGTATATTCAAGGTTTCCACTCATCTGAAGGAAAACAAGAGAGAGGGTACAGATGGGTWAAAAAAAAAAAGTGGGTAAAAAAGCATTAGGCTGCTTTTATACTCTTTACCTGTACCCAGCAGATCCCTTAAACAAGTCGTAACTTTGCTAAGCAGCCTCTTCATGGCCTGAAAATGCTGCAATAATTTACCCCAAATGCCAATAGCAGCTCAGCAGGCAGAAATGAACCCTGTGCATAGGTGTTTTGGTCATCCCCTTTTTTCTGAACCCATAGCTTCTACCCCGGGAACCAGGATAAGAGAAAACAAAACAGCAGCTGCTGTGTAAGTAAAGAATACACTAGGTGCTAATGGCTTTATCTGCCCATTTTAGGGTTTCTGTCTTCTAAAGAGCAGAGCAAGCCAGCCACAGCAGAGCTGAGGATCACAACCATTTAATTGCAAATGTCGCTAATAAAGCATAAGACAGTAAAGGAAATGAGTCAAAATGCAAACCAGTTATTTGTTTGGGTTCGATACAGTGCTGAATAAAAACCAAATTCTCACATGCACTCATCACTGAAATGAACAATTGCTGTCAATTACTACTTGCATTCAATACTTAGAGAAATTATTTTACAGTACTCTGAAGTATGTTCAACATTACTATTAGCCTTATTTTGTTTAATGTACACCCTATCTCATTCAAATTCTGCCACTTTAGTTAAGTGCTTTTTATGAGTTATCGATGCTCTGTTGTTTTGCATATACTTYATTCTTTACCGTCTGTGACTAGATTTTTAATCTTTATACACAAGAAACCAGGCTGAAGCAAGAATGACCTGTCAAGAATACTTACAGCTTTGTGGTTAACTCTCTCATGAGTGCAATTTAATCGACATGGTGCTGCCTGACAACATACAAGATTCAGCCACACAATAAAATCTAGATATTAACCATTTGAGACTATCAAAGAAAAAGCTAGAGGTTTAGAGTTTTCGAGTAGCAGCATCTGGGATGTCCACATTTCTTCTTTAAGATTGATTAAGTGAGTGGGTGTGACTTATGTTTTTGATGAGACAACGGAAACTTTGCATTTTAGTAATGGTTGATTTTTCTTATTATTATCATTACAAATTATGGACAGAAACACCAAACATTTCCCTGATGAAGAGCTAAAACTCTTGTCCCGATCTCAGCTGCTTTATCATTGATACCTTCATACTCCTTGTCAATCAGGCCCACCTAGTGATGGGACCACGTTCTGTTTAATATAGTGATGCAAGTTACCTCATTAAGTCATCTGAAAGACTCAAGTCATTTTAAGTGCATTTTAAATCAGTCCACTGTCTTTCTTTTATCCATCATATTAGATCCAAACTTTCCATTCTCATCTTCAGTGACTTGCATAACTGCATATTTTTTTGCCTACACGTTTGTTGTCTCTTAGTCAGTCTCCATGTTCTACTTCTGTGCCTTCACTGCTGTCTTTTCTGTGTTATTCTGCCCTATTCATGAAATGTGGCACTGCTTCTGGTTCACTGAATTTGAACTTTTCATTCAAATCTCTCCTTTATGTTCATTTTGGTAGTGCCTGCAAATAGTGACTCACTGATCATAATTATTTTAAATAAACCATTTAGTTAAGCAATTGAGGTGTTTACAAGCCCAAACAGCTTAACAGCTTGATCTTATTGCCATAATGTGTGAGGTAGTTCCTCATTCCATATTCTCCTGCTGTTTATTGCTCTCTTTCTAATCTAAAGTTAGATGCTAAACTCTTCAGGGAAGTGATTATATCTTTCTTTTTGTTTAGTGTAGTGCCTGCCATGTTTTAAGGTACAGTAAAATATAATACCTAATATGCATGAATTGATACCTGTAGTCGATCACAGACCCAAAAACATTAAGAAAATATAAATCTTAAAAGTCAAATGTCATAGTATGTGTTCAGTGAGCAGTAAGAATCCAAGACAAGATAATAAGAAGAAAGATAATAACAACACAGCAAGTTCAAGGCTTAATTTACAAACCTCCTACAGAAGAAACTCCCCACTTCAGGAAAATCAAAGGGAAAAAAATTCCATAAGGGTGCTAGAACTACAACAAAGTTCTACAGAGGTGCTTAAAATTCAGTAGATTGAATGAATGTGAACTGCCTATTTTAGTCTATGCAAACAGCCAAGAATGTCTAGAAACAGTTTTCCAGGATAGAGCTGTCACATGCTTCAGATGAATGTTGCACTTGCTTCTACTAGAGCTGAAGTCTATGACTTAATCTTATCTGTTTAACATCCAAGAATCCAGTTTTAGATTTTTGGCAGCTGACACATGCTCCCCCTGTGGCAACAGTATAATAATATAATATACTTTAAAAAAAATCTACACTGTTACTTCATGAAATTCTTTTAAAATTCAGGCTGAACACAACTGCAGTATTTCAGTTTACAAGCATCATTTTCATTTACTGCTGTTTTAAAGGACTCATTCTAATGTTTTATGTCTTTCACCACCTGCAGAGCTGAATGAAAATATTTATTCTGTTTTATAGAGGGCTACCAGAATCAAGGAAGCAGAACTGAGTAAGAAGGAATAAAATAATTTAAAATGAAGAAAAGATCCAAAATAACTGATTTTATTACCAGCCTGTAACACTGAAGATAGTTTAAAAATATTGGGAAAACAGAATAAAAATAAACTTTAAGCAAGTACCAATCTTACAAATGGCCAGTTGTCTCAATGAGTATTTAAATTAGTGCTTATAGGCCTGACAAAAACAAATTAGATTCCTAATATTTTTAATTGCTGTTTTTGAAGTAATTTATGTACATAAAAGGGATTGGTTTGTTTAACCTACAGCTTTAATGTGCCTGAGGTCTAAGTTCTTTGGGCAGGAACTCTCTTTTCAGTGATTATCAGTACCAGCTGGAGACTCTGTTGTAATATAAAATAAAGAACAAGAAAGGAAGGGGAAAATAAGCCAGGTTTTGAAAGAGCCCTGCTTGGGACCAAGAGAGGCAACCTCCTACCTCATAGGCGAATGGCTAAAAAGAGAGGAAATCAATCAGGAAGAGTACAAAAGATGAAAGTGAAGCAGGTAAAACAACAAGGTAAAGGCTGCAGCTGAGAAAGAGTGGAGAGGGAAGGCAGAAAAGCTAATAAAATTGAGAGGAGTCGGTCTTTTTGGTTTGGGGAGTATGGGCTTGCAATTCCAGTGAAGATCTATGGACACACTGTACTCTTAAGAGAAAGGAAGGGCACAAAAGAAGATACAAGAGAGATAACTAAAGGGRTTACATTAGTACCAAATGTAAGGTTTAATTAAGTACTGGAGCCAAAGGTTTAAAAAAGGTGTCTCAGACAAAGACACCAGGCAGTGCCAGCTTCTCTGCCAAAGAGCACAAAGGTTTGGTGAATGATGCTCAAAGGAACCCTGCCCAGAGATGAGAAGAGAATTAGGGGATGGATTAGTAGGTCTTCCTCCCCAGGTTTTGCTTAGTGAGTGGTTAAGAGATGCTAGAAGGTACTGTATGAGAGATTTGTTCTGACAACCCAGGAGGTGCAGGTGTTGTGGTCACAGCAAAAAGTTCTAGCTGCTTTGCTAATAGCTGTTAACTGCAACTTGCACCAGAGGGGGCAATTCTAGTGCAAAATGAGCTGGCAAGTATCCATGTCCTTTTCTTCCTTTTGCAAACATGGCCCTAAGGTGGTAATTGCAGTTTCATCACTAGTGTACCTATTTAGTGGGAACTGATATGAGACCATAAATACATTTCTTCTAGAATAGCTATCTGGCTGCAAGGCTGTTAGCAGAACTGCAAAAATGGTGGGCAACAGCGAGGGAAATTTTCCATGAATTAAGGAGCTGGTAAAGCATCAGAAAAACTGGTATGTTAAATAAATGATTTGAGGAAAAATAGTCATAATCACTGAACAGTGAAGAATTTCTTCACATTAGAGAATATCCATCTAAATTTCAAAGCTGATTCTGATCCAAACATAGTTTCCATTCCTTCATGTTTCTTCATGGCAAGCACTGATAATATTTTTGTAAATACCTTTAGACTAAGAATTATTACATGAGGAAATGTATGAATAASTTTGAATTACAAATAGGATCAAGAGTTTCACAGTCTGGCCATGAACTATGTACTAGTGAGGAAAAGCAGCTATCTTTGGTGAATAATTTGTTCAAAATTATTTGCTCAATACAGACTTAGAAATTTGGTCTGGATTCAAACCAGTCATTAAGTGAAAAAYTGTTTCTTTAAACTTATTCAACAAAATAGTAAATTTTCATAAAACTTGTATGTATTTAGTAGTTTTAGATGGAACAGGATTTTTGTAAATAGCTCATCAGCACCCTAGGTCTGAGCARTGATGTCTGCCTGCATCTGCAGATGGTCTGGATCATTAACTTTGGGAAATGTGAACTGCGCCATGAATCTTAACAGTGCGTTAATAAAGTGCTCTTGGGATCCTGTCAACAGCCTCTCAGGAGAAGAGTATGTATGTGACAAGAAATGTGGCAGGTGTAAGCTAGTCACCCTAGTGAGGGTAAAAATTGAGAGGCTTCTCTGCAACCTTCCCTTTTTCTAGGGGCTTTTCTCCACTGGAGAAGGCTACTCCTACAGAGAAAATCCCTGCTATGACTCCCTGCTATGACATGAGCGGTGAATGGCTCTTCTAGGACTCCCACCATGAGCCCTCCAAGCAAAGAGGGACCTCCTTGCCCTCCTAGTCCAGTTGGGAATAAATGTGGATGTCCAACATTCTGTGCTGTTCCTAAGGGCCATTGCTTTTTGCAGCAAAGCTAAATTAGTTAATGCCTGCCTCATGTCCCCATATCATCCCCTTGTGTTGGTACAAAGGTTTGTCCAGCTGCATTATCAACAACATCAGAGACTGATTAGAATTTAACACTATCTGATAAATGAATTTTATTTATAATAAAGATCAGAGGAAAAGAGGTAAAATAACTTTTAGTTACCAGTATCTCACTTCCTGGATTCTGGAGTTAGATAGAAGCTAATGTGTGTCTTCCTTAGTGCACATTGAAAAGTATTTAGGGGTACACTAAGGTGAAACTATCCTCAGAGGCAGGAAAAGATGCCATTGAGTCCTTCTCTGTCTACCTCCTCAGGTCTACTGAGCTGTACTGGTGATCCAATACACTGGCTGAGCTTGTACAATGTGCTTGAATGATTTCCTACTTCTGGTTCTCCATTTAGTTATATGTTTATTCAACAATCTAAGAAGGCTATTTAAAGCATATTTTTATTTACATATGAACTGTAAAATATTCAAACCACTATGTTTAAATAACTTTTGTAACAAAGTGATAAGGAAATCAAATAGGAGCTTGACAGCTGTGGAAAAGGGACAGTGTTAGAGGTGCACTATAGCAAAAACGGTGTTAATGTTTTATATCTTCATTATACCCTGTAAACACTTACACGCTTGATTAAACTTACTCCTATTTAAGTCAAGGAAGCTACTCACATGCATTAAGTAAAAGCACACATAAGGACGTGGTGGATTAGACCTACATTGACACAGAGTGTAATAGCACATTACAGTTTAATGGATTTAGCAGACCAAGGGATCTGAGTGGAAAAACAATATTATCTTCAGAATGATAAACATTCTACTAATTAACTTTGGGGTTAGATTATCCCTAGATATATCTCATAAAGAAGCAGTGAGATTTCCCCAGTCTCTCAGAGATATGAAAAGACCTCTGTATCATTTAAAAAAGAGATTATATTCTTTGAGGGTTTTTTTTGTTTGTTTGTTCTTAATGGTTGTACAACTAACAAAGATACTTGCTAATTCTTATGTAAATTATCTGACTCATGATGAACTTATTTCTTTAAAATATACCATGCTGCTATGCATTCTGTAAGKCTTAAAATTTAAGTGTTGAAGCAATAGCAGAAGACCAAAAGGCTTAATGATTCTGATTGCTACCACTCACTGACCAAATGTAATTGAGTGCAATCCTGAATAGGTAGAATAGTTAACAGCATGGTTAATTGGCTGTGCCTCTATATCAACTTCCCTTTAATTGGCTGTGTCAACACAAGATCTGCCAGACTATCATGAATGAAACTGCGGTATTTGTATATAAAAAATAAAGGCCAATTCCAGATATATGCATTATGCCTGAGTGAGCTACCATCCAGTTCCRGTCAGCAGAAATTTGTATGAGGTGCTCAGTACCATGGTAGCCAGCAGACTGTAAGAGAAAATGCAATTCTTTGCCCTCTGCTGCTCAGAGCACAAATGTGGTCATGGAAATGTGTCAGGATGGAACAGTAGATGATGGTGATACTGTACAAACTAGTTGCAGAATAGAAAAAGAAAAAGCAGGCCACAGGAAAATTCGCTAGTTTCAACTCCAGTTTAACTTCACTATGCAGAAAATGTTCTGCGACTGTTAGAAAACATGACAAATTAACAGAGGATTTTAAAGACCACTCTGTTGCTTCCGCAAACCATCAGTGTAGGATGCAGAAGTGAAGACAGCTTACCTCCGAGCTTCATCTCACTCACAGGTGGTAGTCATTTCTACACAACACCGTTTAATTCCAGCAGTAATAACAGCATAGGACTCGTTGGTCCTATGCCACAGTTTATAACTGTGTTACTCATCATTGACTTATGTAATGAGTCAATGACTTAAGTTTATAGGCAAGAAATACAAAACAGTCAATGAAAAACCATCTTTTGCATGCCTCAACTTCTTTTTCATTTAAGAAACATGCATATTTTTTAAAGAATTGGAAAAAAAATATTGTCATAAAGCAAAATCACACAKCTTGGTATGTAGATTTCAAAAGAATGGGAATGGAAGGAGCATTATTGCAAAGATTCTAGGTCTTCCTGGAAGCAAAAGGTACACTGATGAAATCAGAGGTAGGTGAAAACTTCTGGACTAGCCAGTTGGAATGCACTGGAAATTCATAGTGAGCACTGGGAATGGAAAAGGCACTTTGAACTGCTGAACAAATTCACATTTTCATGATTTTTTTTGTTGTGAACTGCTGCGTGGGAAAAGCAGCCTCCTCCAGTGAAAGTGGTAGATACAAAGTCTTACCTACAGCAAATGTAAATTTTCTGCAAACTGAAGGATATGATTATGTTAGTGAAGTGCTAGCCTTTTTCCAACATTTTCCCATGTTGTTGTAAAACAGCCTCTAGTAAGGAGTCACCCTGCATTACCTCTGCAACTACAGGTCATCTTAACAGATGCAAAACAGAACTAAATAAAAGATATTACACAAGAAGAAACAGGCTTTTTTCTACAACTTTGATCTAACATTAGGCCCAGTGCCTCAACAGCAGCCATGGTAACACAAATTGCTATCCTTGAGCATGCAAAAATGGTGAGGCCAAAATCACAACTTCAGCTTAAAAAAAAAAAAAAAAAAAAAAAAAAAAAGGACAGAGATTTTGGGAGAAGGAGAGAAAGGTCTTTTACTGATGTTTTTGAAACTATAGGATTTAATTTTTCAAGCTTTGCTTCACTGTTCATATAAATCTTAGATTCTCCTACAGTCTCAGGACATCTGGAGCTGATGACTTAAGAGAAGACTAAACGTCACTAAAAATGTTAATACTCAGTCTGTCAGCATGGCTCTGCAGGGCTACCAGCAAAAATCTCCAGTGGGGGCTGCAGGGAACTTGCTTCAGCAGCTAAACAGCATGGGAGGCAGAACAGGACAAGAATCACAGAATCACAGAATATTTAAGGTTGGAAGGGACCTCTAGAGATCATCTAGTCCAACCTTCCTGCTCAAGCAGGCTCACCTACAGCATGTGACACAGGGTGGCATCCAGGCGGGTTTTGAAGACCTCGAAGAAGTGGTGCGGGGAGACATAGCCCCTTTCAGAACCTCCTGGCAGGAGCACACAGGTCATTGCTTATGTGACACGGAATCGTTATGCTCCTCCCTGTCCACACTTCATGCATTTTGAATCAATAGTTGGTTCTGACTTGAAAAGCTTCAATGTTTCAAATCTGGCTAAATTGAGTCTCCCATAAAATTTAGCTGGCAGCAATGTTTCCTTTCTGACTTGCAATCGAAGCGGGTATCACTGGCCAAAGATGACAGGAAGGCTGAGGTAGGTAGGAGAAGGATTGGCTGGGTACAGTTTTCCAGTGATAAATGTAACAGATTTTGTTGGGGTTTTATATATAACTACAGTACTGATGTGCTGTAATCCAATTTGACTACATTCTCTGTCCCAGTTCTTATGACTGATTCCTATTTTAGTCTAGCATCTGCAGGAAGTGTATCCTGAGTTTGACAACCTTAGCTTTCTGGTTCGTTCTGCTTTTAAAAAGTACCTATCTGACAAAATCATTTTTTTCAATTTCTATTCTTACTTTATAAGGCACTTCCCCAATACAGATTTCTTGGCTACTGCAAGTTAAGAGTGACGTGGCATTTAGTGGAGGTGAAAAAGCAGTTTTAAATCCACTTATTTCCCTCCTTGTGACTCCGTTGGTATTGGCTTATCCATACTTCTTCCTGTAGGAGAAAGGAGCTGCTCTCTCCTACACAGAGAGATGGGGTGGAACAAAAGGCAGTAAGTGGGTGCATACTGGTCTCCCACTGGCCTCCTGTATTATTTTTAAATGTTCTGCTTCTTACCATATGCTTCTTCTTCCCTCCATGCCTGAAATTGGGTATGAAATCAGGAACAATTATATAGCTGCTAGTTAAGTAAGCAGTTCTAGAGCATGAAGAGCAAGTAAGTGCAAAACTTACAGCTTTCAAGGAAGGGGGCTTCAGGTGTGTATGAGAAACTCTAAACAAACTGTGGCATTCAGTGTCTTCTACAGGGCAGGAGAATTTCCTTCCCTCCTACGATCCGTATCAAAACACATAGGAGAACAACTCTCAATGTTAATGGCTTTACATAACCCAGAGCAGTCCTTTCCTGGGGGTTTTAGGACAAGGCAATCAGTCCCATTATTATTTTACTGCCATAAGGGCGCTCTCTTCTAATGTATGGTGATAGAGCAATAATCTACAATGTACATTCTTATCATCACTCATAAGTGAATCAYATAAAACTCCTCCATTATCATACACCATAAAAAGATTAAGCCACATGCACATTTTAAAAGGTAATCATTATGTTTAAAGAAATGAAACTGTATTCTGAACGATCACAGTACTTTATTTAGCACAAGAGACTGCACCAATTTATTTTTTTCTATTAAAGCAGTTTTTCACAATTCTTTTTTGTTGGAAAATAAAAGCTTAAAGCCAAGCACAGCTGCTGAAAAGCATTAATGAAACCTGTGTCTGTCTAGCAGAATCAAAGCAGTAGGAGAGGTGGCAGCTAGCCACGGAAAAGGGCAAAGGAGATCGGGAAAGCTGTAACAAGGGAGCCATGAGATAGTAGGAGATAGCAAAGATTTACAAATGGGTTTCTTGTTACCATCCATTACCATCTATATCTGCATCTGGGCAAAATGTAATTCAACAGATTTGCAGTTTGGAAAATGTTAGTGCATTATGATAACATCAACATTGAACACCAAAACCTTTAAAGTGAATTACAACCACATTACATTCAGTAGGGTACACAGGATCTAGTTAAAATCTAAATAAACATGCCTTTGTAAACTTATTTATGGGATTGTGGGTTTTCTCAAAGGCATATGTATAGCCTGCTATTAATCTCAGAAAGCAACTGTGTTTCTAATAAACACAAATTAATATATTACTTTTTTTACATTTCCAAATTAAGTTGTATAATAAAGAGCATCCTTTTAAATCAAGGTAATGCAAGCTGRCATGTGCTTTCCTTTGTGAACCAGATGTTTTAATTGTTAGATAAGCTCCTAATAGTTTGCTCTTTCTGAAAAGAAAATGAAAGCATATGAATGACCTCTCCCTCCCCACGGCTTTCAGAGCAGCTACTTTTCTCAAAGATTAGGAGTCTCTTGGACTCAAGCCCTCACTCCTCTTGTATCTGCAAACTACAGTCTGAATTAGTTTTCTCCTTTAACAAAAACTCCTGCTGTGTTGGAGAATCTCTTAATTACTTTTCAAGCTTCTTGTGTTATTCTGGAACTCTATGAAAATCTGATTAAAGTGCTAATAAAATGAGTGAATAGCATTTTTTTTCTTTTTTAAGCTGGAGACTAAAATACAGAGCTACATTGTCACAGTGCAAGATAATACATGAATATAAATACATAAATGGTACTAAATGAGAGCCTTATGTCATAAAAATGTAACCATGGAAATTATTCAACCTACATCAAATAGCGAGAAATATTAAGGAGAAAACTTGGTAATTTAGGTATGTAGAATTCTTTATCAAGGTAACTTAGAACACTAAAGTTTTGCTCCCTTTGAGAGTTAAGAAAAAATAGCACACTTCCCACAGAGAACATCCAACTTGTTTGAACTTCTCCAGCTGATACTTGTGTTTCAAAGGCAGCCATTGGCTTCCAATTTGCCACCAGACATGAAGACTGTAAAGGTTCATCATCAGAGTTGCTTCAGCAAGAGCTGCTGTCTTTTTGATAACAGGTGTAGACTTATAAATCTGCCCAGCAAAAATTACATAGTATAAGGCCTCAAAGGAAAACAGAGATCTACAGCAGGGAATTGCAAACCTGCTGAGGTTTAACAGATGATCGAATAAGTCTTTGTCTCATCTGTAATATGCATCTTTATTTTGGCCTAAAACTTTCTGTATGCCATACTCATGACAGAAAATTCCCGAAGTCCCCAAATCAGGACTTCTGCAGACTGACTTAAAAACTGAGGCTCAGGGTAGAAGTGTTTCCTTTTTTAAAAAGGCAGTGATATGCTTGTGAGGGACTGAAGAAAGCTCCTGCTTTCTGACAGGTAGAAGGAAGACCTCAAAGAGCCCCAGGTGGTGAGAACCTCCATTACCCCATTGGTTTGTCTATTTGTCTCCTTCTCCATTACTTTTCCTAAACCCTGGTCCCTCAAGTCAATTTGGGATGTACATTCCCTCAAAATCTCTTGTTTCCTCTGTAATTTACCCTTTGAAGTGAACATCTGGATACAGAGCAAGTCTTCTTTTACCAGCTATTGGCATTTAATAACAAGACAACAGAGACTTGTATTTTTTAAAAAATCACCTTAAATACACATGCCCCCAGTGATCACAAAAACCATAACAACAGGAGCATGGTGTAGCAGATTTTGGAATCAACAATACTGGCATAAATCTGGAGAGATGCAACTACATCACATATTCGCTTTGACTTTAGAGAAACTGAAGTGAAGGTACTCCAGCAGGGGTATGGCGCTGGACCTGCATAGTATCTGCCAAACCAGGCTGTTCTTCAGTGCCTGCAGAAATTTATCAGGAGTTGAAGCTACCATCTTGTTGGGAGCAGCCACTTGGCCACAGCCTCTGGGCTGCATTCATGTTTCACAAGGGAGACATCTGCCTTAAAAAGCGGCACCGGTGTCATTCAAAATAAGGGCGAGACATACCATTCACTCCAAAGATGTACCTGCAATCTCACATTGATCCCATGAATGCTAGCTGAATACCAGCATTCACCCACTGATTCCTGGATATATGAGGGTACCTTGGTGCATAGACTTCTATGTGCAAAATACTGCTGCTTGGAAGAATAGCAGTTCCCTGTGCTTCCCCATGGGGAGTCRGGCAGCCTGGCAAGGGTGTTACACTGAATTCAGCTTCTTGCACTTTTGTACTGAGCACGAAGTCTTTCTTCRGGTTTCTCCTGCCTTTCTCAATAGGTACCTCCAGGCTGAGGTAGAAGGCAGCCTGATACTGGGAGCATGATATCAGATCATACTCCTTTCTCCAGCCACATGGCCCTTGCAGGAACTTTTCATATGAAATCACTGCTGATGTCCTCAGCACACAAGCCCCAGCAGCACGGGATTTCCAGTGGCTGTTGCTTAGTTCTAAAGATGAAGTGGAAAACGTGTAAATATTCATGTTTTGTTAACATTTAAATCTGTCTGCTCAAGCTAAGAGAGGGGAAAGAAAAGTAAAASAAAGGCTGGTTGCTGTGCTGGCTGGTTGCTCTCAGGAGACCAATTTGTTGACATCACTGACACCAATCCTGGCAGAGCAGAGTGTTCCTCTTTGGGTTCTTTCTCTGCACTTTACATCAGCAATTCGCTGCTCAATGCACTGCTGTCACAAATGGCAGGCAGAATATGTTTTTTCTTTCCTCTCCTGTAAATTGAGAGTAAATTACATTTGGTGTTTGTCCAAGAAAAAAATACTGTCTGCTATTGTAACTATCGTTGTGGGCCAGATCTTCAAATCTTTACTACTGGCGAAGGGTGTTGTCCAAGTACTGAGTTAGCAAATTGAGTTAGATTTGGCCATGTATCTTTTACATCTATGCCTTTAGCTTTCTGTCCTCCCAGAACTTGCAAGTAAATACAGTTCTTAGAATAGGGGAAAAAAAAAAAAAAAGAGAGAGAAGGGAAGGGAAGGGAAGGGAAGGGAAGGGAAAAAGAAAAGTATAGAAAAGAAAAGAAAAGAAAAGAAAAGAAAAGAA
>NW_020455644.1:98422-113318 GCF_003342845.1 Nothoprocta perdicaria
GAAGGGAAGGGAAGGGAAGGGAAGGGAAAAAGAAAAGTATAGGCTAAAATAAGTAATCCAAACTTTCTTGGTATAATTGCTCTTTGCCTGGGCTGACAAGAGTTCTTCATTTTAAATTGCAATTAATTTCTGTAATACACAAACAGGAGCTCTGATGATCTTGGTGTTATTTGTATGGGATAAAATGAATTCAAAGTGAATGGAGGTCTAAATAATGTAGTATCTATAGCCAAAATAATAAGTACCTTGTGGAAAATTGGATATCACTTATCTTTTCCTTGTTGTTTTTTCTAATGCTGGTTATTTTTCATCTCCAAATCATCTTACAGTTGGAACAAAATGGTATTTGTGACATTTGTTAAAATTTTGAAGTGGATCTGTCCACAATTCTTTCACATTGGTTTTCTGTAAAGACTGGATATTTCTAGTCAAAATCTTCCCCTTTGCACACCAAAGGAAGACAATTTAATCTAAACTAATTCTAAACTATTTTCTGATGAGACTTACAAATAATTTAAAATCTTTTAAAAATAGATGATATGCGTGATACATGTCCAGACATTTAAAAACAACAAGGAGAATAATTCGGTAAACAAAAGTTTCATTATAATTGATTTGCCTATCTCTGTCTCACAAATTTTTCCCAGAATTGTCTKCATGTGATGATGGCTGCTGTCATGAATACGAATTACATGGTTTAATGTCTTCTCTTTGCTGTGAAAAAGTGATTAAAATAGAATTTTAAGTGGAATCAGTGTATAAAAAGGTTACAAGTTATTACAGAAAATGTATTTTTACTGTGAGATTATTTTTAAATGAYGGGATATGGAATGGAAACACAATCTAGAAGGAGTGGAGAGCTGTGGAAGGATTCTATTGTATTCACCTGAAAAACTTGTTGTGTTAATAATACCCTTCTTTGATAATGAGATTTGTTTTTAATTAATAGGCTGTTTAACATGTGTGTTCCATTATCTTAGTGCTTCAGAGACCTCTTAGTGAAAGTAAAGACGCAGTGGAGGGCGGAGCAAAGAAGTTTGAGGTAGAGGTGGCCACACTGGTCCTGCAACTGGGAGGAGTGCATTCATGTCAGCATGATGCTGTGCACAGTAAGTTCAGCCAAGGAACATTTTAGCTTCAGACTGGATCTCTGCATAACTAGGATCTTTACACCTGTGCTAGGTAAACATTATCCTATCRCCTGAGGTGACATCCTACGTAAGGTACAGACAAATGCAAGGACTAGAGTAGAACATAATTTAAAACTGTATTACACCATAACACAGCACCATACCCACACTGGCCAGTGCAAACTGGGTAAAAGATCAGAATAAAAAGCTCTTGATTTATTTGTTTGTATAAAATAGATCAAAACCAAGCAAAATCGCCTTTCTCTTTCTCAGACCTTTTCTCCTCACATGACTTTCAAACTTACCTGATACAACAGATAAACTAGACACCAGTTTGCAGCCATTTCTGCTCTCTTAATCTGTTTTCAAGGAACTCCTATGAGAAATGGGCAAAAGGCTAACCCCTAGCCCACATGAAGAAATAAATATTGGTATCTAAAGTCCGGCAAAAGTGAAGCTGAATGTTTTACTGTGGCTGAACAAATACCAAAATATCACTGTTATTTTCTCTGATAAGAGTACCATCCTGGTGTTAGCTACATGTATCTCATAAAGCCAACTATACAAACTGAATTTACACTGGTGTAATCTGTTGTTATGTTCTGCTAGTTTTACCCATGCTGAGAAGTGTATTACTTTCCTAAGCCCAAATCCCTCCAGCAATATTGTTTCAACATGTGTCCTCGTAGCCAGTTTGTACTGCTGTTAATTACAGCAGTAGGAACTGTCCCTGAGTGAACATGTTCATTTCCTTCAGTAAGTGGAATTAAGAGAAGGTAACGTCAATCTCATCTGAGTTTACCGAGTTTATGTGTTAAACCACTTTGCAACTACAGAGTATTGACTATAAAAAGATTGCAACTCTTCTGGGTGATCACCATCTGGGAGTGCTGATCTGAGAGCAGGGTGTGAAAGCATGCAGCCTGTGTGAATTGTCTGYATCCTCCCATTGCTGCTGCTCTGCGTCATCCTTTGAAGTATTCCCTGAGGAACAGCATACTACCCAGCTGAAGCAAGCATGGTAAAGGCCAGCCATAATATCACATTTCCAAAACTGGTCTACTTCAACTTGAAATGAATTATGTGTGCTTTGTTTATGTATCTTATTTCTAAACCTTTAAAGTACTTTTTTTTTACAAAGCAGAAAGAATTTCCCCCCTGAAAGTGTGTGGAAGAAGATGTGACAGATCAATTAGCAATAAGATACTTAAGGCTAGCTTGTTCAAACAATACTCCCCTTGACAAGGGCTTAATCTGTAAATAGTCTCACTGAAATTTAATTAAAGACTATTTCAAAACACTCATTCTAGAAATATGGTTGGTGTTTTGAGTTTAACCAAACAGACTGGTTTTGTTCTACGTGTAAAATGACTTCCAGAAACCATTTATTATGACCCAAAGAAAGAAAGAAAGAAAGAAAGAAAGAAAGAAAGAAAGAAAGAAAGAAAGAAAGAAAGAAAGAAAAGGAAAATCTCTCAGTATTTCACAAAGTCTTTCTATTCAGTAAGAGTGATTTACCAAAGCATCTCAGTTCAGCACTTAAATGGTGCTTCCAGCTTGGTTCAGGGCAAAATATGAAAATATTACTTAAGGAGCAGTGCAGGAAAGGACTCAAAGACATGACTTCTCCTTATTTTCATTGCTCTTACRCTCCTGACTTTTTCAGTTTGCTGTTGAGACCCTTTAACAGTAAASACTCATATTTTATTTTGCGCTGTCCAAAAAAGTAATGAGAATTACTTGATTTCTCTTTGACCCTTCAGATCTACTCAGCATAATGCTAATGTATAGTTTATGTGAAGCTTGCCCAAATACATATATAGCCACTAATATGCCTACCTTAGCAGAGCTCACACATAGAGAATAAATTTCTGTTCTTATTCATAACTTCATTGACCTGTTTTCTCATGATTTTGTAATATAACATATGCACTTACACAGGGAATACTAGAGTTAACTGTTTTCTCTTTGAATATAGTTTAGATGCTAAATATTTAGAAGAGAGCAACTCTCTGTGATTAGTAAYCTCTCCACCAGTCATCAGACATGGTCTGTGAGTTTTAGTTTGTGAAGTGAGGGACAAAGGCACTTACATTACCACATCTGGAAGGGAAAAGCACACAAAATATTGGAACTGGAGAGGTAAGGCAGTCAAGGGACAAAGTCAAGGAAAAGAAAGTGTGCACGGAGAGAATGGGAAAAACTAGACAGTGTCTGGAAATTGAAAAGGAGGTAGGATTGGAGAAAAATAAGGCCTCACATACAAAGGACACATTCAGAGAAAATATTAAAAACAAGAAATAGAAGGAGAAAGAGTGGACAGTGAAGGGAAAGGTGAAAAGAAAGCAAAGACAAAGGTATAMAAATGTGTGAAATACTTGCTCAAACAGAATTAGAAAACAAGATGCTCTTATTGCTCATCATAACCGCCTTCTCCCTAGTTCTACTCTTCTTTGCATGCTGTAAGAACTTTTGAAGGGAGACTACACAGCTCTATCAGTTTTCTCAAGGTAGTTAGTGAGAGAGAACTTCATTCCAGATGCCAAAATCTGTTTACTACTAAATAAAAAAAGAATAAGGCCATAAGATGACAGACAAATCAAATTTATTATACATTATCATCTGTTTCCTAGAAGAGATAAAACAGTTTATTCGTGCAAAGACATATTTTGCTTTGGCTTTCAACCTTTTAAAGTGATATCATGTGCAAAACAGGGATTAAGTGGAGTTCCTGAAACAGTCACATTGTTTGCAGGCCAGCTATGAGAGCAGCTCTAGTCTTCAAAAACAGTCAAGTGCAAAGTCTCAGATGGAAGCACAGATGAAATAAGACTGTGGCTTTGCTACATCTCTGTGAGGAGCCCTCTGAAGCAGAAAAGAGGTGAAATGGTGCCTGTGATTTAGTAAAGAACCTGTCCTGGTAGAGCCAGGTTCTGCAATAGGGCATGAACTGCGATAGATGTGAGGTTTGGACACAGAAAGATTTGAAATCTTGAAAACTATTGGTTTCATATGAAGGACTGGCAAAAAAAAAAAGGCCCTCCAACAGACATAGGCCTCATTCGACACACTGAGACATCTGCTGTGCACCAAGAGCTGACAGATCTGTAAATAGGACCTACCAGGCCTTTATGCAGAAGGACATCAGCATCTGTATCAGGCAAGTGGAATATGCTTGCAGATTGACTACTGTGACTTTTCAGAGATACTTTCAACTTCAATAAATAATAAATTAAAGCTGGTTGGTTGTTGATTAATTCTATACCCCTGATATTCAAGGTCGGACACTGATCTAAACTGAGACCTTTTGGAATAACACAGTGGGACTTGTGGCTATGAATCTCTGTTGTGAAAGGCAAGGAGTACAGGTCCTAATCTTGGTCCCACCTGAAGGAATATGATAGTTAAAGATCTAAGTTTGTGGTCATTAAAGTGGAGAGGTTGAAGGCTGTTCTGCTCTCAGGAAAGCTTACAGAGGTTGCCAGACTTCTCCCAAGGGCTGCCACCTCCAAGCAAGGCGAGCTCATGAATCAGCTACCACCATTTACAGTGGCTGGCCTATTGAGGTAAACCAACATTGATTTTGGTTTATGCGAAACTGTAAGATCCAGTGAGTTGATTCATGAGCCATTCTGCCACTCCCACCACAGAGCAGATGCCTCTGGAAGACAGCAGGGTTGGGGGCATTAACTGTTTCAGCTATTCAACAATTTTGAATTTTAAACTACTACATGTGTGTAGTAGTTTTTCTCCACGGGGAATTCCTCCTGTGTAGATACCTGCAAAGGTATCTACACAGGAGGAATTCCCCGTGGAGAAAAACACAAAATAAACCAACAAATAAACAAAATTTACAACTTGGCCTGAAAAAAATTATAATAACTATCTGGAGTTTACTTAGGATTTCTGCCTTCCCGTAACATTTTTAAAACCACATTCAGTGTTATTACCAAGAATACAGCTGTCATCTGAGATCTCAGATGTGTTTCCTTCTATACCTTCAGTGAACAAAATTATATCACTATTCACCTTTACAGCTACACAGTGGAAAATAAAAGCTCTCTAGTGCTCACCGGTGTTTTCAAGAGTTACTAATATTTTGTGTTCTGATCTGGAACACTCAGAATTCTTTAGGAATATCATTTTTTTCAAGCTTTTCACATTCAACATGTGACTATCTCTTCTGGGAAAAGAAACTCAAGAACAGCATTCCATCACATAAGTCATCTTAGCTCTGCTTACTTGACATCCCCAGTTATACTAGAAAAGGCTATCCCTCCATAGCAAAAAAAAGGATGCCTTAGGGTTTTATTATATGTGTAAAACGTAGTACATTTTTATCAAAGGACTTATTATGACATTTATGAACTTTCCAATGAATTTAGATGCAGTTTCGAGCACACTTGCCTATACATCTGCTTCAGAGACCAAACTATGTAAAGTACATGAAACCAGAGCACCCAAGCTTTGATGCTTCTTAGTCAGTTTTGGTTTGCCTTTTGGGATTTCAGACCAAAATTATACTTGAGGGAATGAATTGTTATGAGTCAGAATAAAGAATATGTTATGTGAAGTCTTCCTTAAATAAACCACAGACTTTTGCATAGTTCTCTATTTCCTCTATAAATTTAAATGTTGCTTTAAGGGAGAGGAGAGGAGAGGAGAGGAGAGGAGAGGAGAGGAGAGGAGAGGACAATTATTTTGTAAGAGTTTTACCCTTGTTATGGTTTCAAAAAAGATAACCATTTTAAGGAGCATATTCCCTATAGTACTTTCAGGGCTGCTTTATGAAAATACATACATGGCAAATAATGTATGGCATCAATAAAAACTATTATAGTGGCAATTAGGATTTGATCCAGTCCATTAATGTCAATGAGAATCTTTCCATTGATTTCAAAAGAGTCTGAAGTTGGCCCATACTAAAAAAAAGTGTTTTTCAGCTTTTATGTCTACCACCTTCCACACGGGCAAGAGGAAATTTTTACTTCACCTTCTGGGCTCTGACCAATGGATTTTTAATTGGCAGTAATGACCAGACCATTATATTTAAATGGCCTGCCAATTTCTGGTCCGTTATTTCAGATTTGTGGGCTCAGTGAGCAGATRTAGAGGCAGCTGTGAAACTCTCAGCTTCTGTGGCTTTTCACCTCATAGGAGATGTAATATAGCAAACCATTTAGCTGGTCTCCCCCACACTAGGGAACTTGAGTCTGATAAAACAGTGCGCTCCAAGCTGCAGACTCACAGGAGTGAAAAACTGTCATTGAACCTCTTCCAACACCAAATTATATCTTCCATTGTCTCAAAGGAATAATAAACTCTGGCTGACTGATTGTGGAATATAATAATCATCTAGCTGAATTAGTGGGCATTCCTGGGAGTGACTGATTTCTGCTTTTTCCAAACAGTATTCTTTTTTCAAGTTAATAGTTCCTGTTATCAGCAAAACAGAATTTCACCATGTRTAACTACACGACAACTAAAGCTAACTATGTAGAAGTAGCAGTTTTCAGAATTATACTCCGTGTGTGTGTGTAGTCATAACAAAATACTCTTGTGCAAAAATATATGGCTGCAGAAAGCCATTTCCACTGACACAGTGTCAGGGTCCTGAGAGCATGACCAGCCCTCTGTGTCCCTGCYACCCTTGACCTCCCCAAGGCTCCTGCTTCATACCAGCCTAATACCATCAGTCACTGCTTTGCAAGGCCACATCAGTGCTGGCTCCAGCCTCTGCCTATCCAGGAGTCCCCACTTCCCACCCTGACTGTCATCCATGGGTGCCAGATGTGTCCGGCCCAAGCACAGTCCTTTTCCTGCAGCGCTATCTGATGGCTCCCCGGTGCTGCGGCTGTCCCAGCTACTGCTGGTGCCCCAGGCCCCAGGCAGATGGGATGAGCCATGATGGCAGGTCCTGCAGATAATGCCCCCCCAGCACATAGGGACTGGCACACAGTACCCCAAGAATTTTTAAACAAAGCTGTCTTTGTTGAAAGTGACAACACGCCTTTAATACTAGATCTGTTTATCGCATCTGGTTTGATGGAGATACTTGAAAATCTCAGTACTGTGTCAGTATACAGTTTTATAGCATTTCACTGATTTATTACCTGGTTTTCAAGGTAATGACAAATTGTGGCATGTTTTCTGTTTTCAAGTAACTCATGTCTTTGATCTTGTAAGTAAAAACCCTGAATTTGATGTCATTGAGTAATTCAACACCTATTTCCAAATTTGATTACAATATACAAAATAGAAATTCCTCTACTTCACCTGCAGACACAGGTCAAGTAGACCAAACAGGCTCACTCTCATAAAAGTATAAGCAGAAGCGTTTTATCTAATAGTTAAGCAATTAGAGCTTTCACCAGGATACTGCTGACATAGACACAAATTCCCTGCTTTTCCGAAGGGACATGTTATCTCAGGTTGCTGCCTTGAAAACAGGCAATGGTGCAGGAAAGGGACACGGGACTTCCTAATCTCTCTTGCTAATGCTGTTCCATTTTGAATGGGATCATTAAATATTAAAAGAGTGAAAGAGAAAAAAAAGATCAAAAGACAGAGAATGACTTTTACTCTGTTTGTTAGGCCTCTCACGTTTGCGATTCTGCTCCAGTGCAGACATAGTTTTTTTAGAGAGAAGAACAGCTGCAATGAGAGAGAACAAATAAGTGAAGTACCAAAGCACTGTAGCAGTTAGGACATGCGTCTTGGAGTTAGAAACAGTGTGGCTGTGTCCTTCCAGTCAGTGGAGAGAATTATATTTCCATTTCCCATATCATCAGTGATGGCTCCATCACCAGAAGATAGAATGGGCAAAGGTCTTCTGCTTATTTAGTTCCAGGAGAAAGACGCCAGCCAAGAAACAGTGCCAAAGAGAGGCACTTGCATTTGTGGAAGAGATTGTGCTGGTGTCAACTTCCTCCTTATCACTTCCTGACAACTAGGTCAGTGTCTTACTACTCCTCCAAATATTTGTGGATCCTCAGTATTCGAAATATAAAGCTCTGATAATGTATTTTATTTTAAATGCATAGCCTTAAAGAAGAGTTGTGAATTGCACTGGTTGATATAGCATCTATAGTAACAAATTGCAACAGACCTAAATGGCCTTTATGACCCCAGTTCTCTGCTATGCTGTGGGTTCCAGTTCAAAAAACTCTGACTTAGGAAATCAAACCAATGACACATTCCAAAGAGAAACTGGACTGCTTTTTCTAAAATTGCTTTCCACTTTTTCAAATTAGCTGTAAAATACAACAAATATCYACTTTGCACACCTACAGATACCTATGTCGAGTACAGACTAGTCAAATTGAAGGTTTACTTGGAATTAACATCATAATAGATACAGATAAGTAGAGTTTCAACTAAGTTATAAGGTCAAGCAAAATTCTTTAAAACACACTTCAGTAAGTYGCTTTGTCTGATCTGCAGTTTGAATATGTTCTCCATCCATGCCTTGTGTCATCTTTAGCTAGATTCTATCTTCTGGTGTCACATTCAGCTGAATTCCATGAAGATATGCACATGGAATGAGATGTGCACATGGAAYGACCTACAAAATTATATAAATCCAGTAATTTTTATCTGGCTTTAAAGTAGGTGCTTTGATTTTCCTTGATTCCATGCCCGTGCAGAGTATCTGATCTCTTTTTGTTTAGGGTCATAGTAAAGCAGCCAGGTTTAGATTCAAGCTTGGTGATTGACTCATGTATTTGAGCCTCCTGTAAGAGAAAAAGTGTGATCTGTGTTTGTGTGGCTAAGATGAGCTCAGTCTAACAGTGGTCAACAACCTGCTCACATTGCTCAGGCCTCCGAACTCTGGCAGTGATACTCGAGAGAAAAGTCTATTTAATTTTGTAGTAGGTGTGTTTGCCTGTGCTACGCCTTGCAGCTTTCTTTAGATTAAGTGGATGCCTCACCTCTCTCCTCCYAGCTGGCTCCCTGTGACTGTGCCTGCAGCCTTAGGAACAGTCCCAGTAAGATCACCCTGCCTCAAAGTTGCTGCCCCCACAGTTTGCCTGCTTTATCACAGGCAAGAGAGGAAGATAAGCACTGGCTTTTCTATTCCCTGCTCTCTGAGCATCTGCAGGAGGAGTTTGGTGGGGCGCAGATGGGAGTTTTTACAGCTCTAGCCACATCTATAGCCAAAAGATGTCATTTATTCTCTGCAACAGTTACCACTAAGGTTAGAAGAGTCAAATTCCATCCTGTGTTTCTCTCTGGACTTAGCCATTCAAATGGCTAGTCGAATGCAGCAGCTGCTTAATCAGCATTATTAGAATAGCACGTAAGTGATCTTAAGCCAGAAGAGATAATTTAAGTTTATCAAACTGCAAGTATTCTCCTCTGTTCCTTCCCGGTGCAGCCCGAACCAGGCCCCCTGGGTCAGGAACCTCAGGAAAGAAGTACAAAGTGTAACTAGCCTGTCTTGGAGATGCAGGGGACTTCCATTTCGCCCAGGAAATTCCCAGCAGAGAACATGTGGGTAATTTCCACTCTCCACAATCTGCTTCAGACTGACTGCAGTCCCTAGCGTTTCTGGGATGTGTTTGGTCATTGAGACTGAAAGGACTGCACTATCCTGCTCTGTGGGGTTTGTTTTGCTCTGGTGGATGCACTAGCCACCTTAAGGAGGCACTCTTGAAATGTGCATTAATCACGCATTAGCCATGGAGGATGATAGGCTTCACCTCCTGGTACCTTAACATTATTAAAAGGAGACATGAGTATCCACTGCTTATTTCTATTGTTGTTGGTTTTTTTTAATGTGTAAAGGAGAAACTTTCTAGACAGAAACATAAAGAGATCATAAGGAGATCCTCTGAATTTTACCCGTTTTTCTTTTTCAGAAAAAAAAACCCTGATCCTGTGAGTTCAGGTGTTACAGAACCAAAACAAAACAACAGGAGTGTGGAGGTGCTGAAGAGAGCATGGAAATAACCCCAAACAAACAAAAAAGTCCAACAACTTTCTTTTATAACTTATCTTCTCTTTTCAACATTGTCTCCTACTTATGGTGGAACCTACAGGCAACACAGGAAATTCTTCCAGTTACAGGTCACTGCATTACAATAGATTTGGAAATAACTATTTTCCACTTTTGTAAATAAAATATGAGATTTTTAAAGCAGTGGCTTAGTCTAGTATTCTGTTGTTAACAATTTCTGTCTGTCTAGAAACTAGAAGAGAATTATCCTTTGCAATCATCTTAAGTTGAGCTTTAAACTAGCACGTAAAAACAAGCCTCTGCTTCTGACACTAAGCAGTGATTTATTCCCCAACTTAAAGGAAAAGCCAGGCTTTCATTAAGAACACGGAAGCAAGTTATTACTTCTCTCCCACCCATCCCTAATACGTTTTATCTTTATTCTTTAGAATCCTGGATAGCCAAGTGCCTGAGATCCGTGAGGATCTCTAATGCCACATAGTTATTGTCCCAGTTGTTTTTTCTGTTCCAGTTCAATGATGCTAAGAGATGTTCTGCTTCTGAGCAAAGGCAAGGAGGACAAGCTGCAGATTCTCTCTCTCTCTCTCTCTCTCTCTCTTTTTTTTTTTTTTTTTGGTAGGTGAGAATAGATTAAAAGAGATCTTTAACTGTTTGCATCAGGCCTTACAACTTTTTTCCACATTTAATGGCTTGAAAGGATTAGAGTGAATAAATTCTAATGGTTTGGGGGTTTACTCAGATGCAAATAAAGAAGTCAGCTTAGTAATAACTCGTCTCAGTACACACACAATTATTTTACTTCAGAATGCCATAAAAATACTTTAAACAGATTTCTGTCTAGGTACTATCTAAGTAATAGGTTTACTCAGTGTTGAGGATTCAATAACATTTTCCTTGATATAGTATATAATGTTTTTAAGCAATGAAAGTATATACAATTAATTGAAAAATCTAATGAAATGTCTGCTACAGCTACCTTTCCCAAATCTATTCTTGCTACTCTGTTTTGTACTGGTGCTGAAACCTGGAAAACAAAATGCATGAGAAATCCTGGTCTCTGAAACACTCAAATGCTGTGTCCAGAGGCTTCAAAGAGCAGGGTTCTGTGAACTGCAGTTTACCTTTGTCAACATACAAAGTAGAATTCAGTAGCAACAAAATGATAGCAATATTGTAGAAAAAAAATAGATATGATGTGAGAACTCACTAATTAAAAGTAGGAGGAATAAACTTAGTGGGGATGTGGAAAACAAAACATAGCACAGGCCAGATCCTGTAGAGGATTCTTATGGCTCTGTATTGTCACAACAGTAGTACTGTATGTATGACTGTACTATCAGAGTCTTTCTATAAAGAAAGTCAATTGCAGCAGAGGAATCCCTTAAATGGCATAAAGCTTCTGTAGAACTTCATGCTATTCTACCTTCTCACCTCAGTTTCTCAGGATAAGGACAAGACTGGGAAACAAAAGGCTATACCTGGGCTACTGACTGCTCTCAAAACAGCACAATAGGATCCAAGAATTATCAAATACACTGAGCAGCAGGCAAGAAATGGGGTGAGTGACACAAGCTGAGATAGCCCCTGCTGAGTTGAAAAATGGAACAAGGTAATTCTTTACACCTTTGTTCCTTTTCCTCCAATCCTCTGCTGATAATAGCTTGGAAAGATGAAATGATCTGGTTCATTACGGTTTGTTTGAAAGAGATGAGTAGAACAATAGAGTGCTCCATGAACAATTGAGTATTTTCAAACTCAGTCTTCAATATAAAATATTTAAGTTTTGAGAGAAAAGTATGCTATCATGAGAGAGTTACTGTTACGCTTTCAGCTGTATAATAATTGAGATATTTCCTGGTCCTATCCCTACTTGAAGAAAACAGTCCACTCAATTTGTATGCCAAATATACACAAAGTTATCAGCTAGAAATCAACAACAATGCACATTTAAAAATATATACAGCAATATTAAAAGGATCTGTCCTTTTTAATGTGAGTCAACAATAACTCATAAATAGAAAAGCAGAAGAAATCTTAAAGTCTGGAACCTAAATTTATGTGTTATATATTTACATCAACTCTACTTAMATAGAAACTTGCCTCAAATTTCTCTAGCTTCACAAGTTTTGATTGACATACATGTCTTTACAGCAGACACTCAGAATCAAGAGGCCTTATTGGAAGTGTCCTTTACTACAACAGTCGTAAAGTATGACTATCTGAGCAAGGTGATCTTAACTGAGTAAAGCTGTAAGTTTTCATGAGAGTAAAGAACTCATGTTATTCTGGAGGTGTTCAGCATTACAAATAAGCATAATGGGTGACTTAACACTCCAACACAGCTGAAATCTATCATTGCAGTAATTCGAGCAAGTTAAAAAGGGACAGAATTTCAACATTTGTGACCCAATCTTTCAAAAGTCTTCAGAAGATTTTTGAATAACACAATATTATGCAGCCTTTAACATCTGATAACCAAATACTTAATGTTAGAAGGACTAAAGGATAAAACTGATATTTGGGAGCAGTTACCCTGACCAACTCTGCATAGGTAACGCTCATTCAAAACCTTCATTTTAAATATCAGAAGGTGCTCTTCAATTTATATTTTACTGCATGAGACAGTAAAATGACAATTATGAGACAATTATTAAATACAAATGCAGTATGAACATTGAGGTGGTACAATTTGTCTCCCCAGCTTAGCTGTCATCGATGTGAGCTGCCCTTTAGGGCTTTGGGCCAGAGGTTATGTACCAAAAGAAAAATCAGGGCCTGACTACCAGTGATTCAAAACCTTCATTTGGTGCTGAAACACTTCAGCACTCCCTTGAATTTTCTGGCATCAGGAATTTAAAACCCAGATTCTGGGACACAATATGACCTGTCCTATGCCTCTCTGAATTAGACTATTCACCGAGCTTCCTGTGGATTCTAGAAGGAAAGAAGACAGTGAAACACACAGAACTGCCACCGAAGCAACACACTGACATGGGCCATGGAGTTTCAATAGATGGGGTACTCCGAAAGGAAAATTTATGCCTCCTTAGAGGCAGGCACCTCTAAGCAATCAGAGACATGGTAAGGAAGCACAGTGGAAGACTCATTTGGAAGTGAATTTTGTAGCTTCCTGGATGGTTTTCARGAGGACTGTTTCTGAATGCCTGAAAGAAAGACATGATTTAAGTGATTTTAGAAAAAGGAGATTGTGATGTCAAGAGTGCGCAACACAGCCGGCAGCCTTTCAGCACGACAACAAAGCATCACTTGCAGGAGATTTGCATTCGTTAAAAGATTTTTATGGATCATATTCTGTTAATTACCTAGTTATTAGTCCTTGCGAGGAATCAGTGCATGCCAGCAGATAGAAACCCACCTAGCTGACATCAGGAGCTTTTCTTCATGAATTCATTAGAAGAAATAGGAAAAAAAAAATCTTGTAAATGCATATGCAAAAGGAAGAATTTGCTGACTGCAGTGTTTTTAGCTTAYGTGAAAATGTGACTGGGATTCTTTAATAATGAAATAAAAAGACACAATAAAGCAACCTATTTCAAAACAATTACTGAACAAAGAGGATGATTAATTTTATGTGGATAGAAACTGTAAAAGTAACTTTGGTTATCTGGATACAACACAAGAGACAGGTGCCAACAGCATTTTTTAACCCTTAAATATTGCAGTAGCGGTTCAAGTTCTTGATTTACATGTGTAGACTCCATCTCCACTATAATCATGAGTCAGAAAAAGCACACTAGTTCACAGCTCAATCAGGAAGAAACTTTTCCTTATCCACACCGAATAGCATGAACGCATTTTATTTTTTAATTTTCTTTAGTTAGGCCATCATCAAGAGGGAAATGACTATGATGTGCTATGACATGCCACTACCTCTTTGCCCATGTTCGGTATGCTTCCCTGTTAGCTGAAGAAATCACACAGAATCACAGGATGGTTGAGGTTGGAAGGGAGCTCTAGAGGTCATCTAGTCCAACCTCCCTAGACATGCCCTACATGCTCTAGGGACACCTTGAGCACGTAGCACAAGCCAAAATGTGTCCTATGTGAACATCAGGAGTTTCAGCAGTTCAAAGGATGAGGAAAAATACAATGGAAAAAATCATGTAGAAGCCATCGAAAGCAGTGGCAAATGAGGGAGAACGGATTTCATCCTGAGCAGGGGAATTCCTGAGGTCTGTTAGCTGAAGAAATGCTAATATATTTACGTAATCTAGCTCAGCACCGACTGTACATTATGTAAAGTCAGGAGAGGCAACGCCAGGGTGGTGTTTAACCACCATTCCAGCGAGACCAAAAGGGCCGGTTAACTCGGGGCCGGCTCTGCCAGGGAGCCRCGTTGTTCCAGGTCAGTGTTACTGACACCCAACACGTCATGTTTCAGCGCGGCTTGGCCTCGGTCTCGGCCGCTCCTCGCGTGGGAGGCGAGGCGCACGGGCCTGCGCACGGGCACGCGCTGCACCCACCCGGGCAGGGATGCCYTGAGTCACCGCGTGCCCTTGCGACCTGCCCCAGGGGCTCCTGGCGCTCTGCGGCTGCACTAATGCCAAGTGGCAGCGCCGAGCACCCCATGCTGCGGCCCCGTCTTCCCGATGGGAAAGCTCCCAGCCGGAGGAGGCAAAGCCGTGCTGCRAGGAAACAAAGAGAGAGGAGAGGGGCGGCCAAGAGCCGGGAAAGTTAATCCTGGCCGCCTGCCGCCTCCACTTGCTCCTTGCAGGGGACGCCATGTGGCCGTGGAGGGGCCCCCACGCGAGACACCCAAACTGGGGCCTCCTTTCCCCCCATCCCC
>NW_020455644.1:114133-246655 GCF_003342845.1 Nothoprocta perdicaria
GAGCGTCGCCTCTGGGAAGTGTCGCCGTCCCCGTTGTCCTCCCCCACGGGGAAACGGGTGAGTGTTTTGTGCGTGTGCGCGCCCCCGGGGCAGCGGGCGCTCCCCCCCGCCCCCGGGCGCCCGTGGGTGACCCCCCCGCGGTGCCGCGGTCCCCTCTGCCCCCCACGGGCTGCCCGTGAGGGTGAAGCGAGGCCGCTGCCCCTCGCGGGGGGACCCGCGCGGATACCCGGTCTGTCCGTGCCCGTCGGGAATTCAGACCGCTTCGCAAAGACATCATCCCCGGCTCTGCCGCCCTTGGGACCCGTCCGCGCCGCCAGGAGCTCTCTTTGCCTGGCTTCCCGTCTTCTTTTAGTTATTTATTTATTTTCCTTTCCCTTTGAGAAGGGAGGGTGCCGGTGGATGTATGTATGTATACACACACATACACATACGTGTATGTATGTATACATATGACAGTAGTGGGATCTCTTGGACGCTCTTCACTTAAAATTTACAGTCTCCTTAGAGTTGTCTGTGTTGATGCTGAATCATCTCATGTTGAGGGAAGGACTTTTAAGTCCCTTTCCCCCCCTCCCCACCCCCAGTTTTTCCAGCACATCGGCAGGAAGGTTAAAAACCCCCATGTGGATGCAGGGCAGCCCGGGGAGCTGGACGTCACGTTTCTCTTCTTACGCTATGTGACACTTGCAAACGCACTTATGGCTGTCTAGAGTCAAGAAATATCTCGCGTTTGTCTGTGTTGATTGCATGGAAATGTTTTCCGACAGTGTCATTCCCCGGTTGATTATTTTTTTCCATTCTTTTATTTGTTCATGTGCTTGTTTTCTAAGTTTGACCGCAATTGAAGTGCCTAGCTCGAGGACTTTTAAAGCACGCTTCTATCGCAGTGTTGAACGTTGAACTAGGCAAAATAGGTAAAAGTGCCGACATTAGGAAGGAAGGGCATGGGAAGAATTGGCTCAGGATGTCAGAAAGGGGACCAGAGGGAGAGACACAAAGCTGTGAGACAGAAAGAATAAGAAACTAGGCAGACATCAAATGACAGATTTCAGCCCTTCCCTGATGTATATAGTGACATTACATGTTACAGTAATTATATGCTCTGGGCTACTGTTACAGTATTTATCTGCTGGATAGTAACCTGAACTTATGAAGTAAATACAGTTGTTTTTGGATAATAGCAATATTTATGGCCGAGGTTATTCACAGCAGATGTCTATGTATACAGGCTTCATTATATATGCTTTTAACTTTCTGGCCACCAGTGCTAAATAATAGGTACATTGTAACAGCAATCTTCTGTTTAAAATTAGATGTAATAACCGAACATCAGAATCTGGAGTAAATAAAGACCATAAGAAAAAAAAACTTAAAAAATAGATTGTATTTTATTGTATATAGAAGCAAATAAAGCAGGTGCCTGCTTTCCAGTTTGCATTATAGTTATTCCATTCTATTTTTTAAATATTAAATTCATATTCTTCATATCTCATATTCAGAGTATGGTACTTCTGTCTTTTATTATCTCTTAAGTCTTCTTTTTCATTTATCTTAACATTTGATAAGGAGAATGTAAATATAGAATTCACSTGGGTAAATATGTGAATAATGGTAAATATATTGTTGTAGCTATGTTGTCCCATTAAGAATAAGCTATTTTGCACTTGAATTTTACAAATCAAACTATACATTATTTCTTCAGCGGCCTAGGTGTTATGTTTTTATATATGAATATATATTCATGATTTTTTACTGAAACCCCAATGTAGCTTAAGTTAATTAAGAGTAACTTATTTCTACATCCATCACTTGCTWTTTTCTATACTTTTAAAATATTTTGAGTGTATTTCATACTTGCAGCTTTTCTTTTCCTTTCTGTGTAGCCTCATAAATTAGACAAAATAGATTTAGTTCCTACTCAGGTCAGTTGGTTTGAGTTGCGTGACTAATGCCTGAAAATATTGGTTCTTCCATTCCAAAGTGTATACTGTTTGATAGTATGAAATATTAGTAAGGCTTTTCAAGAGAAGAGTACATTTATTTTTCTTATATGCATCTCTAGTGAGAAAGATTATGGCCTTTTTAAAAAGTGGCCTTTTCAAAAGTATGTTTTTTAACATAACCTCAATGATACTGTTGTGACTTTCTTTTTCTTTGCTGTCTCTTTCCATAAATATATGCAGAGAGATGAACCTAATCTAGTAAATGAACGTGGTTAAATCTGAGCCTGCAATCCTTTTGTTTTTATGTGTGAAGTGTTAAAATGTGTACTTTTAAGGGGAACAATTTTATTCTTAAACATGATGGCATCTGTATGTGAGATAAAAGAATAAGCACGTTGAAGTTAACAGCAATTTAAAACTCTTTGTGTATGAAAGAGCAAATTACTGATTTGGATTGATTCTATCAAAAACCTCCCAGATACATGGGGGTTGCATGTAGGCGAGGAACGATTGGCCCTGTGTGCTGTGAAGGTGGTTCTCCTCTTAAAATCTCTTAAAGGAGGACATATAAAGTATTTATGTGTGCTGTAGATTTGGAGTTAAAGAAGAGACTTTCTGCTTTTACTAATTTTTTCAAACAGTCCTTGCCATCACATTTGCTAATTTACAACGAGTTTTTTGTGGACACTTGCCTTTCGTTAGAATAGTTAGAGAAGTTATGACAGCTGTAACAATGCATTTGTAATTCTTCTCCTGTCGGCATATTGTTCCTTCATTCATTTTTAAGTAATAAATGAAAATAGCTAACTAGTATCTAAAGTGTGCAAAAATGTATCAGCTTGACTTAACGAAACATAAGRAAGAGTCTTGTAGCTGGTGTTCTTTGACAGCTTTGTTGCCTGATGTCGCTTGAACTGATTTAATTGGAAGAATATTTCCTTATATCTTCCACCAGTGTGTTTACCATCCTAGAGGTGCTGCTTTAATAAAAGCAAACAGTTCTGTGTTAGTACAGTTTGGTTTCATGAATGTTTCCATCAAGYATGTCAAATAAGATGTGAATTTTGTAATGTGGAAACCCACACAATACACTTGGAAAGAGCTCRTAGATTTATTTCATATGGGAAAACAGAGACTGTTAAGATAGTAGTAGYTCTTAGTTTTTAACAAACTATTTTTATTTTGAACAGGTGGCATAGTGATGAAATAGTTACATATCTTTGTGTTTTTTGCTTTTTTGTTTTGTTTAATTTCTCTATATTGCTCTATTGATTAAGCAAAATCTTTTGCTTTATTTCCTTAGGATATAAAAAATATTATCAGGCGATTGCTTCTGAAAAAGCTTTAACTTCTCTTTTTTCTTTATGTTTAGTGCAGCATCTGCCATGTCTACAGARGGGCAGAGAGTTGATGATAGTCCAAGCACTAGTGGAGGCAGCTCTGATGGAGATCAGCGTGAAGGTGTTCAGCAGGAACAAGAAAGGGAGCAAGTTCAACCCAAGAAAAAAGAGGGCAAAATATCAAGCAAAACAGCCGCTAAACTGTCAACCAGTGCTAAAAGGTAGGATGATCTTTCCGATTGCTTTTTTTTCCCCCCTCTCTCCTTTTTCAGCTGGCCATCAGATGTGTATATTGATTTACTTTATTCATTTTCTTATTGTTTTATTACAGCACAGTTATGTCAGCAAAATAGTCTTTGGAGGCTAGTCGCAGTAATGAGACCTGTGTCCTTTTTTTCTGTTCTTGACGGATTGGCTCTCTTTCACGTGGTTTTAATAGTAGCTTGCATGATAAAAGCTGACATTTTTTTATTGCTAGTAAAACTCAGACAGTTTTGTAGCCTTATAAAATATATCTCTGTATGTTTATGTATGACTGATGTTGAAACTTGTCAGTGTAACTTACAGTTAATTAACCATAAACATCTCAGACAGTTCACTAACTCAGYGTCTTAAGAGACTACTGTAGTACCTATTGCTATATGTAAAGTACTGTATTTCTTTTTCCCAGATGGTCAAGTCAGAAATATTTGAGTGAACAACAAATATATGTTGATTTCATTAGTTTAAACCATAGTCTGTTTTCATATCCTTTTTCTTTCTGCTGGAGAGAAAATACATATTTGGAGAAAGGCTATTCAAGTTATTCTATCCTAGCATGCCCATTTCCAGATAATGATTGTCATGCTCAGGCTGGAAAGACGAAGCAGTTAGGCGAGTGTTGCTCTGTCAGTACAGACAGTAGTATTAGTCCAGAGCGCAGAATTTAAATGCTATTATGAAGAACTAGTTGAAGTATACTTTTAAAAGAAGCTAACCAGAGCCTAGTTCCTGRATCTTAAATCCATGTAAACTGACCACGGGAGTCGGGGAAACCATGGGAGTTGTGTGAGTATGTCATTATGATAAAAGAGGAGGATTAAGGCCTTATTGCCGTAATTTATAACATACGCACATGGTAGAAGGCTGTCAATACCAGTGTAAGTGTGCTTACCTGCATCTTTTCAAGATCTTTTTTTTTAATCTGTGATTAATCCTACCATTTACATTTTTCTTCTGCCCTGAACACTCTTCCAGTTTCCACTGAGGAGTCRTCATGCTTTTCTTTAGTCATAGACACTAATGCCTTACCTGTGTAAGCCATGTAAGCTTTTTTTATTATTATTTTCCTTGGTAAAATGCTTTCTCAAGAARCATGCCTACCATGACACTATTATGAGACTGCCTAGTTATATCAGTTACAGGATGTCCAGCAGATCTTAGCAATATTTCTTTTTATGACTAAAAAGTGCAAAAAACCTCACTTCAAACCATGAAGTTATGCACATAATTAGTCCTTGTAGTTGTTATCCTTTCTGACCCTGTTCTCTTTCCTCTGCTTCCTATATGTATTTTAGTACTAGAAGTCCTATCTAGTTCAATATTCCTAAAACCATCAAGCCCCGTTTCTGTTTTTAACGTCTTTAGAAAAGAGTCTATGTATTGTGAACTTTGTACAATGTCTAATATAATGATGCTACAAATCTGCAAGGGCCTGTGGACACTATCCTATTRAAAAATTAATAATGATATGTCAGAAATTAGTCTGTTAAGATTAGCTTTGTGTCTTCAAAGCTTAGAGCTTATATCAACATGCATTTTGCAGTGATAAAATTACTTAAACCTTTTAAAGTTTAATCATATCTGCTTATGGTTCTGCTGAAACTAATTATGCCAGTTGCTGACAACAGTACATTTGTCAGTTAGACTCTCAAACAAAGGTGTACAAGTATGTACTAATATGACATAGAAATCTATGATTATACTTTTTAAAAATGSAGATTTTTTTAAAAAATAAAAATATTTTAAGAGTGCTTTAGATATGTACACTGTAAGTAATATTTTTGAAGAAAGTATTTTAGGAGCATTGATTGTCATAGCACTATTTATAGAAAAATCACAGTAATTTTTTTTTTATATTCCATCTAAACCCAGTATTAAATTGTTAGTGTTAGGATGACATTTTTGTAATCATTCTTAATCTGACTAGGTTTTTATTACAGTTGACTTTGTTTTTTAGGTGGTTTTTCTTTTTTTCAATTAGAAGCAGTAATGCCTCAAGAAAATAAAACCCTCAAATTAAAGTTTAGGATTAAAGGGAGAGGACTAATATTACAGAAAAAAATAATGTATTATCACATATTAAGGACTAAGAGGGCTTTTTTGGTTAGAAATGAAATCTGTTGCAGAAATAAGGCTGTAGTTCTTCATTAGAAATTCTATTAGCCAGGTTAAAAATGTTCTTTTTAATTGAAACAATTTAAGATAATTCATCTTTTCTAAGTGAAAAACTTTATTATACTTTTGGCGAGTTTTTCTTCTATCAGCTGTTAAATTCTGTGACGTTGTATGGTATTACTGTAGAATCCTCATAATGTTCACTTAACAAAGACAAGTGTTTCATTTTGCAGTGGCTTCTGATAACTGTGTTACCGTTAGGGCAGTCAGCTACAAAAATCTGCAACAAGGCGGTGTATGATATTTGGGACTTTGGTCAAGATGCCTTAGTTTATGTTGAGCCCTGTCTGTTGGCACTGTAATACCAGTAAGGGGATGTGGCACTGCAGCTAAATCTTTCYCTGGGGCATTTGGACTGAAGATTTGATTCTAATATGAGTTTGAATGCAGAGTTTTCACAATTGTAAACCCTTAGAATTGGATCTTGAATTGTACCCGGAATTGTAGTTATAGTACTTTTCATTTATATTAAAGCTGTGTAGAGAGTATCTTGAATTAAATTGAGTCATACATTTGTAGTTGGAATACTCTTTTCTGATTTGTTGTTGTTCCTGTATGCTTATAATCAATTAGTAAGAGTTACTTTTAAAGAATTTTCATTAATGCTGTCTTTTAGCAAATCAGGATTTAACGGTGCACTCACTTCTGTATCTTATTTATATCTTCAATGGTGTATCTAATACTTCTGCAATTTAATGCTTTGCAAAATGATTTGACTGTGGAAGGATATATGAAGATACTTGAATTACTATATAAGTAGCAATGATTTGCTTTTAAAATCTATCTATACTTGAATTACTATATAAGTAGCAATGATTTGCTTTTAAAATCTATCTATCTATCTATCTATCTATCTATCTATCTATCTATCTATCTATCTATCTATCTATCTATTCCCTGTTAGTGTTGTTACAGGGAAATCAGGAAGGCAGAATGCTGTCATATGCAGTTCCTCTGTGCTAATGCTACGAGAGAGAGCTGCTTTACAGGTGTTATATCTTACAGCATATGTCATACAGTGTACCAGTCCTTCATTTTTCCTCACCCAGAGGGCATCACCTTAAATAGCAACCTTTCTTACCTAAGATGTCAAGATTGAGAAACTCACTGCATATCACAATTACAGTTCAGACATGGAATTGAATTGCTGTCCTTGAAAACAGCAGGTGTCTTGTTACCTTTTAAGTAGCAAATCTTAGAATGACCTTTGAATTGAGAGAAGTGTAACCATTCTTGGCCAGCGTAGGAGCTCGACAAATAGATGTATTGTTTTGCTGGGCTCCCGATGTTGGTAGTTTAAAATCTATCAACCTTTGGGTCCAGGCCTGGCTTTCTTTCTTTCTTTTTCTTTTTTTTTAATCTTGTATCCTCATTCAATTGTGAATTATATAAAGAAGTTTTTTTTTGTTAAACTGAAATTATAATCTATGGAGTAGCAGCTAAATAGTGAATTTCATTTGTTAGAAATGTAGGAAAATAAAATGGAGGTATTACGTTTTAGCACTCTTTTTAAGGAATCAGATAATAATTGTTGGATATGTGTTAAAGATGACAGGACTTTTTTTTTTTTTTTTTTTTTTCGAAAATAGCCCTGTCACTCATACGTGTATCTAATATTAAAGGCAAATATTTATCTTCCTCAGCATAAATCTAACCATCTTTAAATCAGTTTCCTGCAAAATAACAATCTATAAAAGATTGAAATACATACCAATTATAGAAGAATATGTTATTTATAAAATAGTAAAAAAACGATCTGGATTTTAGGTTCACCTAACAATTGAGGGTTTTCTTTTAGAAAAACAAATATTGTAAAATTAGCTTATTGTGGAAGAATACTTTTGTTTGTTTGTTTGTTTTCCTGTTAATTATACTAGAAAATCCTCTTAGCACATTAAGTTCTCCCTTAGCTTTAGGGACTCTTAACTATTTCATGGAGAAACAGCAGACAGAACCCCTAGGCTTGGAACAGTAGTAAACATGTGCCTGTGCGAATTAATAATGTTTGAAATGCACAATGTACTTTTGTGCTTCAGAATTTAGAGATAGATTAACCTTTACACTTTTACTAGAAGGCAAGTATGTTTGTTCATTCCCATTAGTAAAGTAGAGTAAGGGAGGGAAGAGGAGGGAGAGAGAGGGAGAGGTCAAATGGTTTCTCTAAGACTAAACAAAGAGCATCAGACCTGACAGTGCAAATTAAATGTCCTGTGTGTACAGCCCAGGGCTTTGATTACCAGCGAATATTTCTTCGTCCCTTCTCTCCCCAATAATATAGTAGCATACTAAGCCAGTGTATCATTAGTGTAAATATAAAATGGATAAAAAAATAAGAGCCCCTTTTACTCCCTGACACGATTAAAAGTGGCTGTCCTGAGCCAGAAAAGCCATAGAAAAAGATCSAGAAAGGACGCTACAAAAACTGTTTGTTGCCAGAGGCCGCGTGTTCTTCTCGGGCGAGCCCTCTGTGGTCACTGCAGGAAATGAGGCACATCCTCCCCCGCGCCAGGCTCCGAGGGCAGCTCGCGGAGATGCAGAGCCGCAGTGGAGCAGCTCTTTCCAACAAAGGCCGGCTTGCACTTTGGAAATCTCTATCAATGCAAGGCTCTCTGGGATGTTATTTGGTGATTTTAATTGTGACTTTGAGTGCTGTGACATGCGAGCAAGCTATTGCATGTCAGCTGCTTTGCAGAAACTGTTTCTGAATGTGCTCTCAGCGTGAATGCAAGGTGAATTAAAGCAGCTTACTCTTAACGAAACAGGAGTAAGGTGCAGGTATCGCTTTCAGTTTGGGTTGCCAGAGACTGAAGAGCAATTGATTGTTATATTAATATGTTTTAGCTTGCTTGTATGAAAATAATTGTGAATGAAACATCTATGTATTGCCTGCAAGAACAATTTTTTCTTTTGAACACAAATACAAAGTAAGAGACTTTTAATTTAATTTTTATCATTTAACGAAGAAAGTTGTTTGGCTTCCCTGTCTACTCAGTCCCAGGGAAAGCTGTATCTAGAACTTTTTCAATCCTGAAAAGGAAACTGGGAAAAGGGAGCAGAATTTAAAAAGAAGGAAAGTTTTTGATCTAGGACGTAAGCTACGTTTATTGTCAATCCATTTTCAATATGTCTCACATTYATTGTAATGTAATGAAATATTAACAGCTGTTATTATTATATGTAGAGCTTAAAGCAAAGGAGTAATCCATGACTCTGTAGAATACCAATGTCAGCATTCTGAAACTTCCCCAGTAGTGGAAAAAGCAAACTAACTTGCAAACTATTAAATTGAAGGAGATTCCATATTACTTAGGTTTTTTTCTATTTTGATTTTGTGATAGTATACATTTAAAAATCACAGTTTTACTTTGTCATGAAAAGAAGAAATGTTTTAAGCATCTGCTACACTCTAAAATCTTCTTTTTAAAAGATAAAAYGTATTTTTTAAATTTTCTCTTTTGTTAACCATAGTGTTTGTTATGCTTAGACTTCATTAAGCAGCATGTATGGAAAGAATAAAAAAAAAGATTACTGGAGATGTAAATATTTCAATGAATAAAATAAGCAAATAAATTCCTGTCCCTCTGTATAAATGCATATAGTCAGGGCAGATAGAGGTTGGAAGAAAAGATAAAGTGTCTGAAAGATTGTTTTCTATCTTTTGAGTCACAGCAGTTGGACTAATAAAAGATTATTACCTCTCCCTACAAATTATTTTCCAGATTAAAAAGGGTAAAGGAGTGAAATTTCTTGTTTGGTCCTATTCCTGTTCTACCTTTCATTCATTTATTCATTACAATCATAAAATCAGCTCGTAGTGGCATAAGGAGAATTTTGATAGTGGCTATGAGACTCTTTAGTGGATAAATTTGTATTTGGATCTGAACATTACACAGAAAATCAGAGTAAACTGCTCATTTTTGTAATGTGCGCCAATACATCTGAATGTTTATTTTGATATACCAGTTTTTGTGCCTGTGTCTATGTGCGAAGTGGGTGGCAGTGGTTTTTAGCAAGATATGTGCATCCTGGAGGCTGGGCCTGAGCTCTTGTGCTGTGGCTTTAGCATCTGTCCCAGGAATTTGAGCTCTATTATTATGCAGGTTTTCTCTCTTAGTGTGGGGAATAAAAGGAATAGTAAGCTGCTCCCACACGTGAAATCTTGTGCAGGAGAGGGGGAAATATTGAGGATATGTTAAATCTTTTTTCTTTCCTCTCTGTTCCCAAATGTTGTTCTTGCACTGAATTAACCTAAAATAAAGCATTGGGCACAATAAGGTTCATTGGGAATGTGGCCACAATACTCTTGCTTAGGGGGTCTGACAACTTCTGACCATATTGCATTTGTAAACTCTTCCTCTACACATTTAAATTTCCTCAAAGGGGGAGGTGCTGACTTTTGTGCAGGTGTTGGTGCGAAGGAAAAGAGACTGTGTTGCCAGATGTGACAGGGGGCAGGAATTACACCGCTTGGCACAAGAGCATAAGCTTTGGAAGGTCTGAAAGATATTTTAACAACTTAGGAGCCCCGGGCAGAGTAACTGTGAGAACACTTTTAAGAAATATAGCATTGCAGGGATCATGGTCCTGTCCAGTTTGCCATCTGTATCAGTAACCTGGAGGAAGTCCGAGTGCCCTCTTAATGTGTTTGTAGAAGCCAACAGTCTGTAGGTGTAAGGGCAGGGCTGTCATTTGGAAGGGCCTAGACAGACTGCAAGAAGAGGTTGACAAGGACTGCCTAACATTCAGCAGCCATCAAGCCCTGTGCTTGGGAAGGAACAACCACTTGTATCCACGCAGGCAGGAGACCAACCAGCTGTGGAGCAGATACGCTCCGAAGGACGTGGGGCTCTTGGCAGGCAGCGAGCGGAGCGGGGCCAGCCATGTGCTCTGGCAGCAGCCAGGGCCGACTGCAGCCTGAGCTCTGCCAACAGGAGCACAGTCAGTAAACAGAGGAAAGTGGTTATCTCCCTTTGCTCAGTGCTCATTAGAGCACAGCTGGAATAGTGTATCTAGATATGGGGCCCTCCACACAAGGACCTGAACTAGAGCAAGCCCAGTGGAGGGCTCCTGTGCTGGCCATGGGGCTGTGGAGAGGTAGCTCAAGGTGAGACCCTCCAGCAAACCTTAGGGAAAGTTAATGAAAAGATGGAACCAGGTGCTTTATATGAGTGCGTGAATGGAGGATGAGAGACACCTGACATAAAATGAAATAAGGGAGAACCTGATCTCCTGGTCTGATCTTGCAGCAGATTCAGCTTTGAGCAGGACACTGAGCAAGACACTGGAGTTTTTCTGGGTTCTCTTCCACCCAAGTTGTTCTATAATTCAGTGAGGTGGTTTATTGTTTTTTTASCCTGCCCATTTTAAGGGATGTAAGAAACTGAATTCTGGAGAACAAAGGACAGAGCCTGAGGCACATGGGCCAAGGAGGGGGGTCTGTGAAACAATGGCTGTGTAAGTGAGCAAACGAACTTAGTACCCTGACTTAAAGAAAAATTCAGGGTTTATTTGATGGCTGTTCATGGAACAACTTGTTCTAGATTGAAGGCTTATTTTTCAGACAGGATTTTAGAATCTGGGTTTAGTCTGACATTTTCTTGAACAGTTGTGTGCAACTTTATAGAATCAGGTTTCCATTGCAAATGAAAATTATATTTTACTGTTATTGATTGCTTTAGAAATATTTTGTAAAGTTGAAGGAAACATATTGTAAAAGAAATAATCCTGATAACTTCTTTTTTTTTCTTTCTTCCTAAGAATTCAGAAAGAACTTGCAGAAATCACATTAGACCCTCCTCCAAACTGTAGGTAAGTTCATATGTTTTTTTAAAAAATTGGAATACTTGGAGAAACTGCATAGAGGACTGGGTAAACTTTGGCTATTCTATTGTACCAATTACTTGTAATTAGTGCAAATTAGTAATTTTGGAATAAAAACTGTTAGGTAGCATCTTTACCTATACACAAAAAATGATACGGTATACTTTTGATAACAGAAGTAATAGTAAAAACAGCACTGAAATATATGTGTTAATAGATACATGGTAAAAATCAATTCATCCTTCAACTCGAGGTATTAAATCAATAGTGTTTTGTTTGATTCTGCAAAATGTAATCTTGGTGGCAGTTACTGGTTTATGCTTGATTCCTTTTTCTTGCAAATTGTTAACATGCTGTTAGTATAATGGAGAAAGAAAAATGTTAACGGGACAAACTGTTATTAATCTTCTGAGTGTATTTTTGGTGATCAATTACATTGAGTGAAAACCTACTGAAACAGAGTATGCCATGCTGTATGCTTTGGAAAGGATTCCTTTTGTCATAGTTCCTTTGTCAGGTGTGTTCACGTGCACTGTTTCTAAAATTTGCTTTGAAATGAATAACGACATGGGCCTGGAAAACCTTGTTACCTTGTGGCCTGGGCCTTACCCAGCTGTTTCTGGGAGGCTGTCCCAGGATTGTGGTCTGTCAGTTTGACATAYGGTCAGTGTTGGAGTGATGCCAGGGTTGTGCAGCGCGGCTTAAAGGAGCCCCTGCAAAGGCACCTCTTGCAGTGAGAGGTCAGGCTGAACGCAGAGGAAGGGCTGCTGTACAGGTCTGCCGACTGATCTCGACTGATGTGGTTAGCAGGATTCATTCTATTAGTGCACTAAAAAGAAAGATTGATAGAAACAGCTGATTGCATGCAGCTTTTGTAATAAAGCCCAGTACATTTCAGTATCAAATGAACGAAGGAACTAGTAGTAAAAATGGCAGTCAGTTTTATTGTTTCGGTCTGTTGACAAAAATATGTGTGAGAGAATATTCTAATAAGGGTTGATGTGCTTGTGCTGGATCTCTAGATATAAGTCAAGTGGTTATGTTCTAAAGCACCATGTAGTGAAGTAGCCTTGCAATACTAGTGTTCAAAGAGTATTTCAGTCAATTAGGATGAACAGTTCTTTGCCAGATAAAACATTTTAATAGCTAAGCTGTTCTGTCATACTTATGACTGTGTGCGAGTCTTCAATCACATCAAAGCTGTTTCAAATGGCAGATCTTTACTTAGGTGTTGATGACTGATGCCTATTAGTGGATTGATTTGTGGAGATGAATATAAAACTTCAGTATGTTGTAGGAGAATGTGTAAATCTTTGTACTGAGTGTAAAAGTCTTTGTATTTAAAGCAGTTATTTGTTTTAGTTTTCTGAATCCCTCCCTTTGTAACAAAGGAGTTGTTTCAGTATTTAGGATACTGTTTGCTTCTCTTTTACTAGCAAGTGTAAAGTGAGCATTGGCTAGCTTGTTGGAAAGCCTTTTGGTGATTTGCAATTAAAGAAGGAACTGGAGTTTTTCTATTCTGAACTATCTACACTAATGGAAAAAAAAAAAAAAAAACAATAAAATGCACTGCATGTTACTGTTTTGCAAAAACAAAAAATACATTTAACTGTGTGTGTCTGTTGCTTTAGCACAGTTTTTAAGATAGAAAATTATTTCCTGTTGTGATCTTGATAGATAACCATTAGTAAGTTTACTATTAGCAAATATATTTTTATAGTCAATAAGGAATCACTTCATTTAGTTTTATGCTCTGTTGACATAGCCTAAACAGTGTTTTCATTTGAATTTCATCTATTTCCTGTTATAGTTAAACATTACAAAATAAATTCATCAGCCAGACACAATTCTCCAGTAAAATGTATACCTGTACTTTGCCCGGAAGTGTTGTTAATTATTTCACTCGTAAGTTCTGTTTCATCAAGATAAATTCCTTATTAATATARGCTACTTAAAGTGATTACAATCCCAGTCCACCTTGTCTTTTATTTCAATGAGAGGTTGTACATGTAAAATAAATCATGACTGAGTAATAGGAATGCAATCAATCTCAAATGTGAAGTCACATAATGTGGAGGAAAACTACAGAACTCTTAATCCTCAAAAATACTATCTTCAGTAGTATTTTTTAGGGACTGTAACAGCCAAGATATTTAATTAAGTGGGAACTTGAGTAGAATATTGCAAAAATGTTGCAGGATGTCTAGATAACTGCAGTAGGCTCAGGGTGCAGTTTGTCCCATCCGGTGAAGAAGCGAAATGGAAGAGCCTGYAGTAAGAGGCAGTGCAGGCTCCGAGGGGGCTGCTGTTTCTGCAGCAGCTGCACTCTTAGCACTTGCCCCACTCATCCCCACAAAGAGAACAGGTTACTTAATCTCCTTGCCTGTTTGAAAGAGAAAACATTTTGCTGACATTTAACACTTTGTAGCAGGCAGATTATCAGTATTGCAACTTGAAGCTTCTTTCCAAACTGGAAAGTTGAAGATTGCAGAGTTTTTTTTAATAAAAATAATGATAATAAAAAATTCTGCCACACTAGTCTGTAGAAGTGGAATTAGTATTGTAAAAAATGGTTACTTGCTTTGCAAGGTATCATTGTATTCCATATTCTCTGGTTTGCATTCAGAGCAATGGAAAGACTCATACAGACTGTGTAAACTTTGGATCTTTTCCCAGCAGTCAGAATATTAAGTGTCAAGAAGCCAAGTTGGGAGGAGGGTAGGAGATGAGCAGTGTAATCACTGCTATTTTCAGGGGGATTTGTGTTGTAAAAACTCTGTTTTACTTCACTTTAGCAGAAATAATTGGATATTTTCTGGTATATATTTCCTCTTTTACTGTCATACAGAGCTGTATTATTAAGGAGAGCCATGAATGCTGAGCAGCAACCTTTTCTGTTTTAAATACAGCATTGTRTAGTTTTAGTGTGTCAGGGGACAATATAGCCAAAATGTAGAGATACTCCATTCTTTTTATTTATTTATTTTTATTATTTTTCTCCTCCCCTGCTCTGCTCTTCTGTTCATTGAAACACTAMGGCTTGATTGCTAGAAATTTTGCTACCTGTATTGTAATTCTGAATACAGGCTGTACCTTTTCTCAGATGTGGTAAATCTTGGCTTTAATGGCTTTTTATTACATATTGTGTTGCTGGAAAGTATGGGAATAGTCAGGAATTCTTGTAGCCTTCTCAGACTTTCCGTGCTTTGGGTTGTATGTTGTCAAAGGCAATAGATTTCATACAATGCATCTCCTGTTGTCAATGCTGTGCACTATTTCCCCTCTCACTGGCAAGAGAACAACATCTCTGTGGTAACTTATACCAGTTGCTTACATGGGAAAGTAATATTTGAAAATATTTTGTGTATTTTTAGCTTATTTCAGTGTGAACTTAGCAGCTGAAAATGAGGAGAGCTAGTGCAGAGTGAATAGCAGCTCTCTGTGGACACCACTTGGAACCACTATCCCAAATTTTCCCATTAAGTTACTATTGTCCCCTATTTCTTTTCCATCTTACAGTGTTTCYTTTTGATTTTAGCATATTTGCAACCATTATACTCTATTCTGTATTTTTACTGCAATTCCTTTCATGTGCATGTACTTTATTTCTTTTTCCTTGTAGCAATATGGATGATACCTAAATCTGAGAAACAGCTTAGTGCAGTTTAGTGGGTAGATTGACCAGTTCTTGTTCTAAAATGATTTTAAACCCTGAATGTAGTTTGCTCTCTTATGTCGGTTGGGAATCATTATGATTTTGTTTGCTTCYTATACCGCTTCCAAAATAGATAAACATAAATACCCAACACAACTAAACTCAGTGTTTTCCTTCTGAAAATTATCATACTGAATTTTTCTTTTAATTAATCCAGTTCTTGGAGCGATGTAGAGAAAGGTCAAATTTGATGGAAAATGCTGCAACTCAGCTTTTGCTGAGAGGACAGTGTGTCTGCTGGGTGCCTTTCTCCCTGGTAGTCATTGTGTTAAGYCCAGCATTCCTATGTAATATTTTTGTGGCTCTCTTTTTGCTTCAATGATGAGACTGTGATCTTTGCAACTGTAAAGGAYTGTGTGAACTCTTCAAATTTAAATAATTTCTCTTGTGGCCATTTGCTTATGTGTTGCCTAATACCACTTTAGAGGACAGACATAAGTAAGGAGTAGAAAACAAATGCGCTATTTCCTGGGAAGAGTGGGCGGAGAGGGATGAGCTTGTCAGCCTGGTTGTCCCATATGGAGTGGCAGAGGGAGTGGAGAAGCCGGTGCAGGAAGACTCAGCTGGGCTGGGTCTGTCTCKGTCTCCCTCTCTCTCGGGAACTCCTGGGGAGCGCACAGCGTCTCAGTGTGAGTGAAGAGGTGTCTTGCTGTCCTTGGGTTAGGTGCCTACTACATCTCTTTGCCTTTCGGAAGGCTTATAAATAATCCTAGTTGCATGTATTTCCTTGATATATTTGAATAAATATGAAATTATTTGGAGAAGGCAAAAATAATCTAAAAGCAATTTGATTTGGGAGCTGGAAGGATTCTTATTTTTAAAGCACTTTGATTTGGGAGCTGGAAGGATTCTTATTTTTAAAGCACTTTGCTCTGTTTGCATTTGCTTCTGTTTTGGTTGGGCTCCTTTAGCTTCCAGTGAGAACTTACTTACCTAGTGACCTGGGTAACTTTAGCACTTGCTCAGTACTGCTACATCCTCCCTAGTAGCCACAGCCCATTTCCCTGCCTATATACCTGCTGGATTATTTTAGAAGTAAATGCTCACTGTCCTTCCTAGTCTTCTCTGCAGCTCACATGCTACTTCAGTGAGGTGCTTCCTTCCTCTATAACCAGCAAAGGAAACTTGAGGGTAGTGTAGTTGTCAAGCTGTATGTCTCTATTTGCTGCCTCCCTCAGTAAACTCTGGAGGCAGAAAGTGTGGTGTGCGCCGTACTCATGACTGTCAGGTCCTTTGGAAGGAGTGTAGGAGTTGGGTCGCTTCCGTAGCTGAGGCAAGCTTTTTGTGCCATTTCTGTTGATAGTGGCTTTGCTGGAGTACGAGCTGGATGCCAGCTTCAAGTTGGGGAAAAATGTCTCAAGATCYAGCAGCTCATATCTTTGCTTTAGAAGAAGCCATCGCTGATTTTTGCTTGGTGTAAGCCAGGCGTGCAAGCTGCTTGTTGCCATAGGCACATGGCTGCAAGGCACATGATGCTAATGTGTGAGCAAGATGAAAACCAGAATAAGAACTGCTTTCTTTGAATGCTTTTCCCCACAAACATTTCCAGACTCCTTGGTATTAAATCTGGGCTCTCTTCCCATTATATTGCATTACCCGTGGAGTTTATCTCCTGTTTGTATGGACTTGCTTGGATCTGATACTTTTGTATCACCTGCTAGTGAAAGTGTGACATAGAAAACTGCAAACAGCTTCCCCTGCCTGGGCCTCCTGTAAGAGTTTCCTGCAAATAGCAAAAACTAATCGAGAAAGGTATGTGTAGAAGCTGTGATATTAGAGAATCCTGTTGTTTTAAAATCTATGATTGATCTACATTGATWTGAGGATGAAAGAATGAATATAAAAGGCACTTGTGTGTACAACTGCTTTATTTTTATTTTTTAGTTTTGATTCCCATTGTGCTTCAGAGGCGTCAAAGAACATATCCCCAAAGCAAGCAAGCTAATGACTGCACTGGGATTRTATTTTATGATAGCAGCTGTACTGTATTTTATCACTTGAGGTAACCTACCTGGTTTTTATAAGTGGTTGTTGTTTCAGGTTTGTTTTCTTGGAACTTTAAAGTATCTTGGATGGAAAGTGTCAAGTTGCTACTTAATCTTTTATGTCCTCTTCGTTTTTGTTTGTTTGTTGTTAAGACACTGCAGGTCACTGTCATTTATGTTTTAATGTCTGAAGTACGTAACGTACTAAACTTTTATCGGAATGTTTATTTTCAAGGTGTTTCAAAATGTGCTTGTTTCCACTCTAAAAGTGACTCTAGGCTTTTGATAACGTTGCTCACAAAGCATCTGTCTCTTGAGATAATTCACAGATGTTTCTTTCTGTGYGTGTTGCGTGTGTCAAGTGCAGTGTACACTAGACAGCCATCTGAAACATAGCTGGTGTTTTATGATATGATATCTTTGACAACTATGTATGATATGAAAACTCATATGGCAGCACTAAGCTGGCTACCACCCTAGCCTTTCATAGGTGGAATAGAGCAAAGAACCCAGTGTAAATGCTTTGAGTGAAACAAAGTTTGCATCTCCATTTGTTTCCATTTCTTATCACTGTAGTAGTGGTGTAACTTTAGGATTAATTAGATGCAGCCCTCAAAAGCTTCAGGATATGTTTTAGACCTCAGTGGGCAGAAGCATTAATGCCTGCGATCAGGGATGTGTGGGGGGATGGGAAGGAAAAAAAGCAGCAGATGCTGTTTAGTCCAACCAGTAACTTCACTTGCTGGTTACGTATCGCAGATAACAGTGATGAATATTCCTCCAGAAAACAGAGAAAGTAGTTTTAGGGAAGAATAAGAGTGTGTACTTTGAACATTGTGCTAGTGCAGATATRGATGGATGGTCAGATGTCAGACCTTATCACACAGAACAGCTGGATTAGAGGGAACAAGCAGGGATTTTGCCATTAGGAGGGGGTCATGATGATCATACTTTCCTTGGAAAAGAGAAGGATAGGAAAGTGCCCAAGAAAGTTTGTGATGAACATGGAAGAATTCAAGGATCCCTGATACTTGTAGCATGTGTAAAGCTCTATCTTTGCTGTAATCTCTTACTTGCAATTTAAGCCAAAAAGAAAGAAAGACTTTGATGTTTTGAGTGTAGGCAATTTGGGACAAAGAATTTTTCTTCCAATAGATGTATGTCTTGTTGCAACTGGTCTTCTGTGGTTTGGAATTTTGTCAGAATATCATCTGTAGATGCTTCTTTTGGCCTCTTCTACCTATCTAAAGATTTCTTTTTTTTTTTTTTTTTTTTTTNTCTCCTCCCTACCTGCATGTGGCTTATAACATAGGACTAATTTTATATGTGTATATTTTGGTAATTTCCTCGCTACAGTCCTCAAAAATAGAACACCAAAACACAGTTTCCCCTCTATCCCCCTTGCATCAAACCTTAGAAAAAGTGTTTTAAATAAAGAGCCATAGCCTGCCAGCAAGACCAACAAAACTGCATTGGCTGCAACTTTGCATCGCTATTAGGACTGTGCAGAAATGACTAAACTTGTATGTTTTAAATTTACTCAGCTATTTAAATTTATTTAGCTATTCTGTGGTGGTATTTTCCAATTTGTTTTTCTAAATGTAGACCAGTATTATGTATGAAGACTGCCTAAAGATCAGTTTCTTTGCAGAAACCTGAGAGCAGAGTTGCTTGGAAATGGTGACCATAGAAAGTCTTTTTGTCCTGAACAGTCACTGCCCCTGTGTAGTAATTGCCTAAGAAGCTGTTAGAGCAACTCTTTACCCTTTGGCAAATTACCCATTATGGAATCAATGGGAGAACTGGAAGCTACTCTGTCAGTTGGGTAAGACTGGCAGCATTACTGGTAATGAAGTATTTGCTTTCTTAAATAAATGTTACGGTCTCAGAAGTGCCTAATGATATTAACCTGAGGACACTCACATCTCATCAGAAATTGAATTCTGAGCTTTAGAATAGCACTCTAATGTTTTCTTTTTAGGRAAACTTCTTTAAAAATTCCCCAAAATGTTATGTTGATTCCCGGTTAACACTGTGTATCTTTTATTCCTACCATAAAAAAAAAAAAAAAAAACCTTTTTTTCCCTCTATTCTTAGAAATCTAAACATTCTTTCTTCTTGATTTGAAAAAAAAAAAAAAAAAAACCTTTTTTTCCCTCTATTCTTAGAAATCTAAACATTCTTTCTTCTTGATTTGAATGCCTCACTTATACAGCTKTTAATGGTTGTGTTTTGTTTGTTTGTTTCCTACGTAAACATGACAGGGGAAAGCAATGCTGTGTATTTTTCATTTATTCCTGGTATAGAATTTGCCATTCATAATGTGTAGAAAGTTACAATTAATAGCCTGAACTTAATGGAATGTTTTCCAAAATGTCCTGGAAGAAAAGCTGCAGCTTAAGAATAAAGAGTCATAAACTAATAATAGAGCATGCTTTACAGCATTTTGCAAGCAAACTATGAAATTGATCTGGTTGCTGTTTTCTTGCTGTGCAATAAAACTTATTTATGCTGTAGTTACACATTTGCAGCTTTGTAACAAGCTTTTTGGGGTATCTAATTGGCTGCAGCTTTGAATCATATCATAACACATGCCAAATGTTGCTAATTACAATTAAGATATCTACTTGAAATAATCTTTGTTTTCATTTTCTTTGACAATTTATTTTTTCACTTATTTACATGCTTTTAATTTTTCATTTTAACAGTTCTTCCAGCACTTTAATTTATTTTTGTTTCAAAGCTGTAGAATTGGATTAAACAGGGTTTTTTAAACTCTTCCATGTTGCTTGGAGAGGAGCCAGTTACTGTGTATCAGCTTAATAGAAACCATGCCTAGCAGTGCCTCACATATGGCAGCTCRTGTTTGTGTGGTAGGGCATCATGTATTTGAAATATTACCTCTTATACTGTAGTCAAATTTATGCCAGAATCTGAAGTTTCCTTTGATTAATGTTAATAAAAATAGCGGAGAGCCAACTGTTTCTGTTTTTAGGGAGAAATATGTAATTAAATACCTAATTTACTGTCTGTTGAGCACAAAAGCCATATTTATGTGGCCTCTATTAATTTGAGATGCCTACTGTGACTAGGAAAGGCTATAGGTGAATGATAATATGCTTTCTTGATACTTTCAGCTTCTTTTAACTGTAAATATTATGGAGGGCTAGTCTGTGCTTCTGAAGCTAGCACTGAAATTCAAGGGTTTGCATTTAATTTAGGCAACTGAGCTATGCTTGAAGAACAGGCTATACCCAGTCACAGCAGCTGCTCTTTGAGTAACACTTGACATAAATGACAACTGAAATCTCTCAAGATTTTGTTTGTTTATTTTGTATTTAGAGTTTAGTGTCACTATTTGGAGTTGTTAAAGTCTCTTTATTATGAGCGATCTGTAATCAGCCTTTTTGATATGTAATTCAAATGCAATGGTTGCCTATACAGGTGCAATTTTTTCTTGCACGGATTTAAAGTCCTTTCTGATTCTTTCACCRTTCATTCTGATTATCCTTTTCTGGTAAAGAAATTTCAATGTTCAGTGGAAAAGCTGTAAATAATTGCACTCTTTCAAAGCCTTCCTATCAGAACAGAGTAGATTGCTGGTTTTTTTGGGGGAGGGCAGAGAAAGGGGGGATGTCACCAGCTCTTCAGCTGAACTTTGTTTGGGGGGTACTGACAGTACTGACCCCTGGATATACTAAAACCTTAGAGACCAGACCTAAGAGATCATAAGTTTATAAACCTAGGAGGTCCAGACATTTGATCATCCTTCACATTGTAAGAGGTTTAAAACTACCAGGGAATTTCTTTCCCTTTATGACACCAGTGCAGGATTTTATGCATCATTCATAATTATCTGGATGTTGTATATAAATGTCAAGTGACAAATTATATTTTTAATATCTGAAGTGTTTTTATTCTACTGAGACAAAATGATGCGGGTGTTTCATTACACAAGTCTCACTAGTGTGATATAACATTTAAGAATTCCTGTATACCAGTAATTCTAAGCAAAATAGTTTTTTTATTCTGAGGTAACTACAGTATGCTTGGAATAATTATATACTGTCAACTTTAAGATCATTTTACTGTGAATTTGATTCAGGAAATTTAAAAATGCTATACCTGTCTGTGTTTAGTACTTTAAGCATACTAAATGGTCTAAATATATAGATATGGCCTATAAAAATAAGCATTTTCTTAGTCATGGAGTAGATGGATGGAATGTAATACATTTAATTTTCAGGGAAGTTTCTGAATGAAATATTAGATGTCTGTCTAGCATGCAATTTTGGGTTTCTTAATATAAATAATAGATTACAAAGCTCATGACTATGGCATTTAAACTGTAGTTGCAAACATGAAAGAAATTCAGATGCAGAAATGGGTCTTGCAGACAGAGTGTGATCACAGGGAAACTATTTTAAGAACCACTAATGTTGATGCAGTGGTAGTTTGTGCAGTAACTCGAAGTACCAGTGGATTGCATTTATTTGAAGAATTCCACGTTAACTGTTGGCTCTAGAGTTAATGTTGTTTGAATTTAGCTTCAGTAATTTGACTAGTGTGAAACTAAAACAAAAATGGCCTTTGAGTGTTGGGTGGGTTTTTGGGTGGCCCGTTTTGATACTGGTGTGAGATGATCCCTCTGCAGCAGGTCAGGTCTGCGGGCTAGTGCAGAAACTCCTGCCTCTCCTGCATCTCTCGCATATAACCTGCCATCATGAAACCGTCTTGGGGCTCCCTGTGCCTCGGGTACGGAGAGCGGGACAACAATGGGAGCGTCTTGTGTCTCTCCCTCTCCTGAGGTGCTTGTCTTCTGCTAGCCAAAACCCGGCTCTGAGAAAATAGCCACCTCTAGGGAAGACAAACAGAAAACCCGCATAATTAGCTGTTTGCCTTATCCTTAACAAAACACAAATAAGTAAAACTAAATGTGTCAGTGTATTTGAAAAAAAAAATATATTTCTAAAAGGGCTTGCTTCGCTGCCATATCTTATTCACAGGATTGTCCTGCTGGTAGCAGCAAGAACAGTAAAACACTTTGACATAGAGTGTGTGCATTACAAAAATGAAGTGTCACATCAAAAATGGCTGTAAACATTTTCACAGTCACTTGTCATTGCAAGTTTGAAGGTGGGAAATTTTTAGAGAAGATGACTCAATTTTCTTTCTCTGCCTGCATGCCTGACTGCCTAGAAGGGAGGAAGCATCTATTTAATAYGGCATTTCAATGGGCTGTTTTGGGCACAGCTACTGTAACCATGTYTGTCTGAGTGCATTCCTTAACAGCTTGTCAACACATAATTAGGCATTAATGCAAAAGGACTATTTTGAATTTTGATCCAGTATTAACTGAATTACAGATTTTTGCTTTGTAARCTGTAGCCTTCAAGTAATGAGATCAGGTGAACGCAAGTATCGTTGGGATGGGAAGCTGTCTAGCTGATAGGCATCACATAATCAACTTGAAAATCTCATTTGAGTCTGGAATCACTGTAGTGTAAATCAAATTTAAATTCATGGTTCAAGTATAATGACCTCCTGCATTACAGAGCTCCCTGAGAGATATTTAATTAATAATGTATATTAATAGTGAGTGTTTTACCATATATGYGTGACATACATTTTTAGGTAGCCACAAATATGGCTTCAAAAGCCCACAACCTGACGGCTCTAGGATGATGTATTTTTAAGATGTTCTGCAACAACATGCTTTGCTCCGTACTGAATACAACTAGCTGAGGGATGACAGTCATCTCGGTCTCCGTAGAATTTTTATGATTTAGATGATAATGGTAATTTTATTCTGCTGCCAGTACAGAGCACTTTGCAGACTGATATCAAGGTTAATTGTCACTTTGAGAAGAAGTGAAGCACAGTCTGCCAACTTGATGCTCTGCTCAGCTGAGAAAGTTAATTGCAATTCAAGTAGTATTTAAATGAGCTCAAATGCTGGTAAATACACAACCAAAATATTTTATTTTTTCTCTTGCATTCATTCACTGTACTGAAGGATGGAGGTCATCACTGTGTGTAAATATCACTAATGGACACTCTAGAAAAAAYATGCTGAGTATTTACAGAGCTGCAAGGATTGAGATTTTCCCTGGTGTGGGTTGTGGGGAAATACTTCAGATTCGAGTTCCTCTTGTCAACACATCCTAATTCTTTTATGTTTGTGGTTCCTCTTACCAGTTGTACTGTTAGCTTACATATGACTCCTTTATGCACTGTGACCCAACCTTCCTGATCCATCTGTGAGGCTCAGAATTTGTACTAAGCCTTGCAAGCTCCTAGGGTTATTCTGTGCTTCATATGTCTTGCCTTTATTCTGAAGATAATGTCGTGGGGTTTTTTGTTGTTGTTGATTTTTTTTTTTTTTTTTTTTTTTTTTTTCTACTTCACCTTCTGGGAATCCTAAATGGCACAGTGGCCAGGGAGTGTGCGGAAACACACAATTTGTTCAGAAACGCTCAGTATTACTATAAATGAGTGGATTTCTTTTTCTGGTATCCTTGGTAACTGTACAACTTTTTGTAAAGGGAGCTGGGTCAGCTGTATGAAACCTGAATAGTTCTATGTCCCTGGGAGCCATCAAGCTATTCTCAATTCTGGGACTGGCTGTGCCCTGTCTGCATATCTCTTTTCAGCTTAGGTTCCTCAGAATTAAGATTTTACCGTATAGCTCTTTTGTTGTAGTAGTTTACTGTGTAGCTCTTTGAATAGTTCCTCTTTATAAAATATTTTTTATCATAATAGGTACTGGTAATGTCTAACTTCAATAGGCATTTTTGCTGAGATTCTGTAAATAAATAAATAAAATAATGAAAGTTTTGCTTGAGTAAATGGATATGTTGTACAGATGAAATGAATTCCATCTGCTAATTTTTACAGCTACCAAACTGCCCGGAGTTTATTTGATGCAAATACAAAAAGGTGAAAAATATCTGATGTGAGAATACTTCTTTTCCAAGCAATAAAATGCTTATCAGATGTATATTGAAGCTCTAGATAAATATCTTTGGGATTTATACTGTAGCAATTAGAATGGCTACAAAACTGGCTTCCAGTCTGACTGCGTATTGATTGAAATGAAAAAATGGAATCGGAAGTAACAAGCCAGTGCAATAAGTAACAGAGGGAAGGCTCAATTGCTTAATGATGGTTGTTGTTGTTATTGCTTTTCAGTCTGTTTTGCAGACCTTGTTGCAAACAAGCTTTATAGAAAAACAAAGCAAGAAACCAAAACACAGCAGGGGGCAAGGAGGAAATACAACTGTCAGTTTGCAATAAGAAGCCAAAAATAATTGATTTGTAATGCTGTGCTTCTGCTTCGTCGGTTAAGTAAATGTAAAAACTGCTCATGTTTCAGTTTGAGAACTTTCATTATCCTTAASTATTTTGAATAATATTCTGTGGCCTTCTATTGCAGGTTTGAAGATAACGTTCCACTGAAAATTCTTGCCTTTCTCTTGGTTATAGGAAGTGGTCAGTCACTTGAGAATTCAGTACCAAATATAGACTGCCTGTATAATGATTAGAAAAAGCTGAATTTGTTGCTTATCTTTGGAAAGAAGATTAATATCCATTTTTTTCAAGAGTAAATGCCATTCAGTTCTAGATTATTTTTTTGAGTTTATAAGTTTATTTTTCTTACTATTCTACTCATTCTGCAGTAAAATAATTGGCTTGCAAGTTTTTCACTTTGTTTCTTCCAGTTTCTTTCATTCTGATATTGTCACCTGAATTATCAGTTTTATTTAAATATGTGGACTAGCCAAGMTGATGATTTTGTTGAATTAGTTTTAAGTCAGATTAAATTAAAAAGTGTCCAGATAGATTTTTACATTCTTTACTTTGTGTCTTATTCAGAGTTATATTAAGTCTATTGATTTTTAAATAGAGCCAGTGTAAACATTGTTACTACATATTCAGGCAGCTTTTTGACTTGTTTAACTAAAAGTAGTTTGAAATCATGTATTTTGTTCAAACGATGCAAATCTATATATAGATCTTCACTTGCTCATTTTTGCTCTTTTCTCTTGACAGAAAGAGAGGAGACCAAGAAAATAAGTTTGCTGGAAAAGTATGAAGTAAACATAGTGCCTCTTGCTGTCTTTAAAAGTGTTATTRGATTCAGTGATTTGATTTTAATAGGAAACTTATTTTATTGCAAAAAAAAAAATACTTTGGGAGACCAAGTTAATAGAAGTTATCCAACAATATTTTTGATGGACTCTGCTGTATAGTTTTCCTTACAATATAATATTTCTTTTTGAAAAGCATGAATATTCCAGTGTTTTTGAACTGACATGTCATTTAAGTGAACGCTTCATTATTAGACCTGAAGTATATCTTATTTTTGCATTTGGAAGCAAGAGTATGAGCATAAAGACTAGTGGAATGGATGTGCAAATCTTGTCCTAATTGAATTGACTGTTAGGTTTGGCCTGATCTTTCAATCTAAGAATTATTTAATGAACCTCAAATTTTGCAAAACCATTTTGTTGGAGAAACACACGCTCTTCTTACTCTTCTGAATTGTATTTTATTTTTAGACTTCTAAGCAATGAATTTATTTAGCTGACTGTTGCCTTTAACAGTAAATTCTGTGAAGTGCTTTTATTCTCCTGCTTCAGTAAAATAGATACAAGTAATGAAGGGCTGTCATTTATTCAGAATGTCGCCTTTTTGCACGCTTAGAAGTTACTGAATTCCTCTGCTTTATTGCATTTCCTTTTGTATCACAGCAAAGAGCCAGCCATTTCATTAAGCCCTTCTAAATCCATGCAGCTCAAATCCTTCTTAAACGTGTATCCCATTTCACGTAGTCAGGCACATTCCCTCAGAGAGAAGGAATGATGGATCTGCAAGTGACATGGAAGTGATTCTAGAGAGTTGCCAGCTGCCTGTTACCAGCAGTGCCGTGGACCTGGTCTGCATGACTGAGGCTTCCTGCGTGCCCTACCCCTCTCTCACCGGCATGCTACAAGGGTAATGAGCATTAAAAAAAATCCCATATTATTCAAAACTTTCTTTGATACCAGGACTGTAGATACTTTAGTCCCTTTTCTGCTCCTGAAGGCAATAACTAAATTGCTCAACAAAAAAAGGGAGCAGATGATATGTTTAAATTTTAAATGCCTTATGGTTTTCAACCAGAGAAAAACAGATTCATCTTTGGTCCTGCTGTGCTAAGTTCCTGAAGATAAATATGAGGAGGCAGGAGTGGCATTTCTGAGAGAAAGTTTCTTTTGGGGAGAGACTCTGCTACTAACAAATGGGGAGGCATTGCTTTTGTATATTGACCACATTAAAATAGTTAAGCAATGATTTTTTTTCTGACAAATTCTGTATCATTTGAAAGACTTTCAGCTTGCATGTTTTTATATTTTCCTAAGGTTTAAGTTTAGTAAAAAGGTTCTGTCAATTGAAAAAGAAGACATCCATTTTTTTTTTTAAACACAATGTTTCTTCTCTTTTAAGTTCGTTTTTTTTTTTTGTTGTTTACTTAAGACATTACAATCTTAATGCCTTTTGAGGTCTGTAGATTAAGGTTAAATATATTGATCACTGTAGAATTCAATGTTTCAGTTTTGCACCACTTTTTCTTCCTTAAAATTAGTTTCATCAAAAAAAGAAAAATTTCACGTAGTGTGCTAACTTTCTAAGCTGCTTTGATTCACTTGTGACAGTTTGATCCATTCTTGTTACTGTAAGGACTTAGTTCTCCAGTTTTCAGGGTTGAACAGTTAATACTTCTGACTTTTCATCATTATGCTCCCAATAATTTCACTTTTAATAGTGAAATTATATTCTCTGATTCTAGTGTAATGGATAGCAGCCAGACTAATCTCAGCCTTATTTCAGATACGTCTGAAAACTGGGAGTTGCTGATAGTCTAATTAAAATGAGTATTTTCCTGAGTATTTTAACACTGTGTGAAGAGCCACACCATCTTCAAGTAAAAGGTAAAGATTTCTGAAAAGCTTTTGAAAATAACTTTTAAATTGCCATCCAATTTGAAGTAACCGATCCAGAAGATAAATTTAACAAGAATACATTTGCTGCCAATTTGCTCTTGTATAAACATACCTATTGTAAATAGTCATATGTTTGAGCAAGAACTCTTTATATAGAGAGTGGGTTAGTGAACCTGTTCACTGTTAAAAATGATAGTGACAGAGCATGTGATATAGCAGTGGCCTTTGCATGCCACAGAAACTGCAAAAAAAACCTCTATTCATGAAGCAATCTGCTGAAATATTAAAAATAGGAGAAAAAATGTGAGTAACTGTGACTTCACTAATTGCTCTACAAACATGCAAGAATTCATACCTAGATCAACTTCTAAACTGTAATTGCATTCAGACTGTAGATTATCTGCAATAGTTTTTCAGGGAAAAATATTCCTTGTACTACCTTCCACCTCCCATGGTGTTTCATGGCTCATCAGCCTCTTTAGTTTTTTCTTATCCTCTTGCTTTTTCTCTCCCTCTCCCTCATCTCCTTTGGTAAAATGAAYGATGTCAGAGTGCTGTATTGGACTGTGAAACTCAATTGTCTGTGTTACTGAGTTATTAGAACAATCTGTCCAGATTTTGGTCAGTATCAGCTAGCGTTCTCCCAAAGAATTCCTCATTTGGGAGAGGGAAAGCTCAAGGACATTTCCATCAGGCAGCTGTGCATTTTGAAGAATGAGGAGATATGGACACGGGGTGTTCTGAGCCAGTTGGCCTCAGTGCCAGAAGACAGTCTGGGCATGTATAATTTAGTATCATAGGCACAGTCCTTATGCCTTATGCACCACCATGCAAAGAAACAGTGTTAATCTGGGCACCTTTCCAGGCTGAGGATATATATCATACATATGAGGGGATATATATCATTTGCCTATTAGATTGCTTCCAGGTTTCACCTTACCATTAAGTCCCGTTGAAAGAGACACTTTTATAACTGTGATGGGGCTGCATTTACCCTAGAGTGAGAGCTACCAGGTGACTCTGGGAAATGTCTCTGTGAGCTGTGGTTTCGCCTAATTGTCTAGACAGGATGTTTTTGGAAAGTAGCTCTGCTCCCAAATGCAGGGGTGTGTTAGCATATTGGGGTATTTGATATTGCTGTGTAGCGATGATGCAGTTACTTATGTCTCCTAAAGCATAACAATGCTGGTGTTGAAAGGTAAAGAAGGTTTCATGGAAATTGTACGTGGWTTTAGAAGAACCCCGTGTGTGGAAAGGGAACACGGTAATTGCCTCCAGCCTTTTACTGAGACATCAGGATTCAGCATGTGAGGCGAGCAGGCTGCCAAGAAATACCACCCGTGCCCGGGTTTATTATTCAGAGTCATGGCCGTTGATGATGGTCCCTACTGCTAGCGTTGCAATGTGGAAATAATATTCTAAGGCTGTCAGTTCAGGTATGTGCCTGCAGACTTTGCAATTTATGTCCAAAGGTGATATGAGAAATTTTTAATGAAAAGAGTATTTATATGACGCTTCTAGATTTTGCTGGCCAGCAAGCACATGAGATCTTACTTTGCAGTGGCAGAAAATAATTCTTCTACAAATGTAATTCTTCAGATATAAAATGATTGAGAAAAGCTTTCTGCCTCTACAAAAGCTGAACAGTTGTTAACCTGGTCAGAAGTTACCAAAATGTCCATTATAATTCTTTAAATGGCTACTCAGTGACTTTTTACACAGGAGCATAATTGATGGTGTCAGTTTTAATAAATAATTCAACAGTTCTTTCTCTTTGATTGTATAGCAGGATTTGTGGATAATAGAGGTCTGAGGACTAAGTGTGACTGATGAAAATGGATGGCATATTGCTATCAATCTTGTCACTTTCTACTACATGTAAAAATTGAAACTGAATTATTTACTGTCCCACAGCATATTTGTTATCTTGCTATGTGTGGACCAAACAAACACTTAGAAGATTATTACTAATTTTTGTGTGCCTGAAATAACCATTGCTAACTAGATAGCTCCAGGATTGGCCTCAATTAATTTCTTTTTTTTTTTTYCTTTTTTTATATTGGCTGAGACATCAGTAAGAAGAGCGAATGAAATCCACTTCTTTTAATTCTGAATTTTATTAAGTTTTATTGTAGGTTAGCCATAAAAAAAGATATGTTTACTTTCCTAAAGTCAAAATATGCTAAATTGTTTCATGGAATTAGTATTTCTTTGGCTGTCATAGTTATGATGAATGCTTCATAGGGAAATAGTGTATTTAATACATTCAAGTATGTAACAGCATTGATTCTTCTGCGTCTTCTCTGTTTGACACAAGGTTAGTTTAGCTTTGGGTAAATTTGGCCGATTCTGGTTCTGTCAGCTCAAGTCTCATTCTGTGTTCATCTTCAATTTTACTGAAATTGTGAGAGACTGAGCTCGATTCTTAGTGGGTTTTTTTTTGATTTTTTAAGTGTGGTGATATCGAGAAATCAAACATATTACCAGGTGTTTCTTTATTTGGATGTGTGCAGAGAGAGMAAGAGTTCATTTCCATCTGTCTTATTTATTTTTCACTGGGGGTTCTGAGCTATCATTCTTTCTTTCAGGGTTCACTAAACCTTGAATGTGATGGTAGTATGGCAAGTATTTTCTCTGTACTGTCTGCCTCTCTCTTAACATAAAATAGATGAATTAGTGATAACATCATCTAGTTGTGAGTAGAACAAAGAATTTATTTCTGTCATCTGAGAGAGAATATATTATTGCTACTAGATAATGTATTATTATTATTACTTTTAGAAGTTAATTTGATCAGGGAGTTGCAATAGAATCTTAATGTACTTTTAGATATTTCTTCRTAGAAGGAAAGAGAAGCTGTACCTGAAATGTAAAGGTAAAAGTTTGGCTGATGGGCTTCACCTAGTTTCCAAAAGATTGCATGTTAAGTGATTTCTTTTTCTTTCTCTTTTGGCTCCTCTTCCTGTAGCAATTCTGTTTATCCCCGAAGTTCTCCCTGTCTAAATAAATCTGAACTCATCTTTGCTACGCCATGTATTTAACTGTGCTGCTTTTCTGTAGCCTTATAGATAGCCCTACAGGGTAGGCAGGTCTGTAGTCTGCATCCCAATCTTCATCCTTAGCTTATCTCCTGAACTCATTTCTAGCTTTCCTCCTTTGCTGTTACTCATGAGAGCCATAGGTGCTAGATCTTCGAGAGGAGTAGAGAATCACACTCCATGATACTGYGCAGATTAGCAGCAAGTGAAGGTTGCTAATTTGGTGCCTAGAAGGCTGCCCATATGATCTTCATTGGCATTATTAAACTAGCTTCATGCCTAATAATTAACCCCCAGATTTGGGGACAGGATCTTCAGTAGAACTTGGATGTAAGACTATCCACTGTGGGATAGAGAGGGCTTGCATATGAAAATCTCCTTGCTTGTGATCTCTCAATTTGTCATGTTCCCTCTTTCCTTTCCRTTGATGGACTTTCCCTTTCCTCCCAAACATGAGTGTTGGAGAATGATATCCTGAAGGTGAAATTGCTCTGTGCCATTCCTGCAAGTCTCTTGTCAGTGTGCATGTTTTTCTTCTGTTCTGCCGTACTGCCTTCAAACATGAGTACTCGCATCTCTGGTGTATGAGCTGTCCACAACACGTGCAAATGTATTGCACAATAGAWAAAGCACATTAACTGAGAAGTCTTCAATTGCTATCTTGGTCTTACAAGAATATATAAAGCTACAGCATACTCCTGTTCATAGCTATTAACTTCTTCTGCGTACATGTGTTACACAGCGAGTAAATTATCACAGAGAAAGTATCGAGATTTTGTAGTCCAAATGGCTTAATAGCTCATCATGAGGGAGACRTATTAGAGGAGCATATTCCATGACTTTGGTTATAGCCAAAGAAAGTTTGAACTTCAGGATTAGGTTTTGGAATATGTTAATGAGAGATCTTTGGGGTGAGGCTTCACATTTTGACAGGGCACGGGACAGGAAGGAGTTTGGGTAGACAGGTGAAGGTCCACAGAAAAAATTCAGCAGCAAATGAGTAGATAATACTCTTAAATTGCTTGCCCCCAAATGAAACTTTTCTAACCAAATCAAAATGCCAAGTGTGTGCTGGTAATATCAGGGGCTGATGACCTGTCCTGATTTAAAACAACAAGCATGCAAACAAAAACAAACCCAAACTGTCCCTGCTTACTCAACTTGGTCTGCAGTGGTGATTTACACTTGGTATTCTCTGCAGATTGAGTATGTTCAAAACGTAAATATTCTTGATAGGAGTGAGGAAATTGAAGTTGTAATGCATTTGAAATAAATTCATTTGTAACATGACTATCTGGAAGCTAAAAATTTCACCAAGTATCGACTTTGATACTATATTACTTTACCTGATTTATTGTTTCATTCGCAAACCAGCATTTGTATTATTTGCAGACATCCCAGCATAATATTGGGTTTCTAGAAGTAGCTAAACAACAAATAAGATTATGGTTTTGTGCGTCAGTCATACATACTCTGTACTGTTTTCTGTAGGGATAATGGAATATTGCTCTATGGTTTAAATTGGCTTAGCTTCTGAACCCTGTTTTAAACCTTCGTAGCGATACGATAAGCTTGCACTCTGTAATATATGCTCAATTTTGTAATGCGAAGCTTACATTTACTAAAGCTCCAGCTTCCAGTAAATATTCCTGGCAGTGATTCCATGTCTTCTAACTTCTCCCTCCTGCTCTTCTGGAGTATAGAAATACAGCTTCGATGTTATTTCTGTTTGCCTTTTAATGTAATTTTCAATGGCAAAAGATTATGCAATCATAATATTGTTTCCAAAGTTTGTAAAGAGGAAGCTCAGTGGCTAATTTCAACAAAATTGACAGGAAAGCAGAAAGCTCAAAAATGCTAAATTCCTACAATAAGCCTACACACCATATGGTCAGGAGCCCACGTGTAATTCTTGCAGTTACTGCTTTTGTATGCCCATGGCCAGGGGKCAACACGCTCTCTCTGTTTGTATAGTCAGGGAATTGCCCAGAAAAGCAGAGCTGATTTTGCCCAGTAGCTTCTGCAAGGAGTGAGCACAGTGGTGGCACAAAGGTTCTCGGCACCTCAGCTTCTCAACTCTCCAGGGCTGTACACAAGACCCCATTTTGGGACACGTTTCATGTTCAGAGGGAAGCAGGTTTTGGCRATACTTTTATTCTTTGTGTACCCTAGAGAGGGGGATGCTTTAGGAGAGCTAGAACAGAGAATTGCTCTGGTACCTTCCAAGTCTGTCTGCCTCTTCCCTTACCACCTCCCTTGAAAATATGTGGAATTGAGAGAAAATGCTGTGTTGAGTGGCATTCTCCAAGTATCATGACTGTATTTTGCCTTGAACCTTATACTTCAAAGATACAATAGTGCAGTTCTGGCTCAGGCAGTAGTTTTAAGAGTGATTCTGAGATGGTCCGGAGGGCCTGACTTGTGGTCAGTGTCAGTGAAACATGGTGTTAGCCTCTGAGGAGAGTCAAGGTTCCTTTGGTCTACAAGAAGGGTAAGATGTTAATTTTTACAGGATATCTACAGGACCACTCAGAGAGAGAAAAACTTTGCCATTTCTCTCTGGCCCTACAGATAAGTGGCTCTAGTTCCTTTTGGCACCTGACACCCTGCCATTCCCTCATCCCATCCCCAAAACCTCACACCAAGGTAATACTTCTCAGAAAGCCAAAGCGAAACAGTGAAGGCTTCCCTATATTTAAGATCTACATTTAATAGTAGAATAGATAATCCAAGAATAGGTATTAGGTTGTAGATGGTGTATTTGAGTGAAGGAGGAAGAAACAGCAAGGTGCTTATTTTTTAGTATTATTATAGGGACAACTGAAACTTCAGAACATGCTTCATAGCCAGTGTTCACAGGAACAGACTACTGATGCTACACCAAGAAAGCCCCTAGTTCTCTCTCTCTTTGTATTTGTGGTCTGTGTTGATGGGTGAATTTTTAATGTCTTGCTGAGATGATGTGGTTTTGGGGAAGTATTCTTGGGAAATGCACCTTAAACAACCAGCCTACATATTCCTGTCAGGCCTGTCAACTGCTCCATTTCTCCCAATACCATTTTTCCCCCCCCCCCAATCACTGGCCAATTTCAACCAAAGTCAACAGAGAAAAGAGGTTTCAGATAGATTAAATTCGTATGAGATTCATGAAAACTAGCAGGCCGATAAAGAAGAGACCTTCAGCCTTTCRCCCTGTGGGAATATTACTATGCAAATAAAACCCTCATTATGCATTAGATAATCCACATGAGACCTCAGCCCTGAGACGCAAACCCATAAACATGTAGAACCCATAAGTAAATRCTTACTAACACTGTTTTGCACTTTTCCTATCTTTACTTGCTGATTTTTCAGTTTTATTTGTGAGGACGGGGAAAAAGTAAGGAAAAGATAATGCTCCAGTTAAAAAMAAAACAAAACACTCCAATTATGTATTTCTTTTAAAATAGTAGCAAACTTCAGAAATGTTAGTGCTGTTCTTTAAAGGATTAATGCTGGCTAAATCTGCTTTTTCTTTTAGAAAGCAATGATAAGTATTGCATGTTTCCGATGAATATAGGTTGCAGTCCTTTTTGTTGCCTTGAAAAATCTTTTTCTGTAACCTTCCCCTGACAGTTGTAATTGGAATAAAAAAACTGCTGCATATCTGTTCTTGAATGAGAATTAATCTAGCAATAAAGCAACTTTGTGGTTTATTATTCCCCYTTTATTTTAAAATAATTAAAAAAAAAACTGTTGAAATTAAAATGCTGCTAAAATAGGAGTGGAAACTGAAAAATGTTGGGGAGATACTGTGCTGCTTATCTCTGTGCTTGTGACTTGCTAATATAAATATCAGCGGTCTTGTATGTTTGTAAATATGCAGATATGTTTTGTGCTTATCTGTTAGGAGTCTCTTGTGTAGCAAAACTAAGACTATTTTCATAGGCAGACTCGGAGATCTTGAATTGAACAAAGCAGCATACGTACGTGCTAAACATTAGCAGTATACCACATATCCGTTATCATCTAACATTATTTCAAATGCTTACTCCTATAGAAAGATGTTGKGTAGAACTCTTACCAGACTCAGTCTTCAAGTTTATGTGATTTCTTTCCATTCCCTCTCAAATAACAAATTAGTTAGTCCGTTTTCTGAGGTTTTTCTTACTTGCATTTATGATTCCTGGTGTCTTGAAAAGTACTTGTTATTTTATTCTGGGTTGATAGGGGATATCAGTCTAATAGGTAGCTAGATAGAAGGGATAATTGATGTTACTATGCACTGCTGAACCAAGTCGGGTGCAGTTGAGTAGATTTCATTACAAGTTATTTAAGACTCTAGTACTTGAACTGGGTGCCCAGGAATTTGTCTATAGACAGAAAAGGGATTTGCCTCCAACTGGCACTTCCAGGAGAGGAGTCTGCCTTGACCTCTGTTTTATGCTAGATGTGATTATTGAATCCTTATCCTCACGGCTTATATTCCATTGGCCACCCTTATCTTGCCCCTTCCCAGACCACCTCTCTCCTCCTGCAGGTATGCCCTAACTTCCTGCACAATGGGCCTTTTCTCCTTTTTCATCAATTGAGGATTTGATTTATAGTAACGATGCATATTTTGCTGATAATATTCAAATCCAAAAAGTAAATGCAGTACATTGTAAAGAGGCAGAACTTTGCTTTTCAATTTAAYGTAAACAGAAAAGAATATTCTGTCTTTAAATACACAAATGTCTTTGTCATTAGAGTAAATGAGTAAAATGGTGGTGTAGAAGCAATATACTTTTGACGAGGTCAGAGAGTGTACAAGTATTCTGAAGATTTGTGGGGTTTTTTTGTGTGTGTATGTCTCAAACTGAGATGCTTACATGGCTTCTGGAAAACAAAGATTTTCCTATTTAAAAACAAGCTTGTGTAGATCAGAATGATGTAACGTATTCTCAAATTCTACATTGTTGCTCTATTTTTTTCTCCTCCAAAACATAAGATGAATGATGATATCTTGTAAATGGTTATATTTTAGCAAAAATTAACATACAAATGTTTGAGATGGAAAGTTTATAATGCTTTTTCTTTTTTTTGATCCTGTTTTTGCTTATCTATTTTAAGTAGCTTCAGTGCTCTTTGAAGACAAAGGCACTGGTGTACATGCCACTGATAATAGGCAGTGTGCCCATATCATGTATGCTGCCTTAATAATGTCTGACATTATCAGATTGATTAACTCGGCAGGGGGCCTTAATCAGATTTAACTACTGTTGGCAGCTGTACACTGGCAGAATAGTAATACATCAGGGAATAATACTGAACTTCTTTTATAAGCTGTATTAAACATGAAACTCAAATGTACCATAAAAATCATCATTATTTCTAGTACTAATGCAATGGAAAGTGAAACTTGTATGTTTTTCACACAGTAATAACTTCAATCTCCTCTGGTTCATGTTTTCCCAAATTTTCCATTGTCTGCAGTTCCAAATTCTGACCTTCTTTAGATTCTCCCTCAATAGATAATGTGTATTTTAAACAGCCCTCACTTTCTCATAAGATTGAGACAAATAAACCTTACAGAACTGAATGACTTAAGTAGAACATAATAACATTTGTTAGTYGCAGATTTATATGACAAAGTAATGAAGTTAGGTTTTCTACACTGCCTTTTTCATCTCTGTTGTCATATTATGACCCTCTTTTCGTATAGTCTCATACATATTCTCATACAGTAATTCATAGCATTAATAAATAAAATACGGGTCTCAAAGATGTCAATGCAACATTCATAAAGTAATARATCAGGAGGGGCAATTATAATCAAGTGGGACCTTCTGCCTATCTCATGACATTAAGACTCTTCTGATTTAATTCCTGTTTGAACTAAAGCGTATCTTGTACCAAAGGCTGAGTTCTGATTTAAACAAATTAATGAAGGGCRCAAACACAGTCGTTGGCTATTTGTCCCAGAGGTCAGTTATTCTTTGGGTAGATTTCAGCTCATATTTATGTAACTTCAATGTGTGGTTACATTTTTTCTCTTTTCTAACTGCTGTTGGATTCAGTCTGTTTACAGGTTATTTTCCTTTCACGTGACAGAAAATTATACATCCACACCAAACAAGTATATGCACTTGTTTTAGATGAATTTAGATAAAATTGTTATCCATATGATGTTCTTGGAATCCTATAGAAAATGCTTATATGTATTGTAAATTAGAAAAAAGCATATAGCACTCATTTTTTTCTCTCATGTCTTATTTATCTGATTTACACAGCAAATAATGAAATTAGTTGATCTGAGTTCCCAGATACTACAAATAGTAGAAGCAATTGAAACAAACCTTTGAGATATGTATCCTACATGTATCATGTGTGATTGGTACACACAAATCAGCATTTCCAGTTTGRGTAGCAAGTGTTTCAGTTTGTTCAGGATACACTTGAGTAGGCTTGAATGTTCAAGGTCTCCTTACCAGTATCTCTGCTAGTATTTTTATTGGGTCAAAYTTTTCTTATTTAGCACAAGAAGCTACGCTGAGCAGGTTTCCATAATTCAGTGCAGTATAACATGGATTCAGTTGTGTTCTGAGAATGTAGGATACAAACATTTTCTCTGAAAGGATGAAGAAGACCTACTCRCTACTCTGTAATGTAATGTGTGGGAATCAAGGACAGACTAGCTGCATTTTGTATTCCTTGATAGATATCTTGTACCATGTACCCATGAGTATCACCTGCATGGAAGAGAATAAAATAAAATGCTTTGTGAGYAAGGGAAAAAAATAAATAAATAAATCAGGTCAGTTACAGAACTGTAAATTCAGCAGTTTCTACAAAAAAATAACCCTTCCTGTACGTATCAGACCAGCCAAATAACTAACCAGCCAGCTATGTTTACTAATTGAAACATTGAAACATAACATATTGGCTGCACTAAGATTTTAAGGAAATGTCTGGGTAGGGACATTCCTTCCTTACTCCGTAGATTTTTCTTCTAAGGTATTTTTGCCTTCGATATCAGTCTCTGAATACAAAGCACCTTATGAATTTAAAGCTTCCCTTGCCTCTAGCAGCTGAAAGGAGCAGGCTGTCCAAAGTATTTTGGAGGCTGTGAGACTGAATGCAAGGATTATAGATTGCCTGCCTCTATTGCAGCCTGCTTGCTGTTGTGTTTCAAGTAGCTTTCTAAGGTCTTTCGCACAGTTCACTGGGTTATCGTGTGTTATCTTTCTTTCCAATGAGTCATTGCTACTAGTCATGATAAATTCTCTGCTCATGATAGAGTGAAATTCACATATTTATTGACAGGTTGGTTTGACATGATTCTTTTGCTTGCTTGTTTGTTTTTTGTTTTTCTCTTCCCCATTATATTCTTGTGGGAAACCAGTTAGAATTTTCATCAGATTTAAGAACAGTCTTACTGGTTTATAATTGGTTATTAAGTTCATAAATGGGAAATACATTTTACCTTAGGAAGTATTTTTTGCTGCAAAATACAATTATTTTCCATAAAAACAATTCTTGAGTGAGATGACAAATGGATTATAAGTCATTTTTCATTTGTTACAGCCCGAAGAGTGAAATTTTACAGCCCTGTTGCAGAGAACCATCACASTTTTAGTCAACTGAGTGGGGATTCAAAGACGTGTCAAAACCTGGAAATATAATCCCATGTAAAAGATCATACACTTTCCAGTAGGAAGGAGATCTCAATTTATTTAGTATCTTTAAAATAGCAGAACTTTATATCTGGTGACAAAGCTTGTGATTGTCAGAGATAGCAACAGTAGTCTATTTTGTAAGATCCAGGGGGAAAATAACTGAATGTGAAAGGACAAAGAATGAGAGCAAACAGCTCTTATCAATAGATGTGTTATAGTGAACTCGGCATGCTGGTAGATGTGCAGAATAGGTCATCAGTCCTCTGAAGAAAGTGGCGTTTTCACTCCAATATTTAAGTGAATACCAAAAGAGATGTATTGAAAAGCTACTCCTATTGGAGTAGATTTTACTTCAAAAGGATTTTTTTCCTCCTCTATTGATATGATTTATCTCTCTAATATTTACAAGAGTTCATTTTAGTAATTTGGGTCAGATAGCCCATTGCAACAGATTTATTAATACTCTTTTTAAAATACACTAGAATCCACATTAAATTTGCAGAACAATGGAGCAGTCATTGCTGTGTCAAACATTGTTCCTCAGGTTTGGGCACTGAGTGAAAGTGAAAAAACTTCCTATTGTTCTGGGGGCAGCGGGAGGAGAGGAGAATTAATTTGCTTTTAGTAGCATGAAATTCTTAAAGCTAAACTGCTATTTTTTTGCTTAGAATAAAGAGACTGGTAATTGTTTTGTAGAATACTATTGAAAATCCTTTAATGTGTGGGACAGCAGAATCAATTACTTATCTTTCGTATGTTTATAGATTCTTAGGAGGAATGTCACCACAGATCACCAGAAGTCTATCTTGGGATCTAAAGAAAGAACAATGTGTTCTTAAAGCCATAGTTAAAATACCATGTACAGTAKCGATAGAGAAAATGACTTGTAGTGTCATCAAGATGCACTCTATCTTTAATATTGTAAGGAGAATATTGGAATTATGTTACATTATCACAAAAAGTGCTAAATTGTTCCTTTTTTTGGAAAATATATCATGAAGCTTTCAATGGTTTTTTTATCTTGACAAATAATTCATTTCAAGGCATGGGTTATTTGGCTTCATCTGAGTGAAAGTAAGCTGATGTGATCTTGTCATTGTATAAAATTTGTTTGAAAGGTTGGAACTGTAGCAAAATAACTAGTAGGAAAGTTGTGTAGGTGAGAAGACTATTTTAAATGCTTGACCAGGGGCATAGCAAGATTTTAAGAACTTCTGTTTGTGTATTTTGACCAACAGTCTTGGACCATCCAAGAGTTTTAATAGAACTAAAAATTGTCGCTCCGAAAACAATTGTTTTTCTGTAAAAGGTTTTTCTGTAAAAGGTTGAGGCTAAATAAGGATTCAGAGAGAGATAGAGAGAGAGTGAAGATGATTTATTACCATTTCTATGTTGGTTGCTCCAAATTTATACCAATAAAAATATTTATGAGGATGAAATCTTTAGCAGGAAAGACAATGTTGAATGCTTAATATATGCTTTTCTTTTTTTTCAGTTTGTTTGTATATCTGTTTGTCTGTGTAAGCCATTTGACTTCCTTGCAACTCCATAGAAATTTTAGATCAGAGTTCTAGGACAGATTGTATTTTGATCAACAGTTTATCGCAAATTCRCGTATCTTATTGTGGACAATTCAAAATAGAAATACATGGAAATGATTTTGATTTTTGATTTCTCTATTTAATGTTTTTCCATAATTTTTTTTTCCCTGACTTTCTCTCTGAGCTCCTGTGAAAGTACTGAGAGTTGGTACTGCCGACTGCATAGGTCCCTCTGTGCCGGCTTGCACATTTTCATTAAGGAGCTCATTAAGAGTGCTGGTAACCTTCACTTCTGTAAACCTGCAAGAAGGTGTCTGGCTCAATTCTATGCTGGTAGGGGTGAAGGCAGTAGAGCAGGCAGCGGGGGCTGGTGGGGGTGCTCAAGCTGAGGTCAGTTTAGTTGTTAAGCTTTGATCCTTTTTGATCCTGTTCCAAGTGCAATATCGGTGAACAAAAGGATGTCGATTATCTAGTACAAATGAACTTTTGAAGTCCCATCTTCAGGGTGAAGTAACAAAAGCCAGTATTAATCACTCAGTGAAGAGGCCAGTCATGGGTCTAAGCTGAGAAATGAGATCTTGGAAGAAGTTGGAGACAGACAAAGCATGGCCAAAAGCAAGGAGCAGATAGGACTGTTTGCCTAAGAGTGATTTTAATTGCAAAATGGAAGGAAAAATGGGCAGCAAAAAGAAAGGGAGCAGGAAAGTAAGGTATGTAGATTGGGATCTTGCTTTCTGAATCTTAAAGCTACTCAATTAAGGAAGTAGTGAAACAGGGACAGAGAAATGAGTGGTGAGCCAATATGGATGTTTTTGCAACTTTACCTTGATCTCTCTAACACTATTAAAACAGAGCAAAGGGTTTCTAGAAGACTATGTATAGTGCTCAAAACATCTATTCACCACCTCAATTTTTTCTCTTCCCTTCTCTTTCTGGAGAAATGAGTTATAAATGCAAGGAGCCCACAAGACTGATGCTCTGGGAAGCTGTGATTAGACTGCTAAAGCATCTGTGAGTGAGCACCTAAGGTTTTATTTTCTTGAAGAGTTTTCAGATAGAGTTTCTGACTCCAGGAATCCTGCCAGACAGGGSAAAAAGATATTGCAGGACAGAGCATACAGTCCCTGTCTGTTGGGCCTCAGCTGCAAGCAAAGAAGTTTCATCAGGACTACTGGAGCCAYGTTATCTGTGCTTTTCTGAGTATCCTTGGCACTCCAGCGTTTTTCTGTCTTTGCCAATGCCCACAATAACAGAAGAATGTCAAATTGCACCTGGATCCTTAAGGTAACATTTAGCCTCTAGCAAAAGTCCTTGCAGTTCCACTTCTGAGCAGCTTTTTGTGGGCTGTGGTTTAGGCAGTGGTTCATATTGTTCCACTGAATTGCTCCTTTCAAGAAGCTTAAATCTTCCTCATTTATTCCAAATAAAAAGTCTGCCATGCCCACCAGCTCGTACAAGGTTTGACCCAATTTTTATCATATTGTATCATATCATATCGCTGTATGTTTTAGGAACATAAAAATTAAGATGAGCATTATAGTTGAAGGCAATGAAGTGTCTATTTGTCTAGTGGTGACAAGAACACCTTAATTTGGAGGAAATTCCTTCATACTGCGTTGTGCTCTTGTGTGGCATATGCAAAGTACTCTGCAAACTATTTTTTCAAAGATAACATGTTAAGTTTGATTCTTTTGTGTGAGTTATAATGCTGATTATTCAACTGGATTTCAAGCAACAAAACAGTAACAGTGTTCTAATTCTGCTGACTGCTTTGGCAAGATCAGGGTGAAGTGCAGCAGGTCCGTCTATGAGGGCTGGGGAGGGGAGCAGTGGTRCAGACCAGCAGAGCCTCTGCCAGTGGACCTGGCATTCCTAGCAGTCTTGAATCATGCTGTAGTCATCTGCTCTGCCTTCCTCATGTCCCTGTGAAACTAGTTAGCTGTTTAAAGTGACTATACATAGTTATYTCTCTCCTGAATTTGTTGTGGTTTGTTGGTTTATTTCAGTAGCTTTGTGTTGCTCTAAATGACTAGGCTAGCCCTACTAAATTCCCCTCTGCTTTGCAAGCAAAATGTTTTGAGTTGGACTGTAGCTCTAAAAGAGATGGCCAGCCTGATAAGCAAGACATATTTCATTGCTTCTGTTTCTATGTGACAGCATTCACCACTCCAGCTGCTGGTTTCTTGCTCAACTTATCTGTTAAGGTTTTCTTTCTCTTCTTTTTTCCTCAATGAAAGAAATGAAAGAAGAAAACATTAAACTGGTTTCTAAGCAGCCTACCCTACTTGTATGGTCCTTGTGGTGAAAATATCTGTAATACTCTGGTGTCAGACTGTAAGCTGTTTGATTTAAAAAAAAAAAAAAAAAAAAAAAAAAAGCAGAGTGAGGGGAGGAGGAGAAAAGGGGATTTGTCATCTGTTGTAGGTCAGAATAATTTTCAGTTAGGTTTTTTTGTGCTTCAGGTAGGTAGAGTTAGGGATATACTGTTCCACTTTGTGCCACTACTCTGCTGTTGCAAATGCGTGTATTAGAGAGTCTAAAGCTACTGAATGCCAGTTTGGGGAGTAATTAAAGGTATTTATTGGAGTAAAGACCCAAGAATCAAAAGTTTCCTCTCACTGATGCCTCCTGTTGATGCAGGTACATATGTGTGCAGCTACACATCTCRACAGTTAATTTGCTGATATTTATTACACATGGTTAATATACAGCTAAAAATCATATTTACTATAGTTAATCTATATATATTTTATGTATTTATATATTCCTATGTTTGTTTATATATATTTTAACTGTAACTTGTTACAAAAGTGCTTTGCCAATTGATTTCCATGTTAATATTTTCTGCTAAAAGTTTCAGGCTTGTTTGCTTCTATTTTAGAAAATACAACTGTAACCTATACTAAATAAATAAAAATTTATTTCTTATCAGTTGCCAAGTATTTCTCGAGTTATGTTCTCTACACAATTATCATTAAAGATGCTATTGCAGAGAAGATGTCCTTTGGCAAATACAACCACGGCAATGCGTAGTGGTGTATGTTGAAGATGTTATGTTTTTGCTGGGCCAGTGACAAGCCATTCATTCTCTTCCTCCTGTTTATCGGGTAACAAAACTGGGGAACGTCCCAGTATATATCTCTAACAGTGCTAGCAGAACAGACTTTTAAACATGTCATAACTTCCTAAATGCCTAATTTGTAAGCTCAAGTGATTTAAGTGTGGGGATTTGCAGAGTACAGTTGTTTAAATGCAGCTAGGGTGGAAGTAATTGATTTTTCCCTTTTCTTTTTATCTTTGCTTAAGTGGGTATAACTTCAGAATAGAGCTTGTGATGGCTGCTTATAATGTAAAGTGTATCCTACAAAATTTGCATTTTAAATACTTTAATATTAGTCTGTTCCATTTAGCAAGGAATGGAGAAGAGATCCTATGTGCCTGATAGAAAAATATCCGTGAAGTGGATGTCCTCAGACTTCTGACAAAAATTGGCTATAACTTTCCTGCTTTTCTCRGAGAATTCTTAACAGCTCTTCGTTTTTAAAAATCTACCCAAGAAAAAAGCACATTACCAACGCACACTATATTTTCATAAAATGTGCCCTGTGTTCTGGGACTTTGAGATGCTTGTGTGGACAGTGTCACGGGCTGCTGTAAAACTGTGGTAGGTGTTTAGAGCCCCCTCATCGCCTCTGTGCTCCCTGGCGGTGCTAGGGCCAGGGGTGGTGGGGTGCAGGGCAGGCCTCGCTCCTGGGCCGCTTCCCGGGGTGCTGCTGGGGCGAGGAGGCGGCGCGCAGTGAGCCAGGCAGCTCCCCGCTTGCAGCGGGGCTGCAAATTGCTTTAAGATAGTTTTGAGGGCAAAGCTGGGCAACTTGTGATCTGTCACGAACTCCGTAGCTTTCCTTTTCCTAGGGGTGGAAGTAGAAATCTGCTGAAAAGAGACCATTTCACCAGCTCAAGAGCTGTTAGTTGCAAATGACAATGAAAATTTGAGGAACACACTGCCTTGAAAAGGATATTCGGTATTCCTCAGCGTATGGAAGTTTACACCATACCTGAGTTTTACACCCTTTCTGATCACTCTCCTGATACTTACCATACTTACCATCTGGAGGAGGATAGGCCTCTGATTTTTTTTTTCTTTTAAAGTGTGTGTCTGTGTGTGTGTGTGTGTGTGTGTGTGTCTCTGTGTATTTTCCTACCAAGATGCCAGCCTGCAAACTTCAGAAACCAACGTGTAAACATAGCCCTCTTTTCCAGTGGAACTGATAATGTCTAAGATAGGAGGTGGGCAGAGTGCTGTGAGCGAGATCATTACAAACCATTCCTACTAAATACATTCAAGCTCAATTGTKAATCCACATGTAGCTAGACTTTTCACAAGAATTTATCATTAATCTTTTATTAGATATGGACTATTACTTGATAACACTCATGTGCATCAAGTGACCTTCCTCACTTTCTGGTGTTTTACCATTTTGCATCTTTATTTTCAACAAAAGGCCAATGTCTTTATTTGCAGGAAAAATAATGTAATTAAAAATGGAAAATTTTTAGTTAAAAAAATGGTAAAATTAGCAAGTGAAGAGACTACATAGTCAGCAGATGATAGAAGCATTCTGGTTCACATTGCACATACTGGAAAGGGTACTAATCAAAGCAGGGAAAAGAGGTGGATAAATTGCCAAGTTCCAATTATTTAGTTTGCTTTAAATTTTGCTGTTAGAGTGGCTTTGATTTGTGTTCAAGCAGGCACATTCTCAGAATTTACTCTTAGTTGTTTGCAGCACACTACTTTCCCTTCATCAAAAATGATGAGTAAATAAAGAAATTTGGAAAAATGTTAGAGAAAGCCAGTGTGATCTGGGCAAGCTGTAACTGCTGTAGTGATAACTGGTTTTCTTCCTCTACTAGAGAAGTACATCACCTCTCTGCTGCCGTCAGTTCTTGTTTCCTTGCTGTTCTTCATAGAGTGTCTGTGGTAAGGCCAACATGCCATCAGGTCATTTGCTTTCATAAAATGTTCTTAGTTCTTATTTAGTTATCTAGTTCATAATTATTTCAATACATAAGATCCCGTTGCTAATATTTTTCCTCTTTCACAGATATGCAAACATTTGTATGTGTGCATGTATCTTTTAGAAGAGTTGAACTGTCATGTGCAGAATGTACAGCAAGTAAATACTAGTACTTCAAAGCTTAATTTCAAGGGAGGTTCAAAAACCTGCCTTGGCAGTTTTAAGTTGGAATAGGGAGTGCTGTTTATCATGCAAGTTAGACATTGTATTATGAAACCATCTCAGAAGGTTTTGTGGAGCTTCCTAACTGTTTCCCCACGGTACAGATAGAATGAGAGGATAAACAGAAGTGATTAATGCTTCATCTGCAGCCTATTTTGTGTTTTCTGTCAAGCAATTGCTGAGAATGTTGCTGTTCATCACCTTTATGGCAGTGGTGTGTTGAGGTGTATTGAATTAATCTATTAGGCAGTCTGTATTTGTGTAAAGAATGCAATTGGATATATAAAATATAATCAACTTGTGTTTTGTGCTGCTTGTCTCTTTATTTTCYTAGTAATGAGGTAACATCCATGCTTTCAGTGCGAAGTGAATAAATAATTAAATAAGTCAACAATGAATCCATTATGCAATTACTTGTAGTTTGGTTAGTCTCAGTATTTCACATCCCTTTTCACCTACAATGCKCTCTCTACATCAATGTTAACCCTGTGTAGTTTTCTTTTTACGTCAGTCTCCAGTTTTCAAACTTGGCTTAATTTCTTTCCACATTGACCAGATGGAAAAATAAATCTATGCTTTACTGTGTATTTTGAAAAGTCTTCAAGGTTTCAGTTTGTCTAGAGTAATAGCAGTAGCTTGTATTTAAAAAAAAAAAGAAAAAGTGTTACTCATTTCTAACACATCCAAATTGGAGATCATGACCCAACAGAAGTGAAATAATTTGTTTATGTTCGTATTTGGGTTTCTGAGGCTATTTGAAGTGGGTTTCATAATCAGAAGTGTGGCTGGAATTGAGAAACCTTTTTATCCTCTTACACAAAATTAAGTTAATATAACAGAGACAGTCTAACTCGTAGAATAGCAATAATAATTATTTGTCACAAGATTAATGAAACTGAAAAAAAAAAAAAAAAAAGCTAAAGGACCACTTAGCTTTAGTTTTATTTCATGCACTGAGAAGACTGATACTTCCCTGCCTATAGAATTTTCTGTTGGAGAGGATTTTATTTTGGTTATGTCRAGAGATTTCCAATATGATAAGGCCAATAATTTACACTGCTATGGATAACCCATTTCAGAGTTCCTTATGATTCCTGTGACTTTAGTGACATTTTGACATATAGATTATTTAAGAGAAACCAAAACTTTGAATATACCAACTTATAAAATGCAGCTTTTAAGTATTATTTTTAAACTTTATTTGTCTTTCYAGCCATATAGATTATTCAGGTGATTGATGATGTGCTTCGTTATTTGTGATTTTAAGTTTCTAATTTCCACTAATGTGCTCTGGAAAGACATGAAACTGTTTCGTAAAGGAGCTGATTGTACCCAATATTTTTGGATATAAGAATTAAGGAGTCTCAAAAGAAATCAGCAGCTATCCATTTAGAAGGACTTTACAGAAGCCATTCAAGCTATGAAAGACCCTTGTGACAGTTGCTGTGAACATTAAAATTTCATATTAGGCAAGAAATTTTCCATATCTTTGATGGGTGTAGAAACTGTGTTTGCCTCGGAAGGCCCTTGGGCTGCAGAAATAGAAGCCTTTAGAGCAGTATCATTCATATATATTTTTATATATATATATATATATGTATACTGACTGTAGGGTAGTACCCCTCTCTGGACAGTCCTTCTGTTAGCTGTTAGGATCCTGGCTCGAGATGTCTGCTCTTACTAAACTGAGAGAGGGGAATATGTTCAAACTGTTTTCTCTGGTCATATGGAACAGTTCAAGTTCTATGGGATGACCAGGGAAATAAGGACCCTGTTAACTAGTAATCTTGGCAACTTGAGAGCCGTGTTCTGTTTTTGAATATTTTTTTGCGGAATGCTCTTTTGCTCAAGTTAGTAACTTCTGTGCATGAAATTAAAATCCCAGATCTGTTTTACCATGTGTATTAGCTGCTTTGATTCTTGCTTTGCGGGGGCAGAAGGAACTATGTGCTTTCCAGTATCACTAGCCTTTATTCTGTTGTGTTGCACAACGGGACGTAATCTGTCACTTAATGTGGAACAAGCTGGTGACTTAAGAGATGTCGTTTGAGTAGAAGCTTTAGAAACCATTTGCTTAATTGGGGCCCAGTCTTGTCATTTTGTTGGTGTGAATGGGAGCAGAGCAGAATCCTGACGGTCCTCAAGTATCCTCTTTACACTGAAATGACACAACAAATGCTAAAATTGACCCACAGATATTACATGTACACCTATACAAGAGCGTGCATAAACTACCTGTACAGCACTTAATGCTGGAAGCTGCATCCTCTTTGCCGTATTTTCAGAGGCTTACAAGCTCCTTTCTAAACTACCTGTGAACAGTCGCTCTGGCTGAAGCATTTTGAATCATTAAAACACAATGATCCCACATACTGCTCAGAGCTCTTCATAGCTGGGAATTAATGGACCTTCTGTGGCTACCTAGAGTGCCAAGTTTTAGATACCTATATGAAAGAAGGATGTCTGTCTTTTTGCTCTTCCTTATTTTTGAGAAGCAAACTCAGTTTACTGTCAAAAGAAAGAAGAACATGTAAGGAAGTTAGCATAAAAAAAATGACAAGAGAAAGGGTAGGACTAACACAGAAAGTAGCTACTGGCTGAAGTTTATTTTGAGCATTTGACTTTTCCAATTTTCCATTTTTCCAATGTTACAATTTCTAGTCATCAAAAATTGAAAGCTTTAATGAAATATTTTGGATTAGTGGAACAAAATATACTTTACAAAATGTGTAAAAACCTAATAGAAATATTACTGGCAGATTGGTAGAAGCAATAAAATCTAATGTCAAGCTTGCCCTCCAGGATTAGTTTAAAATAATGAATCTGCTGTGAGATAGGAGGGTRGGGTGAGATATTTGACAGCCTGGATGAGGCACTGATCTGATATACAAACATCTTCGGTTAGTTGGAAAAAATAGTCATTGAAGAAATTCAGCTCCTCACCCCCTCGCCTCCAAAAGGACACTATGTGAGGTATTCYAGGAAGACCAACTTTTTGGTCATAAATCATCCCTGCCTGTCCCTTGATTTAATATGAAATGATTATCTGGATTCACTTCTGTTGAGCTGTGCCTGCTTTCTAGCATCTATTTTTACTTGTTCTCTTTTTACAGAACACAGAATTCAATTAGATTTACAGAATTTGTTGCAAAAATGATAAGTAGATGATTTGTGCAATTTCTGAAAGTTATTTTCTTCTTTTGTTCTACTGCTTTCTTTCGTCTTTTCCTTCTTTCACCCCACTTCCCCCAAAATAGTCTTAAGACTGGGAGCAGAAGTAGCAACGTATCCTTCTCCCATGTTTTTTCTATGTCTTGCCATTTTAATTACTTAATTACTTAATTTTCTGTCTGCTGGTATTTTTAATTGGCAAATATTTATCCCAAGGTATAAGTCACTTCATTAATATGGAAAAAAAAAACTTTTTTCATTAAATACATTTTTTTCTGATTTTTGCATATTTATCTCTCATCTTTCATCAGTTTACTCCCTATATAATCATCTGTTGTATGTGGTAGCACACTTTCTATTTCCATTGCCAAAATCTCTCTCTGAAGTGGATCTTGCTCTCAACAAGTGCTTCCTTGAGGACTTGTATAGTCCTTATTGAAGCAGGAATGTTTGTGTTGGAGAAAAATGGTTGCTTATGTAATAGCCCTGGGGAGTGATTTGACTTTGAGGGTTATAGGTAGTCTACTACAAAGCTCAGCTGGCAGACGGCCTGTCAGGTGCATAAAAGGAAGAAGAGAAAAATGAAAGAAAATTTACAGTTAGGGCACATTTTTATAGCTATAATGGCCATTCTACTTTGTCATAAAATGAATGCATTTTTTTTTAGTTTTCAGTGAAGAAATGTTTTTATTTAAAAATGAATATAATGAAGGGGGAATTAATCAACATGATTATTTATGATATATATCAAGGAAAGAAGGAATCAGTTCAAATTTATTCTAACAAACCAGAATTACTTGGTGAGGCTTAAAATTACTGACATATTTGACTGTATTGAATAATGTGTAGAAAACTTGTATATAATCTCCAATTTGGTGCTACTTTTATATTCTCTAAATATGTGTTTTCATAATAACAAAAGCCTACAGAATACTACATTAAATACAAATGAGGCTTTTTCAGATCATTGGTAGAAGAAAAGCTTTGTCAGTCCTAATTTTATCTCACTTTTTTCATGGCAGAGAATAGAGATTAAATACTATATTAAAAGGTACACATACTTGAAAAAAGGCTATAATTATGTGCAATTTCATGAGAAAAATATTTTTACAAATCCTGTATTTCATACTTTATGCTCATCCTAATTAGTTCAGGAGAGAAATATTAAATACTAATTTTGCCATGCTTGCCAAGATACCTGAAGGGTTATTTTAAAAGATATTATTAATAGGACTGTGTGCATTGTGTGTGTTGTTCCTTAATGATAATGAATTCACTCGGAGGAAAGTTCTAATAAGCAGATGCGAAAACAGAATTTGAGACAAAATAACCTTTTCATTTGGTTGCCAAGTACATCCGCTCTTTGATACAAGTTTGACTGGGAGGTTAGCAATATCAAACAAACTGTTTTATCAATCAAAAATGCTCTATTGGTGTGCCTTAAACCATTTTTTAAAGTTTTTTTTTTTTTTTTCCTTTTTACCCAGCTATTTTTCCTGTTGGGTTGGCTAGATAGTATTGATTTCTTACTGCAGGAATACTTAAAAGCTTTTGTGGAAATTAAATGAGTTTTATACACAGCTGCCAGTCTCATTTAGCCTATTTTTGGTCTGCTAGAGCAATGGGAGGTAATTTTTATTTTACTGATAATATAAATTTGATTTTATTTGTATTTAGTTTCAGCAACTTCACAGAAGTCTGAAGTAAATTGCAGTAGATTATTTTTCTATTTTTTCTTCGCTTTTTGTTTTTAAGAAATACAGATTCATGTAGACTGATAAATTAGTCTAATGGACAACTTTTGGGGGCCTCAATTGGATATATAAATTCCTATTTTCTTTTYTAATTGGCTTAGTATGTTACATAATTTTAATAATGAGGGCAATCCTTTCTTTTGTTCAACTTATGTTTAATTATAAAAATGAAATATATAGATGATAGACTTTTGAAAATACAAGTAACTAGGAAAAATAGGCCTAATGAGTATAATATTAATTGTTTATGTATTGAGATATGTTTACTGTATTTTTAAAGGCTTTACAAAATGGTAAAGAAAACTCAGTCCTGTTCGCTGCACTTGTTCAGCTCCAAACTGTGGTACTGCAAAGAGTGTGATTCATTCTGCGGCTAGTTGCCAACTTATCCTACCTAAGACAAAGCAGGAAATGATTGCTCTTGTTTGTTGTAGCCCTGTTAAGTCAGCTGAATGCATCAGGCTCTTGGTCTCAAATAAGGTCATACATGAGCTGTCTTTTAGAACATCTCAGCTGTCACGTGCTCCCTGTTTATGCCCAAAGATGCCGTTAACTCTTCTGGTTCTGACAAAAAAAAAAGCATACATACGAACAAGGATGATTAATCCTCTTGTGGTTTGGCAATGGGACAACTAAGTTTAAAATGAAAGCAAAAATATTAATCAAGAAAGTTGTAATTGAAAACAAAACCAATTTTTGAGATAAGTAAAATTTTCTGTGATGAAGAAATTAAAATCTTAGTGATAACTTCAGAGCTGCCGGTTCTGGAGCCTGTGTGAGCTTCTGCTTCACCATTGATCACTCTTTGGCAGTGGGCAGCATCAAATACCTTAAAATACCTTCTGCTTTCATAATGAAGTTTAAGCAGACTTGGAATATCAGCAGTTTTTCTTATGGAATAGTGACTTCCCCAATTCTGAATGTCTTTTTGATATATTTTGTCAGTAAAAATTAAATAGTATTCCCTTTTGTATACTGTCGAGGAAAGCTGTACTTATTTCACTGTTCCAGACTCTGTCCCAGTTTTGGTAGCTATTTTGCTGAAAACAATATGCTCTATTCCTGTGGAAATAAAAATATCCTCCCTTTTGGTAGAAATAGGTATGATGATAACCAGATCTACTGAGGACTTTGAAAAGAAGTGCACTTGGTTTAAAGTTTAGCAAATGAAAATCAATGGGATCTAGAGGAAGGTATGTAGTTATGGGTTAATGCAATGGAAGAAAATCTGGAAAAGTGGTTGTATCTAGGATTTAGCACTTACTCTTAAATAAAGTGAATTACAATAATCTAGGCATTAGATAACAAATGAGAGGATTATTACAAGCATTGCTGTATGCAAAGATGTGAATTTGCTTGGATTATAATAGAGAAGAGAGGAAGTTAAGGGTGAGGAGAGAGGGCTCTGGAGATGGTGCTGCAGGCAGTTCAGTAGAATATTTTATTAAGATTTTAAAAAGATTTCCAAATAATTTTGTACATGTGCAGCAGTAACCTGATGTAAGCAGATAACCTCCTGGAAGGTTTTAGGTTGTTAGATGTAAGAATAAGAATTGTATTAAAATATTTACTGTTCTTTACATTGTACATTTCTGTTTTTTTTTTTTTTTTTTTTTTTATCAAAAGCAGTTTGTCTTTATTTCAGTTGAAAAGGCTTCCTACTAAAAGCTAACTCACACTAGAACCAGTGAGTGAATGAGTAAGGTTTAATGAACTCATCCAGCACAGGCTGTCACCTAACCAAACACAGCAACTTGCTTATAAAGCAGAAGAGAAGTGGAAGATTTAAGTAATTAAATTACTAGATTACTAGAATTGCTTGGAATGCCAGAATAAATATTTAAAAAAATAAAAAAGGTAGTGAAAGTTTTGTCAAGAAATGGGAAGAAGCTTGGAATTCTCACAACTCAACCTTATTAGGTTGAAATTTGTTGTATTACACCTGCAATGTAATCCACAATGAAGGCAATGGAATTGGTTTTACTTATTTTACCATAGTGCTCAGTAAATTTATCATGGACCAGCTCCCCTAGGCAGCAGCACTTAGAAATTTTTCAGAAGAATGATGGAGAGATGGAGGGGCAAGMAGTATTGGCCAACTGGAGGTGAGAGCTGATGATAATGAACAATGATCAGCTGAAAATARGTATGTCAGTGGGGAGGAACTTGCAAAGAAGGTTACATCTTGATTCAAAGAGTTTAGGAAACTGCTCCATGCAGGCGCACCCTGAGCAGATGTGAACGTGCTGGTGCTTTGCTGAGGGCACAAGGAAGAAATAGGTCAGAGAAATAGGAGGTGCTGTGAAGACCTGTGAGATGATCAGATCCTGGATGTAAGTCTGCTTAGTGAAGGGTGGGAAAATGTAAGTCCTGGGACTGTCAAAGAAAATGATGAGATGAAATTCAAATACGAAGAACTAGGAGATCCAAGTTAGAAACATTGATTTAACAATGCACTTGCATGTCAGCAGGCTGCAGGTGACACAGGGTGAGTGTAACCTTGCAGGAATGAGGGAAGGAGATTGAGCTGGTGGCTAGATATGAGCTGGCAGAGGTTTAAAGAGAGGGGGCAGAGGTTTTGATTTAGTTAAATGAATGCAGAGTATCTAAAAGGACGGTAAACTTCCATGCAGTCTTTGAGAAGTGGTGGATGAATTTGGTGGTGGGTTTATCCAGAGGTAACGTGCAAAGAGTGATGGAGTTACTCAGACATTAACTTGAAAAGCTTGTCTGTCCTCCCTGCCTGCCATTCTCCCCCCTAGGAAGGGGGCTTGAGTGCATGATCCAGGTGGAGAAGCTCTTCCAAAGGGTGCAATGAACTGTTGCTCGAGTGCAGAAGTAGGGAATCAGGAGACATGACAGCTTATGTCATACGTGTCTCCTACAGTATTGGGTTGTGATCTCATTTTTACATCAGTTGGGAAGACTGAAATGGAAAAGGAGATGAAAGCATTAATATTTCAACAGCCACTCAATCATTGTTGACACTGGCAGAGGCTACAGATGATGAAAGGCAGAATACAAATCAGAGCTCTAAGAGGAGCAAGAAGAATGCTTACTTATAAGGCTTTCATAATTTGCACGTGTATTGCTGTGGAGGATGATACTTGCAGGGAAAAGTAAATGTAGAAAGGTAAGTTTCTTTCTATGCTATTTAGTGAAAAATGAATGACATTTTTTTAAGAGAAGCAAAGATTAGAAGATAGGGAGTGACAGCATGTATGTGTCTGCGTGAGAGGAAAGAAAGTGTGTGTGTGTGTGTGTGTGTACGTGTACCTCGGTATATTGAGGATGGGAAGAGAGTAAAAGGGAGGCTATACAGTTTATCCTCATTATCTGGCCATCTTCCCTGTTATTGCAGCGACCTTGCCTTTTCACCGTAAATCGGTCCAATACTGACTGAGATACCGGGAAAACAGAAGTGTATAATCGTCCATATGCATAAAATAATTGGGAAGGCTGAACACAGAAAAGAGAACAATAATGTATTTATTTGATAATTACCAGGAAAATCAGCAGCTAAAAGCAATATGCAGTTTTTTAAAAATGGATTTCTTTGGCTTTCTCTTCTTTATTTCAATTGCAGTAAAAAATTATGCRTAGAAGAGTGTTATCACATATTTCTGTGTGGCATATATTGCAGTGATGCTCCTGATTTGCAGCCTGAGAGGTGAGCATACTCTTACAGAAATGCTAAGGGGCCACAAACTGTGTCTTGAAAGACTTCTGCTGCCGTTTTCTGTCTTCCTTTTTTACATAGAATTAAAAAAAAAAAGAATGCAAACTACATCTAAGCCTCTGACAAGGATAGCTCAATAGTGCAGAGCCAGTGTAACTGAAAAGGGGAAACAGGCCGAATCATCTCTGCTGTGAGAGAAAAGGGTCTTGCTTTTAGTTCACAGTTGTTTGGCATAAGTTAAAATAATTCYCTTCTCTAGCCTGACGAGGAATGAGGGAGGCAAGGCAGTTTATTCACTGGACCTCTGCTAGGTTGGCTATGGGGGGGAAGCAAGAAGTAACTCATATAGGGAAGTACTTGCAATGAGTGAGTTGGGTTTTCCTGTGGATGCTGCTTCACACAGCAGCAGTCAGCGAAGCAGCCAGGCTCTTTCATCCACTTTGCTGCAGCAGAGAGGGATGGATGTGTTTGGGACAAGGCAACAGTCACTCCCATGGCTTAGCCCCAACTGTTGTCGTCTAGGACATAAGAACCTTTCACACAGGCTGTCGTGCTTTAGGTAGCAAATTGATATCGCCTCCTGCTGTAGAACTGATTTTAAATTATCAGGAATAGTATGTTTGAAAATTTACATTTTTGCCTAGGTGCAGGCGAATTTAGGCACAGCAATTAATTTTGCATAATAAGSTTAATATTCTTCGTGCTTACTGCATAATAAGCTTAATATTCTTCGTGCTTACTGCAGATAAACTGCTGGCAAGTTGTGACATTGGGTACTAAAGTGAACAATGGCAACAGGCAGAATAGACAGTGTTCTGAGTCATCAGATTCCCAGCTGATGGCATCACTGACTCATGCACTTGGAAACCATGTCATTGTTTAGGAGTTTGTTGTTCTAACAAACTAAAATGTAGATGTCTTAAAAAAAAAAAAAAAAAAAAAAAGCCTAAAATTGAAATATTTGCATGAGATTTTTTTTCCTTCTGTGTTGCTTGTGTAAGAATTTGCTGTATTTATATGGAGTATGAGAATTTAGTGGTTCATGTGTAAAGAAAACAAATCAAGTATTTTTAAGTTAAGAAACAAAAAACTCGGTAACATAGACTTTGTCAGATAAATATAATCTAGTGAAAGGAAGTAATAAAATGATGATGCTTTTCTCTAGTTTTGGTAAACAACTAGATTCTTATTTTTCTCACTGTCACAAAGCATAAATAGCCAGCATATCCAGCTCTAAAAACCAAAAACAACTTAAATTACTTAAAGAATCACTAGAGAATTAGAAGCTTATAGAAAGAGTTAAAAATATTTTAATCAGAGAGGATTTGTTTTGACCTTGCAATGTGTGGGTGTAAATGACTGACTTTTGATAAGCAGTTAACTAACTGCTTAATGAAGGAATTTTGAAGGTTAATTCCTCCTACCCATCATTCTTTCCACATCCTAAAAAACCTCTCCATAATGCAACAGTATTGCTTTATTTTCTCCAAATTACTCAGTTTCCTTTTTAACACAAAGACTGTGCTTTGGAATTCTTCCATGTGTGGATTAAGCCTTCAATATTGTCAAAGGAATCYAAAATAAGTGTTTGATGATTTATATACATTCTACTTCACTGAAATAAAAGKAGAGTTTCTTGCATTGTTCAGAATCCAAGACAGGAACACAAAAATTTTAGGATGTTAGGTTCGTCTGCCTTTTTATTGCATCAGCAATTAATACTGAGTGTAGAGAAAAGCCATAGAAAACATAGTGGAAGAACAAGATCAACAGAGAGTGTGGTAAAATGTGCTCCTTAAACTGAAGCCTGCCCCTAGCTTTTACGATCAGGTCCTGGCCCACTTCCACTGTTGTAGGGCTCCCATAGGCATGTTTCCTCTGGGATGAATGTGTGCAGGTTAATTTAAGTTGCATTGAAAGGCTGCCCTGCCACTGCTGCTTCACAGCACATTGCACGACCAACCTTACCTTTCCAATAAGTCCTATCAAATTATGCTAAGTGCAATAAATCATAAAAGGATTTTTAAAAAGACTGTTTAGAGTGGAGATAGGTGTGCAACCATCTTTTAGTTTTGGTAATATTAGAGATCTTTGAGATTTTAGAGCAAAAAAGAAATCTAACAGAGTTCTGCTCCTCTGRTTGTCCAAGTGCTAGATGATTATCACCTCCTAATGCCACCTGCTGCACAGGTAACACAAGTTTCAACCAGCATACCCTAAAGGTCTGTTCCTGCCACTCAAACCCGAAACAGTAAGCAGATATCATTATTAGTCTAACGCACATAATATATAATGCATAATTCCAAATATATTTCAGTTAAATAGCAGCATAGGGAATGYCCTATTATGGGTTTGTAGGCCCTTACTGTAGACCAAAACAAAACAAACCRAACTGCATAGGCACACTTTGACTTGAGCTCAGCGCTCTAGACCTTTTGAGTCAAGCTGCCCTGCTAAATGCTCGGGATCTCCCTCAGCTCTAAAGAGGGGGAAAGGGGTTGGTTGTTTCTTTTTCTCTCAGTCCGGACCATAGTCCTGATCATAAGTCACAGTAACATCTATCAGTGAGTATCTTGTGACACCTCTGCTGCTTACGACCTATTTCCTTCTGAGGAAATGACATTGTTCTCCTAAAGCAGCAGCTACTTCCAGGATCCCGTGTTTGCTGACATTTCTGCTTCGCCTTTTCTATGGCTTGTCTGTTTTCAAGCCTTTAGTGACTTGAACATCAGTTTCTAATTTAAAACTAATTAATTGTTGTCATTTTTTTGAGCATAAAACAGCAGCAGGTGACAGCCTGTACTTCATTATTACCACTCTGTAATTTAACAGCATTGGATTTGCACCAGAATACCAGAATTGTCCTTTTTTTTTTCTCCAGTGATCACTCTTCTCTTGGCACTTCTTTACACTTAGTATTTTAGCAATACTGAATAGCACCTATAGTTTTAAACCCATACTTCATAGCAAACTTGTTAAAATTTGTGCCTCAGCTGAAATGAGCTACAGCTGTTTTTCTTCTSTAGTCTTCTCTTGCGTATTTAGACAAACAAGTAGGGGAACACAAGCTGATCTGCCCAGTGATATGCTCTTAACCAGTGACAAAAGCAAAACTGTTGAAGGCAATGAATATCACTAATTATATCACTTCTGCTAAAATTGCCTGATAGGAGAGGGAAAAAAACTTGAAATTTTAGTTGAGGTGTAGGTATTTTGGTAAAGTTTTAAATATTTTGGTAAGRTTTGTTTGTTTTCAGAATCATATGTTTTCTGTGAAGACTGTAATGAAAACTATTTCAATTCTTTCTTTGCTGGAGAACTAGAGAAGCCTTGCTAAATAATTCAGACATTAATTTCAGTTTCCAAACTAAGTTCATGTAATATTGCTTGTATAGATATATGATTTCAGCAGATTAATGGTTATGCTTTCTTCTAAATAAACAGTGGAATCACCATCTGAATGATGAATACTTCTCTTGGGACTACCTGGATTCCTGCCAGGATTATATGATGGTTATCAAGAGCTTTTTTTCAATTATTCAGAATAAAAATTAATCTGAGCTCGCAGTGTCTTCTTAGCAGCACCTAACTGTGACATCGAGAGAACTGGCATGGTCGTTCAYACTATTAGATTCCCTAATTTTGCCTCCCTAACAGCAAGCCCCTCAGTATGTTTCCTACCCTTTAACAGCTGTTAAACTGGGTTTCTTCTGGGTTTCAAAGGTCATCATTTTAATTCATATTTTCTTGAGAGCTCAGTTACTGATAACTTATTTGTGATTTTATGAGCAAATCCATCTTCCTTTTGGCTGATGGGGTACRCATGTAGTTGAGCCTTCATGGTCTACTTAATCCTGAGGGAATTCAGGACCTCTGTTTTTTCTTCTAAAAATGATTCAGGATAGTTCTCAGATTGTGTTTCTGCAATACGCCGCATATTACATATGTATGTATATATATTTTTTTCTTAATCTCTTTAACCTTCATCTGTTGGGAGGATGGGGTTTTTTTTTTTAATTTTTACCATCTGGAGTTGCAGCAATAGCAAGAGAGTGGTACAAGCATCTGGGTAGTTATACCAGAGCCTATAGACTTTAGCAGGCAGAAAAAAAGTAGGAAGCTTTGGGGCTGTGGGGATGAAACAGGAATTAGCGGTAGCATGGGAGATGCTGCTGAGGCTAAAGAGTCTTGCTGGGTTTGAGCTAGTGGCTGCTAAGGTTCAATAAACTCAACCTAGCATTGGTACAATAAATTTAATGCATTTCTGGTATGTCCAAATATGAGACTAGTAAGGGTAGTTGCTAAAGTCAGYGTGCCAAAAATAAACACTTTCTGTTATGAGTTGAAGCAGACGTGACATGAAAGGGATGCCAAATTGAGGCAAATGTATTTGAGGCTGATTGCTTGCTGTTCAAGAGAAATATTCCCAGGGCACAGGTCAGCTGTGTGTTGAAGTCCAGTAGAGATCTCAATTTTTAGGAATTTAAAATGCTTTCCCAAGTATGGATAAATTAAACCTCACAATATCTGGAAAAGTAAACAACTATTATCCCCATTTAAATTGTGGGAAAAGCAATTTAGGCAGATGAAATGATTTGTCACATAAAGACAAACTGTATGAGAGCCAGAAACTGAAGCCAGATTTCCTCATGGCGTGTCCTTCATTATTAAACTTCCCTCCCATGGCTGACATGTCATTACATGGCATTGTCCGTCAGTATTTTCACTTTGGATATTATGTGTGCTGAAATAAGATACTAGAATACAATGTTTCCCTGGAGATTATACTTTAATCCACACATCCTAACACTTGAGCTAAAGGAATAAAACTGCAAGTGTGCAAGTGACTTTTCAACTTCAGATCAGCCACAGAAGTAGGGCACAACATTCTCTTTGCCAGTGTCTTATTTACTTTTCAAAACAGTTGTTTTCATAAACACTTTGTGATGCTTATGTATACAGAATAAAAGAGTGTTTTTCAAAGAGTGAATATATTAAAAATTCATTTATTCAGACTTCATATTTACCTACTTTAATGTATTTGTACAGCAGGAAACCCTTTGTACCTTTTTAATTGTTACTTTCTCTAGATGTTTTAAGTCAATTACTGTTGAGCAGTTAAACTCCAATGGCTTTGGTTAAGTTTGGAAGAGAAGAATTAAGGAACTCCAAGCAAGCAGCTTGATTCCCTTAGTATTAAACTCTTTCCTTATGATGACAGAAGGATGTTCTGATGTCAAGGCTTATCCCTTTTATAAAAACTGTTTAAAAATAAACCCTTAAACAATTTTATTTTTTAAAGTTGTTTTTTCTAAGTAGATGAAAGTTTGTTTACATTAAGTTGATGCTTAATATTTAAACTTTGTTTAGAAAGCTCTCACTGCATGTTCATAAAAACAAGGGGCTGTAACAAGGACTTCCTAGCTGATCCAGTGTTGGATCCTGCTAGACTTGCTCTCATTTTATATCCTCAGCTYTCAGAAAGAGAAGTACTATTATGCTATTGCAAGGCTTATTAAAGGTTCTGACATATCTACAGGATTTCAAACCAGGATATTATTAAATAGTTTTTTGGGGGCTTAGTGTAAATTATTCATGGAATTATGACTTTTCTTTAGCTACTATTACTATTAAATCCCCGTGGAAGCAATAATTATGTTTGGACTATTTTGCTGGCATCTATAGTCATTATAACACTGATTGTGGTAGTTATGGAATCATCATAACTACCCTCAAGAAAGTGAAGTAATAGACAGAAATAAATAAATATAGAGATGGTTTAACTTAGTTTTATTTTGGAATCAGTTTCAATTTATGAACTTCTAAAAACTGAATAATCTTCTGTCATCTTTAAAAGGAAAACACAGACTGTGAAAACACCGACATACAAATTCATTCTTTTGGCCATAATGAGATTTCAACACCAGCAGCTCAGCTGMCTGTTTACTGATTCTGTATTGGAACTGTTTCACTTCAGATTGGCCTCTGATTTTGTTGTTCAAATTATCACTTCTCTTACAGTGTGATCATGGTGGACTCTTCCTACTTTGAATTTATCTTAGTAGTTTCCAAACTCACCAGAATACCATAATTACAGACATCTATGACTTTAAATTATTCCATCATCCACACATGAATCATACTACCATGTGTCTGTGTATAACATCCCCAAAGTACAATAATGTTGCTTATTAAGTACAAGGCAAATATATTAACTAATTTAAAAACATAGATATGCTATTTGAAATGCAAAGCCTGAAGAGGAATTTTTCCTAAATATCAATCTATAATTTCCAACATATTTGTACATTTTAGCAAATTGGTTTCTGTAAAGAATTTTGCATTTGGTAATTAATTGACTTGTCTTTTTACTAACAGATTCCCCTGCAGTGAACCTGTGTTTGAAAATAAATATTTCCTGAAAGATTGTGTTTTCAGCTTTCTAAAAGCTTCTGAACTTAAAGGGCTAAAGAGMTGTTTCTAGCAACTTCTGCTTCGTACACTTTTACACAATTGCAGTATTTTTAAAGCAGATTCCATCTTCCTCCTTGTATGCTAAGGTACAGTCATCTGGAGTGGTGCACTCTAATGTCATATTGGAGCTTGCCTTGCCTTGAAATTCATTTTACGTGGTTGGCCAGCTAAACCAGAGCTGTTTGTGCTGGGCTAAACCCGCGTGTGCAAAATATTGTTTGCTCTGATGTGTGCCTTGGCGTAGTCTCAATGAGGGGAAGATTTTACAGATGCAACCTACCTGCTTCTCTGTTCCCAAAGCTTATTTTATAGTGTTTACAGTTAGTGAATATCGAAGCAGATGAGGTTAAAGTTAGTCTTATTAATTAAACTCTGAGTATAACTACAAATTACCYAGTTGTTGTCACCAATGCTTTTTGAGTGTACTTCTGTAGTTAGATTTCACTACTTGTGCTGATCAAACAGGAACTTCTGCAAATTCTCACTTTTAATTATTGCTATAAGAGCATAAAACCACTAATATAGTCTGGGATTTCATATGCTCTTGTGAGCATTTTTCTTGCTTGGGGTCTAATGGAACTTCCATAAGAGAAAGTTGCTCTATCAATAACCCACTCTGATAGCTTTTACTAACCTTTGGAAAATATATGAATTTATTCTTTTATCATTAGAGGCAAGTGTTCATGTTCTACCAACCAAACTACCAAAATGAAAGTATGTCCAGAATTGCTAGAATATCTTTCACTACCAATAGCTTCTATAATATTTCAATTGATTTTTTTAATGTATTGGTTTGCATGGATATGGATTTATTCTTTTATATTATTTAATCTATTTTGAAAGCATTTTTTGACTGTCTTGCCTTAATTATTACAGACATTTACTAGAATTTTGTGTTACCTCTTTTTCATGTCTGAGAGTGAGGGCACGTGTAGTAAGGTGCATCATCAAAGACTATTAATGTATTTAATGTAAATTCCTAAGTCTTTATCTCATATTTTTATAGAATATTTTTGCTGTATTGTCCTTTACTGTAATAGGCTCTATTTCYACCTTGCAGTGCTGCGTTTTTAGACAATATATTGATAGGTAATTGCTTATAAGTATACCCAGTGAAATTTAGGTACCTAACAAAAATATTTAGCATAGAATATTTTTAGGAGGCTAGTATAAAGCCTCCCTTTGATATGTATCTTTACTGAATATTACTGAATATATTTAAATCTCTCTAACTCGAGATGCTGGCTGTGGTTTTTCAGGAAAATAAAATATTGAAAAAGTCTGCCTAGCTGAAGGGAGTAGTGGTGATCCTAGATATTATGTAGCACTGTAAAGTGTTAAAACACTAAGAATTTAATGCTCTTTGTGTGTGTTTGAGGGTTTTTTTTGTTAAAGTGTTTATAAAATAGATTATAGGCCCATTGATCTTGCACCCGTTCTTGTAACAGTGTGTAGAATAATTGATTTTGTCCCATTTATAAAGTATTCAATCATTATCCTAGTGCATAATGTAATCCCAATGTTTAAAGGGCTTTCACAGGAGGAAAAGTGGCATGGTTTGGTTTACTGCATTGCCTGTCAGTATTYTATTTGTCTACAGAAGCATATGCCATAGCATTTCAGTTCAACTAAAGCACTGCATGTTCTTCAGCTATGGTGAGAGCTATAATAGGAAGTAGGTCAGTGTTTGAATGTAAAAATCTCTCTTTTTCCTGGTTCTTTTGCAGATACTTTGAATCTGTGAACTTTTTTTCTCCTTAAGATACTTCTGTTATTTAAAAGAGAAACTGTTTCCTTGCCTAATTATCTGTGTCYGTTTAAGCTTTCTGGATATAAAAGTGATAAAATCCAAAGTTTTGCACTTAACACATCAATTGATATTGAAAGTGTTTTACTGAACTGCAGCCTTTTTATTCCAATAGTCAAAATGGTCTATAAATCTGACAGTAATGTGTGTGTATATCAAAAGATATCATTGCTGCAGTTTTTAAAAATCCTGAGAGGTTGCGAAACACGGCCCTTCCCTTGCCCAGGATTTTTACTCTGTTCTTGCATCCACTCAGTATGGTCTGAAAGTTTCTCATTCCTAATTGCAGACTCGGTTCTCCTAGTCTTCAGGCAAATATTTTTCCAGTATGTTAGATGAATGTTAGGATTTACTGGTTAATGCCTCTCTTCCAGCAGGGATGAGAGACAGGAACCTGTAATGAACATGGTCTATAATCCAAGTATTCTTTAGTATAACACTGTGTACTAATACCTTATACTAAAATTGTGAGTTATGCATAAGCTATTTGGCAGATAAGCTCAACTGCGCTGCCTGTGTTAGAAAAATAAATGGTTTTAGGATTCACCATGTGATTCTGTTTGCATTTGGCTTCTGCACATTTTTGTCTTTAATAGATCAGCTTTCTGCTGGACTTTGCCACGATTCCAGATAAACTTTTGAATTGGCTTGTAAACCTGCTCCTACAGAGCTTCTTAAAAAAAGCTGCCTTCATTCATTTGATCTTCAACAAAATGCCAATTTTGTAAGGATYTTTCTTTTTCTTTTTTCCTTGCTTTAATGAAGCAATAGTTCCATATTTTTGTTACCCCAAATGTAGTTTCCCTTTTTCCCTTAAGTTCACTAAGTGGCTAGGAAAAGCTTTCAAGAAGACTTTGATTTTGGAAACGGAAGTCATGATATTGAGTTTGGAGGCAATTTGGGAGTAAATGTCTTGTATGATACACCATATATCCTTAGTGGAGGAGAAGTCATAATATTACGGATAGGCCATATTGCTGCCTGGCCTTGTCCGCTGCCTTGTAGAAGTTACTGCATAGCTGCTAAAAGGTGCATTCTCTATTTTACCTCTTTCTTTTACCTGGACCCATRAATTGGAGCTAGTGGTTACCATATTACCCATTTACAAATCATCTATTCTTGGAAGGGAAAAAGCCCGGCAGTCCTGTCCACAGAAACATGAGTTGCACAGTATTAGCAGGGCCATAAAGTCCTGGAAGGAAATAACTAGCTTATATTCTTTCTCCTACTRTACCCTTGTTATACTGGAGAATTTATGGGACCTCATGGACTCTGTGGTACCATCACAAACAAAAGAACAGTCCTTTTATTAAGAAATTGACAATGTATGAAGAAAGGTAAGGGGAGCAGGCTAAATGGTTCAGTATGACAACATTAGTGCATTTGTATGTCTTGTAGACCCATCATGGCAAGAAAATTGAATTCTTTTTTATGATTTCTGTAGCTAAATCTTTCCTGTTGACTGCTGTGTAGCGAACTGCTTCATTCATCAGTGGCAAAGTACAAGGTGCAGAGAGAAGACACGCGAAGCTGTGCAGTACATTCTAGTAAACTGAAGGTCATAATTGGCCTCCTATGTCCTCRTGGTCATCTTTGCTGTAAATTTTAACATAGGAGGTTGGAGGATGGTGCAAATGTGATGGAGTTTTTGACTGTAAGTTTGAGAGCTAAAATATTTTTATTTGCTGCAGSACTACTGCAGATTTGGTACTTGTCTGTTCTCTAGTACCACATTCCGTGTAACCATTTTGTGCAAGAGCAGCAGAAGGAAAAAGCCTAGTCAGCATTTGGGAAAGATTTTTGTCTTGRAAGGCCTTGTCCTTAAATCCTCCTTTCCATCATTTTTTTTGTGTTTTTCTCTGAGGAATCRGATGATTTCTATATAATCTCTCAATAAAAGTTTTATTTCAAGTAATAAATATTGAAAAAAAGAGGTATATAAATTGTCTTGCAAAGYACCTCTGTCACATTAGTACAACTCTCTTTGCTGCTTCCCTTGGTTAGAAAACCAAATGATAACCCAGTGTTTTCATTCTCAAATGGTAACTCTGAAAACACTTTCAGAATAACTCAAACTCTTAGGATGAAATAGGAAATATTGTTTATTTCTGTTCCCTAACTTGCTGCATTCATACTCCACTCTGCTAATTGCAAAACCTTGTGGAAAATGCATTTCAGTCAGGGCCTGTTGCCCAACTCTGAAGAAAAACAGGCAAACTACAGTTTCCATGGTTTCAGGCACTGCTGTTCATCCTCTGAAGGCTCTCCTGCTCTTGGTAGAAGAAAAGCAAGTACTGAGAATGCATAAAAGGCTGGAAGTCAGAGATTTGGGGGGAGACTTTTCTTTTCTTTTTTTTTTTTTTTTAATAATATATATTCATCTTCTGTGTTTACAATAATGGTTAAAGTTTTTTCCAAACAGGCAAAGCTGAAAAAGTATAATTTCCATCCAGGGAAAGATTTCTCAGTGACATGTTTTCTCAAGCAAAGCTGCCTTTTCCCAAAGAAAGTTGTCCTTTTTATTCTACTTTAAATTTTTATTTCTTTCTTTTCCAGCCTCTTTTCAGTGGTGGACAGAGATAGGACTAGAGGAAATGGCTACAAACTGAAGCATTGGAAGTTCCACGGGAACTTAAGAAAATATTTCTTAACAGTGACAGTGACAGAGCCCTGGAACAGGCTGCCCAGGGAGGTTGTGGMGTCTCCTTCTTTGGAGATCTTTAAAACCCACTTAGATGCAGCCCTGTGCCACGTGCTGTAGATGACCCCGCGTATACAGGGGGGTTGGACTAGATGACCTCTGAGATCCCTTCCAACCTTAAGCATTCTATGATTCTATGGTTCTTCTAGAAAAAGAAAGAAGTTGCTTTAGATTGCACACTACATGTGTTTTTCTTGATTTCGGAGATGAGACATGAGTAGGCAACAGTTCTTTATATGAAATGGAATTGAAAAACATGCTAGTCTAGGTTGTATTCTTTTTTTTTTTTTTTTTTTGAGAAGGTAATAAATAATATCAATGAACATAAAAGTCTGTCAATCGCTCTGCAGGTTGAGGGGAGATGAGGGAAACTCCTGAGCAGAGACATACTGAACTCTAGCTTGTAAGAGCATCTGCCACTTGTAAAAGAAACTTACTCTCAAGCTCTATATCAATAAATTGATATAGAAATGAGTATCATCATTTGAGGGTGTTTCATGAGAGGCATTTCATAAGCTCTTTGGTTTACTGCTTGTTATTCACAGAATAGTCATTCAGAAAGGGGCCTCCTTCCTGGGTATCCTTAATCATTACCATGTTCAACGTACAATCAATAAAGATGAGGATGATACATTATGTGTGTGTGTGTGTTGATGTGTTTTTTGTTCAAATTCAGTTCTGTGCTTTCTATTAAGTATTACACAGAACTTTATGTGCATTAGTGGCATGTAAATTATGTTTAAAAAAAAATTTTGCTTGCAAGTCCCCAACTTTGAAAATTTGCTTTGCTCTAATAGAACCTAAATGTTATTGATACTTTAATCCCATTTTCTATTATTTATGTGAAGACAAATTAATTCCTTTAATCATCTTACTGTGCTATTGTCTTCTCAGTGTGTCACCAAGTGCCTTCTCTCCCCAACCTCTGTGAACTGCTGCTTCCCAGCATCATCCCTGAGCTGCTGGAAGCAGAGAGCAGCTGCCTTGCCCCGTGCCAAATGCCCCTGCACCGGACGGTTGGCAAAAGGCACCAATTCAGGGAGTGCTCGGTGCTCTTCCAGCATGAGATGAGTCCTGTATGGAGCCCTGTGCTCCCTGTATGCCATGGAGCTCCTGCTTCCCCAGCCTCCCGTGGCTCCCAGCGCAGGCACCATGAGCCCTTCCCCAGGGAAGCCCTTTGCAGGGGGCAGCCCGACCCTGCCCAGCACAGCTTAAAAGCACAAGTATTTTCTCCTCCATTGTTCGCTCTTAACTCCTTGCCTGCTTGCAGCACTGCTCACCTCTTCAGAGTTCCTGAACCACTGTTCATTTCCCATCAGCTGCTCTAACACTTTGAAGCATTGTTTTAATCATTTACAGATGCATGTGATATGTTCTGGGGTGCATGAGCCTTCTTCCCCAGGGSCAAAAGAGTAGGCCTCCTTTGGAGACTAGGATACTTTGGCTGGAAGTGGCTGAAAATAGAAAGCAAATAGGAAAACAAAAATAAACAAACAAACAAAGTCACGGTATGTGGGAGGGAAACCTAGAGCTAACAAGCAGAAGGATGGCAAGTCTGGCCTTTCTAAGGACAGGGCTGCTAATTAATTTCAGACAGCGGTTTTCACTTTGAGTTGATAACTGAGTGGTTTTCTGGTTTCCATTATGACTTATTTATTGTATCTGGGGGGTCTGAGTATAAAGTGGGGGGGAAGGGAGCAAGCCTACATTGGAAAGTGTTTCGATGCTCTGAATGTGGTGAAGTGTTTCCATTCCCTGAGCAGAAAAGTAGTAATCACCACCTATGTTGTTTTTTTTTAATTTCCACCCTGGCACCTAGAGACCCACCTTGGGTAGGACGCTTTGTGCTTGTGAGTGCCCAGAGAATGGATCTCGCAGCAAGCAGCGCTGTAGAAAAGGTCATGAAGCTGAGCAGGGTAGAAAGTGAGATGTGGTACAAASTGAAAACATTTTGTCTTGCTGTTTCTGTACCACACCCACTCTCCCTAGACTTTTTAATAACGTTGTTCTTCTGAACACTCCCATGCTCAATTAAATGATATTTTGTCTGTGCAAGAAGTATGCATCTCTGACCTATTTATTTACTTTGTAGAGTCTAAATAATTAATATAAAAATTCTCAGATTTTTTTCCCAGCATCAGGATCAAATGTTTCTCATTTACAGCCATCAACTTTAYCAAAGGGTCTTGCTCAGCACTTTTCATCCATATCACTTGGACCCTGGGTATCGTGATCAGGAGGGTGGCAGAGAGAGGATAAGCAGTGTGTCTTGCACCCCTTTAGTTTGCTCTGTTCATGATCACACGTCCTCYGGTGTGCCTGGAAGAGGGGCATCCACACAGTGATTGACCCTAGGGCCAGGCCTTTGCGTCTCCCAGGCCACAGGGAAGCGGGAGGCCCTAGGCCCAGGTCCCTCTCCCAAGCGGCAGGGAAGCCGGAGGCCCTAGGCCCGGGTCCCTCCTCAGAGGGCTGTTGCTGTTAGGAGACCACAGGAGCTTTCCCGGCGTTAGTGCAGGGGGGATGGGCCAGTCCCGACTCCTCAGAAAATTCCTTCTGCTTAAAGCCTTTCCTCTTACGTAATTATAACAAGAGTGTGCTGACCTGTCCTTTGCTATATTTTGTATATGTTAGCTAAATTTTGCCTTTACTTTGTGTCCTGAAAAAAATACATCGCTTCCCCCCACAAAAAGCTTTATATTTGTCTCTATAGCTTTTCAAGAGCCAACACTTCAAAAAGTCAACACTTCAAAACAATAGAAATGTTCTGCGTTAGTAAGAAGCACTGATTTCATATTTAGGGGTGTTCAGAATACGTTGAAAGCAGAGTAAGCGGACAACAAGAAACACAAGTAATTTACTGCTGTTTTTCTGTTGCTAATTAGTCAAGATGCATTGTGATCTGATTTGTGATGAGATTATAATTTTCCAGTATTTTGACTCTCTCATTAGCTTAATGTTTAAGTAATAATTTGCTTTAGATAATGTATTTAGTGTTTTAATATGTTCTGTCATTTCATATGTTTGAAGGAAACTGTTTCTGTGCATTTGTTAAATTCTGTGACTTTATATTGCAAATTGCTGTCTTTATAAGCAATAGCATAAACAGTCAAACCAAGACCTTTCCAGTCTGATGAAAATGCAAATATATRTATATGTATGGCTCTTACAGATTCTCAAAAATCTATAGTTACTAAATTAGATGGACTTTTTTTTTCTGATGTACAGCAAGGTGCTCAATATTCATTCTCTTGTCATTTATTACAATAGTTTAGATTTCAATTCTGCARATCTCTTTTATAGTACTTGCTTGATACGTGAGTTTGGCGTTTCTGGTGGAAAGAGACTACGTACAGCAAGTGTGGGTTTAAAAGAAAGTATCAAAATAAAGTTTGATTTTTATTTTCTTTTGTAAACAGATTTTATTTTCTTCAAAATTGCCTTTAAAATAATGACTATTTGCTTGAAGGTGTGCCTAGTTAYGCCTGAGTTTCATAAGGCTACTTGGAAAACACATATTCTGCCCAGGCAACCAGAGGTGCAAGAAAGCACATCTGAATTATTCTTTGTTTCTGCATTTGCACACAAAATACATTTCATATTTTTACTCTTCATGGAATGGCACACTTTATGTTCTTCATTTTTAGTGCTACAAATATATGACTATAYAAAAAAAGTGCAGCATTTTCCTTTCAGTAGAAATAGGTGTACTTTTGTTTTATTGTATTGCGGTTGTATAGGGAAGGACGCATCTATCGTATGGATAGGAAAATTAGTAAAGCCCGTGGACTGTGGTCCCCTCAGTTGCCCCGTCAGATCTGTCCTTGTTTGGAGGACAACCCTTGATGTTTAATTCCAAAGGGAAGCATTAATTTGTGAAGGCATAGCCCGTATCATTCTGCACATAACTGCATCTTCTTAATAGAATTCTTCACTTCAAAATATTAAATGATTGTTGTTGGTGTTAGTTATAATTTGAACAGATAAGACTATTACTACTAACAGACAGTARCTTACGTTATTATTACTAGATTATTGAATGGTTGTCATTTTTCTTCTCTTCCACAACGCTATACACTCATATTGTTAATGCTAAATAGCCAATAAATGTAGATAGCCAATTTACATTTTGAGGAGGTACTGATGATATATGCAGTGCTCTCTGTCTCTCTCTCCCCCTCTCTTTGTCGTTCTTGCTCTGTGTCCTGTTTGTGTGAGGACTAAAGGAGAATCGCTGACATCAGCTTCTAGGGACTTGCTTTGGAGAAGCGCAAAGTGCAGTAGCTGGACATTCTCAATTCTCAGTCCTCCAACTAGTTGTAGCAAATGTATCAAGTTCTATTAAGCAATATTGTACCTTTTTGTATCCATTTTAGCACTGTTGTGAATAAAGCATGAAAGACAAAAGGACACAGTGAAAGTGGACCCTAAGCTTATTTTGATGTATATTTTGTGTTGTGTAGGAAGAATTCAAAGTATAGAATAGGTTCTGCAGTATAGACCTGATTTTGCTAATTTTTAGCTTCCTGTTTTGAAGTTAAAGGGAAAAAAAAGTCTTTTTTAATTGTATACAGTAAATTCAATGCTATTAACATTTTTGTTAGAACACGCTTTTAGATAATGTTTCCAGAATTTTTTAAAATTTGCTTATTAATTTTGTAAGGGCTTGCTATATGGGAGGGAAAAAATAGGCACAAATGAAATAAATGACAAGCAAGTGGGAAGAGAAGCAGGGGAAGGGAGAGAAGTGGGCAGAATCTATTAGCTGCGACATCTCTTTCACATTAGTCTGAAGTGGTGTTCGCAGCAACCATTAGTCGAAAATATCAGGCAGCAGGAAGTTGGTTCATTTTAAGCTTAGCATTTGTAATGTTTTTGTTGCATTTTATTTTTTTTTTTTTTTTAAAGGTCATGATTCGTTTATTGGCAAGACATACCATTTAGTGCAGTTGTAATGCTTTAAAGATATTGTGGAGCCTAACTACAATAACCAGAAGATGTTCTTAATATTAAWAGGTGGGTGAAAGCAGCACTTTAACCTGCTTTTCAAATTAAGCAAACTGAAATCCATTCAGTAAATCTAAGTCTGGCCAAATTCACTTTATGTCCTGTGCATCCTCTTTTCTGTGGTAAGAATCTGAAGACAGAGAACTTTGTGTGTAAGTACATAGTTCTTTCCATATAAGCATATCCTTTTAAATATTTACCTTATCTTTGGTTTATCAAACTAAGCTTTTTTTTTTTCTTTTCCTCCCTGTATAGAGTGGTTCCTAGGTAATGTATATTTTTATGCATGCTTAATTTGAAGGAAATCAAGGTGTAACATTATTATTCTAYGGAGTTTTCCAGGAAGTTACATCTGGGTCTCCTATGCCCTGGTTATAACTGTGTGTCAGGATGTAAATAATTAAATACAAATTAGATCTAGTATCTGCTTTGGGTTGCCTCATACAGAAATCTTGAGTTAGTGACTATATTCATAAAAGTAGGGAAATATGATTCAGGACAGAGTGTAAACAAKGTTGCCAGAATCGGTACATTGTACTGAAAAGAGTAAATTGCGCATCTGGGTTTTGCCATTTGAAGTTGCTCAACTTGAGCAAGCTTTTAATACTAAAGCTGTTTTGTTGCAGAAAGAAATTCTACTTCAGCACCACATGGCATCCCCAACTTCTTTGAGATTTTTAAGGCAGATAGGACAAATGTGGAGAGACTGGGGTGAAATGCTATGTTTCATCTGAATGGGCAGCAGCCAACACTGATGCCTTTTGGCAAGGGGGAGACCAGAACATAGAGGCTAAGGTATTTTCATGACACACTGTACTACAAGGAATTYTAAAAAGCCTAGGATCATGATTCCAAGCAGTGGGAATTTGTTCACTAAAAGTTGGAAAAATGCGTAGGTTGGAGGAAGTCAGACCCCCAGTTGAAACTGTGGCACACATCCAAGTTTAAGCAGCAGTGCCTGCCTGCTGCAGCTGCCGAGGGAGAGCTTTCCCAGTTCCTGGACAGAGAGAAGAGTCAGCATGTAACCAAAGCTCTTGAAGCCTGACCTTGGAGGTGTTGTATTAACAATTTCTGCTTCCATGTGAACAAAGGACTTAAGTTGGTGTTTCCTTTCTTTCTGCTTTCCTACCCTTCCTCCTTTTTCCTTCCCTTCTCAGAAAACTCCCTAGGCTGTTTTAGCAAATGCTGCATCAAAAATAACTTTGATGACAAGGACAGAAACAGAAGAAAAATAGCTGTTTGAAATCTTTGAAGCTTCTGCTTCAGTAGTTTAGGGGGGTTTCTGTTTTTTTTTTTTTTTTTTTTTTTTTTTAATCTGTTGTCTGTCTGCTGAAGTGAAAGGATTCTGGTTTTGCATTGCTCAAGTTCTTGTTTTGTCAAGCAGCTCCCTGTTCAGCATCTCACAGATGGCCAGTTTTGAAATCTTGCCCTGTCCTCCTTGTGTGGGGCATATTGTAAGTTCTTGGAGAAACAAGGAARCTAATTCAGAAACAGTCATTCTTTGGTCTAGCAAGCTCTTCCTTGGATCTTTTTTCCCTCTTTCCAATTTAGATGAAATTTTATATGTTACTCTTGTCTGTAAATAAATATTTAATGTTAACAAAAATTACAGAAGTGATTACAGCCTGTAAGTGCCATTAGTCCTAGGTGGAATAGTGGGATATCACTATGTCTCTTTTGGTGTAGAAGTGAGGGAGAGAGGTATAACATAAATCAATCAACATTTATGTAATTGCCATCCTTCTTTATGACTTTATAACTTTGGTGGGTAAGGGGTAATATTGTTGATGTAATTTACAGAGGCTTCTCTGAGGCTTGACTTAGTGCTGTCTAATGTTTTGATTTTAAGAGAATGACGGGAATGAATCTGGCATACTTACTGGATTCCAAGTTGGCAAACAGATGTCAGTGCAACTATAAACAAGGGATCTTGTCTACCAGTGCCTTGCTGGAATCATTTCATTGCTTTATACTGCATAACACTTTTAACCAATAAGGTAGAAATGAAATTGTTGCGTGCAAAGTTGGATTCACACAAGACATTGTTGAAGTGATCAAACTGAACAACATGGGCTATTCTTACAGAGCAATCTGGATAATGATAAACTGCATGCAAGCAAGCAAAATKAATTTACAGCATGAAGTCATTCATCAAGGAATTAGCAAAGGACATCTTCAGAACTTGAACTTGCAGTTCGTTCATTTGAAAAAATCCTCCTTCCAGTTATTGGATACTCAGTTTATAACTTGGACTCAGAGCTGAAAGAGTTTTGGTTGGCATTATTTGTACATTTGGGTTGGAAAAGAGGRTAAGTTGATTGGGCAAAGGTAGTTAATCGAAGAATTGTTAAACCTCAAAAATACAGACACCAGGAATACATTCTGTGTGAAAGATCATTTTTGCCATTGAACTTTCTAATGTTCTCCTTCAGCTGGCTTGGCTGTGGTAAATTCATCTCTAGAGAAAGAAGCAATTAGGCTGTGTGATGTGAGAGTATTAGTACRTGATCTGGAAGACAGGTTCAGTTCCAAGTTCTTTTGTACCTTGGCATGTTGCTTAGTCTCTGTATGCTTTGATTGCTTATATGTGAAATGGGAATAATTAGCTGTCCTATCTTGCAGGATTGTTATAAAGATAAAATTCCTGATGATTTTCATATGCCATGATGCTGTAACAATGGCAGCCATAGAAATACCTTCTCTACCAATAATGCTTTACATAAAAAAAAGTTTCTAAGTACTTCACTGTCTGTTTTCACTATATATAGAAAATAATTAGGCCCTCAATAATGAGACCCAAATTATGTGCTTTTTGTTTGCCATCTTTAAAAAGAAAGTTAGCTAACAACCAAAATAACAACTGAAATACTCTATARGAACACTTAAAAGAAGCCTTAGTGGTCACTATAGTGTGTGACTGTGAAGAAAAAAAGGCCACTCCAATCAAAATATGCACTCAGTATAATTACATTGCGATTAAAATCATTGAATAGGTGGTATAGCGTGAATTGTAGAAGAAGGTTTATGGGATTTTGAGGGTATGGGGACTGAAAAATCAAGTGCCATAATAGGAACTTAAAATGAGTAAGAGCTTTTTCCCTCAATTTTTCTCTTTTCTGTTTTATTATTGTCTTATATGGAGAACATATCTGAAAAGGAACATTAACATTAAGTAACTGAATCACAAAACTGGTTTAAATATATTAGAGCCTAATTAGTGAAAGCATACCCTTCATTGTAAAAAGCTATGGTTCCTATTTAAACCATGTGAACCTAATAACTGGATGTGAACTGGTGTAGACTCTGTAAAGGGAGCAGTGATGCAGTTGTGTGTTGTGTGCCCACACGCATTGCAGAGCTCAGCATGCTGAACTGTAAGGTTACAATGTATTTCTTTCCTCACCCTCAATTTGTACCTTGTGTCTTTAGTGCACAGAAAATGTAGTATCTTGTTCTATTGTGGAATTAGAAGTATTGCAGCATTTTTTTTTTTTTTTTTTTGTTGAAGGCTTTTTAGCTTAAGTTATTTAACATCTTTGCTTTAAACATTTTAACTGTGTCCTTGACATAAATTTGATGCAATAACACAAGGAACAATTTGGCATGTGATACAGAACAGCTCTGAAGCACTGAAACGGCTTTTATTTCCAAGTGCTTTAAAACGTTAAGGAAAAGGTAAGAAATTAGACCAGGATTAACTACCTCCAATTAACAAGTGTTTGCTGAAGTAATATGGCTTAAATATATGCCTCAAGAAGGAATGTGTGCTAGTTGATGCAAAGCATGTTCATTACCAATGCAGTGGTAAACGCTGTAGACTTGTGTTCTGAGCACAYGAGCCTTGACTCACCAAGGCCTCAAGCTACTCCAGGAAAGACATGAGCAAAGCTAGTGCCCTTTTCTCTCAAGCTTCATCAAAGGATGAGTCATCTGTTAAAAGCAGAGTAATCATCAGGCGATTTTGCCTTTCTGCTGACTCCTACTATTAGAACAAAGCCTTCAAGCAAAAAAAAAGGTGGGGGGAGGGAGAAGAAAGAGCTTGAGGCTTTGATCTCACTCATAGCAAGGCCCACTGATTCAAGGCTGGTTTATGCTTTAAAGTTCTGCTGTTGTGACTGTTTCAATCATAAGGTGGAAAATATATTGCCACTACTAAGCTTTACTCAAACTCAATAGCGAGAAAAAAAAAAAAAAAAAAAAGAAAGAAAAAAAAAAAAAGCTTGGTTTGATGCAGTTCACACTGTTAGAGAAGTCTCTTTTTGATAGGGTAATGCATTCCATTCAAGACACTGGTGTAAGCTCCTGTGCAAGAAAACACCTTTCTCTCCTTAAAGCTACAGTTATTCAAGCAGGGATATACTTTATTTCAGTCGGCAACTTTACTGAAATGATCCATAGTGAAATTATTTAATTTTTATATGGATTTTTACATGTGAAGTGGACAGATCAAATGACACTACCAAGACAAAGTGCTTGAGAAATAGGGATGAAATTGCTGAGCCAGCACTGTCCATATAAAATAAACATCCCTGAGCAATTACATGAAGTCAGAGTCTAGACATTTTTAGGAAAATTGGAACAAAATCTTTTTCTCTGAAAAAGCTTCCTCTCAAAGAAAAGAAACTGTTCACAAGAGCAGTTCCCCCTTGCACCATTCTCATATCTTCAAGAAATTGTTCCGTGAAACGGGCAAATCGAAGAACTCATTAAAATGATCTTGACGTAGTATTCCTGGTCCAAAGAGAGAAGCTGGAGATGTCATGTTGTGAAGTCCACTGAGAATTTTTAGTACTATTTCATGAATTCAGATGCTAAATTAGAAAAACACCCCCAAGTGAAACTGTAGCACCAAATCAAAACTCCATTACTATGAAGATATGTCACACCACTCTGGAAATTTAGGGTTTATAAATCTTTTAAGATTGCAGGTAGTTCTTCAAATCCTATAAATAGAACAGTAATCAAAATTAATGTTTCTTTTTTTATACACTTAGAAGGGAGAATGTCAGTATTGTGTTACATTTAAATTAGAAACATAGATGAACAGGTGAAAGTAACAATATAAAAATACTGAAAATGATATTTATTTAGACACTATTCTTTAACTGTTGTTTCTTGTGCAAATTTCTAACTGAAATTATTATATTTATAATTAACAGACTTTAATGTGATTTTCCTGTTTTATATGCAGTACAGGTTAACATCAAATTCTGTACAAGTARTGTAAACAGCAAGTATACAGTGATATGAGTTAGCACTGTATTGGCCTGAAAGTTATGTATATCCCCAAGCAGTAACTTTCTTCCAAGATTAGTTTTAAAGTGAAAATGTCAGAATCACAGAATGATTGAGGTTGGAACGGGCTTCTAGAGATCATCTAGTCCAACCCTGTTGCTCAAGCAGGGACTCCTAGAGCACGGGACACAAAGCTGCATCCAGGCAGGTTTGGAAGATGTCCAGAGAAGGAGACTCCACAGCCTCTCTGGGCAGCCTGTTCCAGGGCTCTGTCACCCTCACAGAAGGATTCTTCCTCATATGGATATGAAGCTTTGAGTTTTAATTTCTACCCATTGCCCTCTGTTCTGTCACTGGCCACCACCAAGAAGAGTTTGACCCCATCCCCTTTACATTTTTGAACCTCATGAGGTTGCTCTCTGCCCAACWCTCTCACCTGTCCAGGTCCCTCTGAATGGCAGCACAGCCCTCTGGGATGTCAGCCACACCAGCCAGTGTTGTATCATCTGCAATAGGAATATTTTCTTACTATTCACCCTCCACTGTTGTCACTTTAGTAGCATGTTTATTTCAATCTTTTTAATATAATGTGCAGAAGGATGTCAATTGGTGAATCGCCAAGCAGATTTCATTTTAACCTAATGGTAAAATAGAATAGCTAATCAAGGTTAACCAAACTAGATTTATTTAGTCAATGGATGCTCTTTGAGATAGAATAGAGGAGTAAAGAATCTATGAAACACAGCTCTTTTAACATCTTTCAATTGACTTTGAGCAATCTAGAGTCATAACCTCTCTTGTATGTGGGCAATGTCACTCCCTGAGCTGCCAAGAGGGATCAAGGCCAGCACTCCCTTTCGACAGCTCTCTCTCCAGAGGAAATGTGCCTGTTTGCACCAGCTCTATTTMATACTTGCACTTTGCAATGCAAACCAGATACTTTCAAAATACAAGCTTTTATTTGATTTGGAAATATTTTGCTGAAACTAGTGCAAATCTTAAATTAGCTTTTACCAAATGAAATTCTTCCTTTTCTTCAGTTCCTGGTAACAAAAGGGAAAAAGAGAAAATACTCATCCGTTGGTAATACTAAAAAATTACCTGTGATGAGAAAGGATTTCCCATCACTTATTTATTTTGAAAGAAGAAAGATTACAAGAAAAAATCTCTTCTCATTTATCTATTAAAACAGAATAATGCAAGTCTAATTGTTCAATAGAAGACCATTTAATTAGGTATACATGTGTTTGCCTCTCTGTTTTAATCCAGTTTTATTGGGATTTTCCACCTAGATTTTCTAGATTCATGCCTTATTTTTCCATGGAAATTTGGAAAATATGGTCTTTCCTGGACTTTCAAGAAGCAAATTAAAGCACTTTTATTCATCTTGTATCTAAGTATTTTAAGGGATTGGAGCTGCTTGATACCAAAGTCTAACCTAATAATTTTCCTAAGATTAAGTGTTTAGCACTATTACATGCACACTAAATATTCTCAGAAATAAACACAAGCATATAATTTGCCTCTGCTTAGGACACTTTTAAAAGATGAACAGATTTGTCTTGTTTTAGCAACAAAAAGCAATATTCAAGCTATTCATAATGTCAGAGAAGTAAGGATTTGTGAAATTTCTTAGACAGTACAGTGATATTTAAGGGGATGACTACTGCAATACTGAGAGCTATCTAGGAACTAGCAAATGAAAAATCACATTACCCTTAGTTAAATAAAACTGGAATAAATTCATGTATAAAATGTCCATCCTAGATTTAAATAAGCCAGCAATTTGAAGTTTAACATATGAGGAAAAATATTAGCCTTTATTAAAACTTCAGTCATTGATATTTGAATAGTTGATTGTATTAGAACTCTTATATTAGAGTTCAACTTAAACAACTTACTATAGAGCAGAATATTTCTGCACTGTAAGCACATATCTCCTAAAGTAAACTGATATTGTTTTATTAGCTASGGTGAAACCAAACAGAATATTTCATTTAGCTGCATCATTTTGTATTGGAATATTAGGGATTCGTGTTTATATCTCTAACAATTCTGACAAAATAGATTAAAACTTTTAGTTTAAAAATAGGTTATCATGAGCCAATATGTATAGGAAATTTTATGTATTTTTATTGCTGTTCACTCAGTTATTTGATTAACTGATACAATATAARGGAATATTTCAATATGCATTAGTTAACAAAGTGATTTATCTACTGTTTCATGGTAATGTATAGACATATATTTGTCAGCTGTTTCMTAGTAATTCATATTGTTCAAAGGCCTTCCCACCATCAGAATTTTAAGAACTGCCTTCTAGATTTCAGATGCACATGGGAAAATATCAAGATTAATTCATAAAAGGCTCAATTCAGTTACATTAAGGAAAGGAGGTATAAAAACATATGTGTAACATCTGTGCTAASTTTTTGGAGATTTATTTTGAATCATGGACTGCAGTTTATTTAAATCTGGATATAAAGGGCTGTAATTGCTCTTGAACTTGTTTTGTACATTTAGTCTTCAATATTAAATATGGCAGATATATACCTTTTTAGAGCAAAAACATGCAAGGGTTTATGGGAGAAATACATCTTCTGTGTTTTTTTGTTGTTGTTGTTGTTATCCCCAGTCAAGAGGTCCTATTTAGATAAACAAGCAGTTTTTGAAGTCCTTGTTCACATCAGTTGTAGTTCTCCCTAATGGGAGATGGGGGGAAATTGCTGCTTATCCATCTTGGCGTGCTTGCATAGTTTATTGCCCATCTTCTGTGCAATTTATACAGAGAAATTCTTAACATTTCCAAAAAGCATTCAGTTAGCATTTGTCTGTCTGATATTGTCTCTTTACTGTGTTGAATTCAGTGACAGGGGCTCTCTCAAATAAGGACATAACTTCTGAGAATCTCTGAAATGATCTTTGATGTTTCTGTAAATACATATGCTGTTACTTTAAAATTCTGAGACTTAAAATCTACAAAAGTGCTTATTCAGTGCACCACATAAAAGATAAAAATCACCACTTGGGGGGATTCCAAATGCCCCTGGGATGCGTGTTTATGAGCCTAAGCTGCAGGCTGTATTTTGAAGTCAGGACACTTCAGGAGGATATTAAACGTGTATTTAGTAGTCTAGTTTCAGGCATACAGATTGTAATAATGGGGACCTTGTTCCTAGCTGAATGCTCTTGTGTTTCATGCCAGAGCTCAAGCCTAAGTCCACATTATCATACCTAATGCTTTTGGTGCTGAAGCAAGCACAGCTCCCTTCCCGCAGTACTGGCTCATGCAGTGTGGACAAGTTTTGAGAGAGAAGCCTGGAAAGTTTTGAAAGAACTCACTTTTTTAAAATCACGGCTGTGCAGAAGTAGAAAATCAAACATTGCTTCCACCCCAGGCTTGTTATTGTAAATGCATACCTCATTAATTAAATGAACAGTATGTGTGGGGTGAAAACAAAATGTCATATTTATCTTGGCCTTAGATGGTTGCATTATTCTCTGTCTTCACATTGATTTCTTCTCCACGCCACTGCCTTAGTTGCATGGGGACCTTCCCTAATTGTTCTCCTTTCCAATATGCAAACACAAGCCAGGTCACTTTGAAGCCCAAAGCTCTAGCACTGTAAGTCTGAATGCAAAKAGGGACAAGCGAAGGAATGTGGGTTAGGTTCTCTCTGAAATAATGTGAAATGCAGTGATTTTTCTGCTTTTAATGTTTGTCTGTCACTATCAAAAGTGTAAGGTGGTGACCTTCACAGCAGATTTTCTGTTTATAGGTAGCTCTTGGCAACATCATTTCATAAAGTTTTAAGTAATGTATTCAATACTCTGATGGATCCAAATAGCCAAAYTGGGGAGCGCAGGGAAGGCCAAGGGATCTTCCTTTAAATCCATACGCTTTAAGGGCTTGAAAATACATCTCAGCTGTTTGYGCCCGTCAGTCCCAACCCAGACATGCATCTGAGCCAAAGGAACAGTACAAAAGGGTTAGGGTGAAGATGGGGAGGGAAACCATCTTTTATTCCACTGTGGTAGAGAGAGGGTCACAGCTGTGCGTGGGTCAGAGCAGAGGGCCTGTAGGCGTTAGCAGCCCAACAAGCCTGTGCCATGCAGCAAGGGCCCCTACCAGCCACTGGGGACTTAGCGCAGAGCTGGAGGCCGCGTGGGCACCGCGGTACCTAGATCAACACGTCCTAAACGGCATCGCTTACTGGCTTCAGTGGGGCTGCCTGTAAGTCAGAGCTGGGGCAGACCTGGACTAGGTCAACACAGTGTGTGTGAGAGGCCTGGACAAGCATTTCTAGCTGGTTTATGCTATCTTGTGGATCTCTCACCTCGCTGTCTGGAGTAGACAGGCTTATCTCTCAATTGATCCCTGCGAACATAAATCATTGCTGGCATTTCATTTCCCCTGCCCCCACCCCTGCTGCTACCAAAAAAAAAAAAAAAAAAAGGAAAAAGAAAGAAAGAAAATTATTTGCTTACATGGCTTTTCATATGGGAGGCATTAAATTTAGCCCAGGGTAAGCAGTGGTGTTCCTGATATTTCCCACCCAACAATCAGAGAGCCTGTAAAGCAACCACCAGGAAGATGCTGAGAAAGCAGAGTCGACAAGTTACAGAAATAACACAGCCTGAGGTTGGGTCATTAATGAGCAGGAGAAAGCAAACCTCATCTAGGAGAAGGCTGCCTGTCACTTTGAATGCTATGTTAGGAATATTTAAATGAAAACATCAAAAAATAAGAACAGATCAGGTATATTGTTTTTTGTCTTCTGAAAATCAAAAACCAGTGAATTGTTCTGTAGATAAATTATGTAAAAAGCTGACRGTTTACTGAAGATGATGTGATGCTAATTTGAAAGAGAAAGGGCTATAGTTAGTAGAGAAATTTGGGGTCAGCACAGGACTCCAGGAAAAAAGAACAGAACAACAATTTTGTTAACTTGGTTGATTTCCCATAAAATGGAAGAAGCGGGAGATGCTGTTGCTGGCTATTTTAGGGATGTTCTTTTAGCCTCTCTCTCTTTTTTTTTCYTGTTGTGTCTGGCTAGATATTAATTAACATGACTAACATTAGGTGGCTGTGTCTGCCTCAGAAAAATAGAAAAATGAAAACATAAAACAAAAACATCTCTGTGACACTGTAGTGAACAATTTTGGCAGCTGAAGCTGTGTTTAATCTATAAACGGGTTAGTAATATTTAATACTTCAATTTGTATGCTGAGAGATTTTCCTTTGTTCCTAACAATTCTATATTTAAGATTACTAGAGCTTCAGGCAGAACTGTTTGGGTAGTAAAGTGATAAACTGACACCAGAATATAGAGCAGAAAACGGAAAAAAAAAAAAAAAAAAACCTTTGTTCCTAACAATTCTATATTTAAGATTACTAGAGCTTCAGGCAGAACTGTTTGGGTAGTAAAGTGATAAACTGACACCAGAATATAGAGCAGAAAACGGAAAAAAAAAAAAAAAGAAAAGAAAAAAAAGAAAACCATTACGCTAACAGCAGCCAACAGCAGTTAATGGTTTTCAGCTGTTGCAGATCTAATTGATCTTGTTGCTATAACAGAAAGCAGTTCTCTGTGATTCATATGCCTTCTTACTGGAACGTATTCTACTCCCTCGCTGTTTTTAAGCCTCACTAACTCTGTTTTTTCCCTTTTCTTAAATGCCATTKCTAACAACGCATTCTATTTAAAGCTAATATTAGTCAAACAAAAATTCAGTTAGTTCACTGAGCCTCAAATTTTCTCTCTCTCTCAATAAATAAAAAAGCCCAGCTCCTTAAAATCTGTTGTCTCTATTTTATCCTTTTTAATTTCCTTCTTTACAGTGTCAAATCCAACTCTTACTATTCTTGATTTGTACACACTTTGAAATAAGTGCATAAGATGTGACTACAGTGATTTAAACATTTACCATCTGACACTAAAATCTGACACTAAAATCTATTCTCAGGTCTGTACGCGGAGCTTCCACTGATGTTAAGAGAATCCAGTACGCTTTGCTTCTGGCAGGACACACAGTCTGAACAGAATTTAAGTAGCTGCTGGTACCATTTGGGTTCTGCATGAAAGAGCCTTTTRTGACTCTTTTTTCTTTTTTTTTTAAGCAACCTTGAACTTCTGATATATTTCTTAAATTCTGACAGAAGCATTAATTTGAATGATTCCATGGAGTTGTAGCAGTAATGATTATATTTGTAGGGGGTTGACAGTGTGATTTTATTTGTAGACAAAAAGAAATTGGAAATGATAGGAATAGCGTAAAAATCAATAGACACTTGAGTTGGTGTTTGTAATTCTAACTCATCAAAGAGAGTTTGTTTTCATGTTAAAAATATGAGTACATCTCAAAAGGGAATTTGTAGAAAAAGCTTCAGGAATCTCACAGCAATCGCACACTGTATATTTTCACCCTCACTTTCAGAGCTGCCCATATTCCCAATGAGATAGACTGCTCTACAAAATGATTTTGCTGCCTGTTTTCTGTGAAAAGAATCCTGGCTCACAGCATGTGCTATAACTGCTTTGTTCCCTATGTTATTTAAACAAAATGCCAGGTACTAAGAAACTTGAAACATCTTTTTCTTGAAAAAATAGGGGTTTGTAGCTGTATAAATATGGGAATGTCTAATTGTACCTCTTATTCATTTCCCTTTGTAAAGGCATCCATTACCATAGTGGGAGACAAAATTAACATTTGCAAGCAGAAAAGAAATGGGGAATTTTTCCTTTCTTCCTTTCTTGTTGTCGTTGTGTTTGGTTTTGTTTTTTTGAAGGTTGACACAGAGCCCCCTGAGAATTTTTACCATATGAGAGTAGATAACCTTGTTCTTCTGTTCACGCATCCCTGCCCTATTCTGATTGCCAGGGGGTGTTTTTTGAGGATCCCATTTCATATCCGTTTAGCACTTTCTCCATTTTTCTCTCTGCCTTCATTCATCAACTCAGAATAATGTTATATCAAATATATCAGCAGGAAGCGTAACCATGACCTGCAGATATAACCTCCTAACTGTCTCAGTGGAGGAAGAATCCTCAAACAAACAAACAAASAAAAACGTAACAAAGAAAAAGCCAGTATAAACACAAATGAGAAGTCCATCTCAGTAAAACGTAAAAGTTCAAATTTCCTTAAGCATTTTCACTTAGCGGAAGTTTTAAGGGTTTCACTCATTTTACCTTTGACAGGACGTTCTAAACTCCACATGCTGCTATCACAGGCAGCAGCCAACACGGTTCTCCCAGAAGCAACCTGGGGAAGTGCAACAATATCCAGCTCAGAGCAAATAAAGGACTAAAAAAGACTAGAAAGGCTAAGAAAGTTTAATATATGTAGCTTGACATCAGGGAATATTCTGCAATAATTTATACAGCCATGTCCATTTTTAATCAAAAAAATCCAACAACATTTATTGTCGCAGTTATAGAAAATTACTTCTACTAAAAAGCTTGCAAAGCTYTTGTTCATGCAAAAAATTAACAAAACCTCAGGAAATATGTTGTCACGAAATGTGATTTCTTAACTCACTTATAACCATGAAGCTASTGCAGACATTAGAAACACCCTTTTCTGAAAAGAATATTTCCATTTTTGTATTCAACTACTTTGAATGGAATTGTTACCACAAAGTGAATTGAGCAACTGCARCCATGGGGCAGGAGGAAGGAGGGCAAGTCAAGAAAATTAACAGAAGCTATTTAAATGCATTTATTAAAATGCRCCATTTTCGTAAATGTAGAGAGCACACGTACCATTAAGAATAGTATGTGTACCCCTAAAATCAGACTAGTTTTAGAGTTGCATTTTATATGTGGATGAGGAATGTAACATCCAGTACCCAACATTAACATATGGTCATTTTCAACATTAAATCTTCACTGGTAATGCGTATGTCTTCTGTTTCTGAGAAGGGAAACTAAAATACTTTACAGATTTAATAGTAAGATAATAAAATACACAAATTTGTCTTCTTTAACTTTTAGAAAGAGACAGCAAGACAACAATAAGATTTTCAGGAGAAATGCAACTTCCTTAATAAAAAAACCTTAAAAATGACACAACAGCAAATAAAGTTTACACTAGAAACCAAAGCCATCTGGCAAATTAAGTGAAAAATTAATGATTAAAGAAAACCTCACTGTGTTTGTAGTTTATTTTCATCCATCTGTGCCCAATTATAAAAGAGTTGTCAAAGAAAGCAAGTCAATGTTGCTTAATTCCAAACTAATCCAGAAAGCCTGAAAATGTCCATCAAATATATTTCTTAGAGTTTCTAATCTCTGCAGGTTTCTGATAAGAGCAGCATTAAACTATGGTGGCATGAATCCTGGCTCTTGCGTTTGAAACTAACAGAGATGTACTACCTGTGATCATTTGAGATTAAGGAAATACCATCTTTCAAAAGCACACTGCTGAGAGATTTACAAAAGGAAAGAAAACTCCATGCAGACCCATTTCTGCCGTGCACTGCCGACATAGCAATTGCAGTTAACAATACCTACACTTAAGACCATCAAGTGTGACCTGTGTAGAGATAGTGCTGTGCTGAGAGACTGTCCCAGAGGAGCTGGAGAGGCAAGTGCCTTGCAGCGACTCGCATATCAGGGTAGCATCATAGATCCCCCTCCGTGTTGCCTCGGGGACTTTGGAGCACAGCAGCCAAGGTGAGGAATTTGCAGAAATCAGCCACTTGGCTGTTTCACACCTTGTTCACTGCACAGCCACASAGCCACCCAAACCAACCTGCCCAGCACCCCATTGATTCATAGACCAGCTGCATGCTGGTCTCTGCAGAGGACATGCTGCAGTCATCTCCATATCAGARCTTCTGGTGGCTTTGCTCCTAGTTTGGGCTCTGAGGTTGTTTTCAAGTAAGTTTTAATTGTGCCTGCTAAGCTGTTGGTGAGCTGTGTCACTACTCTTGCTTTATAATGACCTTCAAAGCAGTCTGGTGATAGCATAGTCCTGGACTGCTGGTGGATATCCATTGTGTGAAAGATTGAGTTTTTAGTCTCTGTAACACTGTGGGGAGAGAGAGGGACTTCCCAAAGGCAGTTTCAGAGAGCAGGTGCTCTCTGGCTAATCGCCCTCTTAAAATCCTTAACCACTAACTGCAATGGAAACCAAGCCTCTAGGCACTACAGGTGGCCCTTCCAAAACTGCCCCAAAGCAATAATTCAGACCCAACACTAGGTGCACACYAAGAAAGTTAAGTGAGGAACAAGCACAAGGATGGAGGTGGTATTTCCATTGGTGTGTTCTATTTCCAAATGAGATTTTGATGTCAGAGTAGTGAGTGGAAAGGAGAGGAAGAAGAAAAATGTAGTTTTTCCTATAGTAGCAACATTGATTAAGATTCTTCTTTGTATGAATTCTTCAGAATCTAATAAGGCAGGAGTTGCTGTGAAGATGTCATTGCATTGGCCTTGTAAAGAATCATCATTTGTCCTGGCTCCTATTTCACATAATATTTAGGCAATGTTTTTATCTATCTATCTATCTATCTATCTATCTATCTATCTATCTATCTATCTATTTGTGGAGCTGTGGTCAGAAAAAAACCACTATAATTGTTAGGGATGGCAGTATCCTTCTATACAGATATTGTTTGCTGCCAGTCTCCTAATGTTGTCTCTGAACGCCAGGCATTTTATAAGGTCTGTGCAAGTCCTTGTTGCTGGGATTCTTCTGACATGGACTAGGTTAGAGATTAGACAGATTTGAAAAGTTTGTATTTGAATCATTTACAGTTGTAAAATTTCAAAACTCATTGACATCTGTTTTGTTAAATAGGCCCATCTGAAGTTGATGTGCCCATCCTTTTAAATAGCCCTCTTGAATTAGCCTCCTATACACTTATTATAGCAAATAACATAAATCAATGCTATCAGCCAGCTATATAATCATAACATTTACAGACATCCCAACATCCTTCACATCCAGTACATTAAAATTGTCTGCTTAAATATACACCATAGTTTGACGTCTAATTGTTTTTGGCTRCAGTTCAGGCTTACACAGCTCTTGCAGCTCCTTGGTTCTGTTGGTAGAAGTATTTGTGCAGCCATGCAGTGAACCAGATCAGGGAGCYGAGCCAAGTTACAGAAAAAAAGAAATGTTTTAATAAGGTTATTTTTAATCTAGATCAATTCCCTCTACTGGTGATCTGGAGGCAGCAACAAGAAAAGCAGGGAAAGAAGGAGATTATGCTAGTGTGCTACTGAAATAGAGGCATGTCAAGCCATGTTTTTAATGTAAACTTCCAGTGTGATACAAAAGATTGCTACCTCTAAACATTAACATTAAAATGTTAATTGAGGAAAACTCTTTGTTATTATCAGAGTAGAGGTTGTCATGTTGATAAATTGATCTGGAATGAAAAATACTTTTTCTAAACTTGGGAGTTTCAGGTTTTTGGTAATTTGAAGGGGGAGGGTAAATCTGATTTTATGTTTGGAAAATAACTAGTAACACTGCTTTAATATTGTGGATTAGGTTCTACTTTAAACAAGTAGCAACAAAAACAAACAAACAAAAAACCCCAGCTACAAGGACCTAGACTGTGCCTCTGTTAAACCTGTGTATTTCTGTTTATTTCAGTGATGGTCAAAAAGTCATTTAGGACACAACTTTGACATTTTCCAGTTTAGTCTTTATGTGCAAAATATTCATTAATACATAGCTTTTAATTTAATCTGCTCCCTCTATAGCTTTGTATATGTATTTTTTTGTGAGAATGTTTAGAGGTTTGTATTGTGTATCATATCTATTGTTTCTTTATGGGTATGTAATAGGAAAAAGAGAAAATCCTAGTATGGTGGGTTTTTTTGATACATGATTTTTTCTGCACTTTTTTTCCACTGTTGGACAGGGATTATTTTGAATGTTGTGGTTCTGTGTCCCATATGTACACCAAATTTATGTTGTCYATGTTATATTTAAAATCATCAATTTGAAATTACTCTTTTTTTTTTACATAGATACACCTCAAAAAATTAGCGAGTGTTAATATTATGTTTACTCACAGAGCCATAAAATTTGGCCAGCGTCTTGTTTGAAAGTACTTTCTGAAAATGAGGAAAGATCTGCATAGATACTATGTCACAGGCATTTCATTTTTTCATATATATTTATGTATTCCATGTATATATATGCTATTTATATAACAGTTTTATCTTGTATTTCTATGCTTTTTCAGAGGGCGGGAAAAATGAAGCAGATTAGCACATCCTGAAAATAAATAGGAAATTGGCAGAGCTGTCACGGTAAAATCAAGCCACAGGCAAACTTGTATCTCATACAGTAACATGATATTCTGGTTGTATGCCTGTTTAATATCTTTTAAGCCACCTTTGGGCAGGACCCCACTGTAAACAAGCTGTCGAGTTTGACTTGGAACATCCTTTTAAAAATAACACTAATAAATAAACATTCTGTCTTCACATGTTTTGCTGCCAGGGATTCTCTGTTTCTAAACTTATAAGCATAATGATTTAAAAAGGTTTTTCATGCTAACTACAATCTCCATTTTTCATAAATMTGAATTCTTCATTTTCCATTTCTTTGATGTTTTACAATTAAAAGTTTGGTTTTATTTTAGAATTATTTTATAAAACATTTTATTGAAATTWACCCTCTCTGTTAAATTTTCTGTATAGCATTGTTCTATAAAACAATGATAATAACAATAGGAAACAACAGAAGAAGGGTGTGTGCCTCAGATTTTTAACAACTGAAATAAAAAACTGCATCGAGGAAGTTATTTGCTGTGTGCAACATGTTGCATTGACTCAACAAAAGCCACTAAGATGCATATCACCCTTCCTCCTGTGATACTTTATCAGGTAGYTGTTTATAGAAACACCTATTTTAGCTCTTCTCTCTTTACTACTCTAATTTCTTTGTAGCCACTAACTCTTCTTCCTGGGATTTGAGTTTGCTCCAACATTTGCTGCCTCAGGACTGAATGCATTAAGTAGGAGCCCTGTGCCTGGAGGCACGGCTTGTGGTAGCTCTGCATTCCTTGCAGGATTGCATATCAGATTGTAGGAGGGGAATCTGCCATAAACAGGTCAAAAGGGAAGGAGCTTTGGAATGGATATGTACATGGTGATGCAGTCACCCATCAGTTATCTTACACTCTTTGCTGTCCTGAAATGRCAAGTGAAACACCTCAGGTTTTGTTTCCACGAAGGGCCAAATCTTGCTTCCAATATAAAGCTTACATTGACATCTGTGTAAATAGAAAGGGAGTTACTTGGCTTTGAGTCTTTGAAAATTGCATGTATGGTTTAAGATGGTATTCCACCACAGCTGACTCTGACTTCAAAATAAATTTTCTGAACAGGAAGTTCAATTAAATGAATTTGTGAACAACTTGAAATTTTGTTGCTGCAGTGAGTGGTAGGAAACATAGTTTGCTAGATTTTGAGAGTGACTGAATTGGTTTGGGCATGTTTGCTACAACTCCCTGACCTCTTTATTTATTTATTTTTGAAAAATGTTATTTGTATTTTACTTCATTATACACTTTCAGGTTTGGGGAAGATATATGCATGCAGGCCTTCAGTTTAATAGACTTAAGACTCCTACAAAATAAGAATAAAAGTATATTTTAAAAATAATGAAACAACTAGGTCTTTCTCYCTTACAATAGTAGAGATGACACTGTTGTCAAAATCCATGAGAACTGCAGAGGATTCAGTGAAGTCTGTATTGCTGTCACTTCAGATAAGCATTACTGGCTCCATAATGCTGCTACTTCATTTTGGATCACAAAAGACTATGTTAATAAAAAATTTACTGTGCGTAAGAATGGTGCAATGATTGCTGAGTGGTTGCATTGAAAGACCTTTCAGTTCTGTTGCTGAAAGATCAGAACTTTCTTTAATGGTAGCTGGAGATTGTTTAATGAACATTGTTTCCAAGGTTTTGCTGATTCTTATTAAAATTTATTTAAAATATTTTTTAGAATAAATTATCCCTACTGAATACAATGTTGGGTGTAAATGCTGTCTCAATGTTGAGTATTACAATATTTCTAAAGAACAGTCAGCACATGGAATATGTAACTCTGTGCATTCATCATATATTTGACAGTGGCATTTATGTGACAAACTGTGGAACTATGAGATAAATTTCATTTTCAGTGCACCTTTGACTGCCTCACTTTCACTGTGCTCACTGCTCATCTTGTTTTGGTCTCAGCATTATATGGAAGTATAAGCCTATAAAATGAAAAAAAAATTGCTGCCCAAGGAGTATTTTTCTCCCTGCACCATATGCCTTTTTCAAAAGATCTAAAATGCTTTTGTCAATTCTTTGTCTTCCTGACTGTGCGAAGACCCAGTACTTTGTGAGCCATTGAATGCTTTATTCTATAGAGCTGCAAATTCTGTTTCAGTCATAGGTACATTCTGAGTTATCGGTTGTTAAAATTATAGTACCATGACTTATAGGGAGTATATTTTAATAATTTTCACAGGTTATTGAAATATATTCATTATCATTTTACTCTCCCTTTAAGGCCCGTAAAGTTGAGCTCATGATAATAAAATCAACTAACTTTGCAGGTAGATATATAAGAAATATTATCAATAAAAAAGTATGAAAGTCTCTAAAATAAAAGTAAAATAACTTGTCTTCAAAGTATGTGGCATAAGTACAATAAATGGTGGTATGTAACAGAAGTATTAAGAGCACTCCCATGGGATGACCTGCATTAAAGTAATGCAATATCTCTAGATTCATACTTGGTAAAGCCTTAGCCATGCAATTCATGCAGGTGAGTAAAATAATCTATAGTCATAAGGGTATTTTACTGCACATATCTGTATAGAATTTTGTATAGAAACATGTATGAATCGTGTACAAATATCTGACAAACCTTATTTTAATTCAAATCTCTTCAGTCTTTAGCCTCCAACACAACTTCCTCAAGCTTCAGTGTTTGTCCATTTTCAGTGAAAATCACAGGGGTTGAACTATTCAGTCTCTGGATATAAAATTTGACTTCTGTTTTGAAATGTGCTATTTTTTTGATGAGTCATTGTTTCCTTTTTGATTGTTTAATTTTTGTTCATTTTTTGTTCAGTCACTTTATCTCACTTAATTGGAGTTTTACACTAATGATAGTAGGGCAGACTATACTGTCAGATACACATTTGGTTTGTAGATAATTGCACTGATATTTTGATTTTTGTATTTAGAATTGCCATGTCCATCTGCTTAGTTCCAGCTTCTTCATTTTGCTTAGAGCTCAACTTCAGTGCTTAGGATATCAAGAATATATATTAATAAACCATACACCTTTGAGAGGATTTATAGATTATATTCCCCAAGGGTGGCTGATAACTTTGTGGCTCATGCTCCCCACATTTTTTCAACTGTTCAAAGATAATAGTTGCTTTTATTCAAAGATTTAGATACATTGGCCTCTGGTTACGTGCATACCTGTCTGAACAACAGGTTATACCTGCATTTTTTCTCCGCCATGGCTTTATTTATTTATGTTCCCAGATCCCTGACAATAATGGGTAGCTTTGTAGTAACTGTGTAGYTGCTCCATTCCATAGATTCATGATTTTTATTTATTTTTTTTTTTAGTGAGGAAGGCTTATATGTCAAGCCAAATGAAAGGTGCTAGAAATATTAAAAAGAAAGAAGCAGAGAATGAAGAGCTAGATTTTGAAGAAGATTGTTTCAGATGGAGGCGGAAAGGTGAAAAGTAGCATGGAAGGTACAAGTGCTGATCAAAACTACAGCTCAAGGAGAAAGGGAGTAAAAATGAGAGACTTCACACATGTGAAGAAGTCTCACAGAACAGTGAAATTTCCTAAAGCACTTGATAACTCACACTGTGGAAGTAGAAATAGGGGGAATCTAATAGAGGGGGAATCTGATTGCTGAGCTTAAGTTGGAGAGGCAGACATAGGAGTATATAAAGAACGTGCAGCACTCAGCTACAAAGGGAAAGAAAGAGTTTGCAGTAGTAGTAGTTCTAGTGAGGTTGAGGCACCAAAGAAGTTTGTTCCTGTTGCTGTAAGGAAGGACAGGGTTAATATTTAACATGGCATCATTTCCTAATGTCATGGCAATGGTGTGTCCAGATCYGCTTCATCAAGTGAGAATGTGAAATCTAGTTTAGAGACCTTGTTGACTTAGCGATGAATATTTTTGKTAAAATTATTTGATCCAAAACAGTTGCTCCCTATATTCGTTGTTCAATCTACAGATGCTTTAATGTTAAGGAGAGAACAAAGAAATTACTCGGGTCATCATAATGAATTAATTGAGTTTTTAATACGTGGTTTTAGATCATTTGGCAAATGGTATGAATGGGCATCCCTAATTTAGCGTGCACACTAAATACACAAGTATAGAAGAGAATAAATGAAAAATGCTTTAGTAAAAAAACAAAATTTACTTTATGGTTTAACACTAATCAACCATTGCTAATGTGGTATAAAATACTATTTAAGGTAGATACTGATTTCTGTTATTAACGTTAATGGTCTTAGTTGCCTCATCTGCTTTCTTCCAATATATTAAGCATGCAGAACCCATAATTTAATTATCACCTGTTAATATTGGTTCTAAATTCATTTCTGTGCTTTTGGACTGAAGCTGTAGTGATGAGCCAATTAAAAACCATYATCTGGCTGCTCAAAGCATCACACTTGTAGTTGTGCTCAATAGTACATGATCCTACAGGGACTTTCAAGATGGAACATGCTGCCCTAATGCCTTTTGGGATTAGCTAAACAAAAGAAAAAAATGTAAAGGAAATTTTAAATATTTCCTCTTCTGCAGGATTTTAATTTTCAGATTGCTTCCTTTGCTGCACATCAGTTTTCCTTGAAGTTAATTTGCGTAGCTGTAAAAGTGTAATATGTAACTGAATTACAAGAGAGACTCAAATGAGACCCTGTGTTTTCTTTAAATCCCAGAGGAAGAATTTGGTTCAAGAATATACATAAGGTACTAATTGCAAGGATCATGTTAGATAGCTATTATCTGATTGAATGGTGAACTAGGAAAATAAAGCATATTATAACCTCAGAGCTTTGGTAATGGAAAAAGCTTTTAATTTATGTAGGTATTCTCAAAGCAGCCTGAAAGGACAGTAGTCGCACATTGCATCTGTTTCTTTAAACCATTTACCAACACAGGAGTCTCCTTTCCTCTTACATTAGCAGCTTATTGCTAACATGGAATTTCCAAAACAATTTCTTTAAGTCAATCCAAATCTTGCTTTTATAATAGTTGAAACAGCTGATGTGGACAACATACCAAAAAGTTGTTATATGCATTTTACAAAGAAACATATATTATCATTTTCTTTTTCAGTCAGTAATACCACAATGTAAGCTTTGCAGCTCTTGTGTAGTGCAGACGAATAGAGTGTCAGAAGATAGAAACTAGACTATTCAATCCTACTGTGGCTACATCAGCCTGCAAAGCAGAGCAGATGGACTTCAAGTCAGCAGAGATTTTTTCCTCCATCAGAAAACATTCTCTCCTGACCTGAGGTTGACCTAGAATCTCTTTTAGGGCCTTTTGCCCATGGTGTAATGGGGTGTCCTTTTGCCTCTTAAATTGTATAAAGCATCTCTGTTTTAGGGACTTAAAATTCACTCTCCAAGGACCGATTCCTCAAGTGAATCAAAAGCCATGCCTCAGGACATTGCAGAGATGCCAGGCATCTTTATTGTAACATCCTGTTATTAGCCACTTAAAACTAAGAGGGAGAGAAATTACTGCTGAGTATACACTAGCCGTTAAGATTCAGCCAGGTTTTAAATGAGGTTGGAGCCCTTCTTGTGAATAGAAAGCTGCCAAGGAACAAACTAGCAGCAGCTGAAATCTGTAAGAATTCTCCAGCTATGTGTGTGTATGTTTGGGTGCTGCTTTGATTTGCCTTTGCTTGCTTTCTGCTTACATTTTTTTCACTATTGTGTTATGGGCATGTGTTCTTTTGTCAGTGAAAGCTATTAAGAACAGAACAGGAATCCTGCTGTGATTTAAAATTAAAACAAGAAAAAAAGCTCAGGCATTAGAAGAAAGGGGGGRAAAAAAAGCATTGATAAAATGTAAGTGTAAATTATATTATCAGGATTAAGTAATTTTGACTACAAATGGCAAAATAAATATAGCTTTCTTAAAACTTCTTTCAGTTAGTCTGGAGAAATGTTACTCTCTAGTCTGCCTTTCTTATGAAATGAGATATACACAAATGTCCAAATGTTCTTTAGTTTTACAGTTTCTTGAAAATTAACAGCTAAGCAGAGTTGCTGTATCGCTTTTCTTGCCACTTGTCATCCAGTGTTTTGGTTAGAGAAAGTCCGCAGCATATGCTTGAGAAATTCATGTTGATTTGGTCCACATTTAGTRTCTACCCAGTCTGTGTGTATGCAGGTGCCCTTGTCCAAAAGTGTTTGGAAGAAAGTGAGAAGTTTAAGGGTAGATGAGGGGGAKTAATGATGTGTTGGAGGAATTGCTTTGAAGCAGACTAGTTTTGGAGGATGTCTGGCAAAGCAGATTGTTGTGAGGACTGTTTTGGGAGGATATAAAATCTCAAGAAAGGACAAGTTGTCATTAGATCCACTGTTCACTCAATAACTTTTTTTTGTTGCATTTTTCAAGTCTGAAGAGGTCTTCTAAAGTAAACTGTAAAATTACATTGTGGTAACTCAGTTTCATCACATTCAGGTGGCCTGAAGAGCCAGAGTAATTTTTTTTTGATAGGCAAGCAGAATGTCATTAGTGTTTTCATCAATCACTGTGACAAGGGAATGTATTTTATGTCTTTATTAGTAAGTCGCCAAGAGAGGTTTGCAGTGCCAAAAAGGTAATAATTATGAGGGTGGACTTGACCCTGCATTGCAAGGTAGCTCAGAGCACAGGGTGAACCTCCACTATTGTCAATTCGCTGTTTAATGCTAAACTGACAGGTATTCCACGTGATCCTTTAGTTTCTTAGTTGGGCTAATCTTATGAAGTTAACTGATTTTTTGTGCAATATAACAATATGTCCTCATGATGTATAAGGAAACCCAGTAATCCTGAATACACATATCCCTATGAGTCTTAGGAAGTTTTATCACATATACAGATATGCATATATAAATTTTTGTGTTAAGCTCTTAATTATCTATAAAATTTACTGATAGTTTTTCTGAGGTTTTTTTTTTTTTAGGCACAAGCCTTAAATTTAATGAAGTCTTCAAAGCTTTGGTCTGTCAGTCTATAATATGTTATTTAGCTGTATTTTCAGTATTAACTAGCATTTTAAAATGTTCACATTATGTTCTGATGAGTGAAAACATGTTAACCTCCCTCATATGGAGTCACAGACTCCATATATGTAGTTTTATATTAGATAAAGTTCCAAATGTGACTTCAAAGCATATGCTGAAGCTGTCTGAAGCAAATATGCCTTCTGGAAGCATTAACTGAGCAGCTGAAAAGGAGCTTTACTTTACAGTTAGAATGGGAACACAAGTGTTGATGGGGCTGAAGAATTTGCTTCTCCTAACAAAGAGGAGAATAATTTTGTTGAAAAATTACATCAGTTTAGATTAATATTAAGAACTCCAGCTTCAGTGTTGTTATTTACTTTATTCTGTGTGGCCTCAATAATGGAATGACAAGCACTCAACATATAGTTAAAATTACAGTGTTTCCAACAGGCTATTTTGGAAGGAATTATATTGTTGTTCAAGTAAATTATTTAGTTTTCATTTCTTCCTGTTGTGTTTATGTAAGTGTTGTACAGACAACACGACAGTTTGAACAACTCTGTACCAGAGCCAGAGAAATTACTTGGGSTGCCGTGAATCATCTTCTGCATGAGGTAGCAGTTCTGTAATGGTCTCTGAACAATAACTATGTGATGCCTTTTAGACATTGCTATATTAATTGTTCATGTGTTTAAATACTGAAAAGATTCAGTCAACATTATGGAAATACCTTTGTAGAAGTATTAATATTACAGGAGTCTGTGAATCTTCTTTCTCCCTCCCATGTTACAGTGTCCAAATGAGCAAGTGACTCCATTTAACATTTTTTGTGACATTATTTCCACCTTGAGACTGTATTTTACCATTAAGAACTTTTATATAGTGGCAACATAGAGAATCACTAAAAACTGTGTTAGTAAAACAAGAAGAATTAGTATCAGCATTCCTCAAATTTTATCTGTGTGTGGGTTACTTCACAGAATCACAGAATGGTTGAGGTTGGAAGGGASCTCTAGAGATCATCTAGTCCAACCCCCGTGGCTCCTGCAGGGACGCCTGGAGCAAGTTAGCTTGATAATAGAGCTATTTTGGATTATGTGAGTGTGTAAGTTTGCCTGATGTAGCTGGATAAACAATAGGAGTTTCGTTGTTATTGATGACAATATGAAATGAATGGCTGTTATATGTTTTACAAGGAGTGTTTCTTTTTTTCTTTCACTTTCGGTTTATTGAGAGGCTTTACTTATTGCTAAGGAATTAATTAACTATAGAGTAAATACCTTTTTTCTAAATACCATTTTTCTAGCTACTTGCATGCTCCTCTTTGCAGGTTAGGTTGACTTCTTTTTTATATTCAAAGGCTTTCCTGCAATTTTGAAAGAGTCAGATTAAAAAAAAAAGAAAAAMAATGCCCACTGGAAGCAGAAGGCTTCTTGCTTGTTCTAAGAGACACTGCCCGTGACACCAAATCTGATCTTTAACTGCATGACTGTGATGTTACAATAGGTACTAAAAGTATGACTAATCAATTGTACCTAATTAAGATTTGACGAATGGTTATTTTAAAGTATAAACATCATTCTGAATGAGTAAAGATTGTTTAAAGTAAATTTAATTGCTATATGATCTGTGGCACTTCTATCTGCAAATAACTATTCAGAGATATAAAGGCTTTCATCTAAGCCAGTGGAAATAGAGGATCACAAGAGACTTCAGATACCACCAAATCCAGCCCTCTGCCATGACATGCAATATTATGCAGTCTTTTTCATATACTGATTAAGCTCCACCTGTAAGATTTTCCTTTCCCAGTCTCTCCCTTTGGAGGATTGCTGTAGAACCTCACTCCCTTAATGATAATTAAAACCTGCCATTTTGCAGTCTTAATTTATTCATGACCAGCTCCTTCCCATTTGTTCTACTGCCAATATGTTCTTTTAGATTGAGCAAGTCTTTTGCCTCCAGTGCATTTGCAGTCATATTTCCTCTTGGCTTTCATTTTTCAGACTGAAAAAAAGGCCAAGTTCTCTCAGTCCCCTCCTATAAGATAGGCTTTTATTTGATCTCTGTAATAGTTCTATTCAGCACCTGTTCAAATTTGAAGACATCTTTTTTTTGAACATGTAAAACTGGAATTATACAAAATACTTCAGATGAAGTCTCACTACAGCCTATACAATGGTATGAATACTCCCCCTTCTTTATTAAAATACCTTGCCTTGCCCTTTTCATGGTCAGATTCAATTAAGTGGCTGATAGTCATCCTGTGACTGACTAAAATAGCCTGCTATTTCCAACTAATGAGATCCCAGTATATATCAGAAATTCTTTTTATTAGTCCCGTGTGCCCCTTACGCTATTACATTCTACTCAGTCTTGTACTCCAGTCCTCAGGATCATGGACTTCCTCCTTCAAAACACTAAAATCCTCCTCCAAGAAGCCTGTGTCTCTTGACTTGGTATCATCAACAAATTGTATTGGCTCATTTTTATTTTCATCACAATATCATTAAGTAACATATGAAGCAAAATGGGCCCCAAACCGTAACCTAACATTTTTGGAAAAGATAAATGACCTCCTTGTGGTAATGAAAATTATGCCTTCTAAATGACCAAGGAGATTTTTTTATTTAATATACACCTTTGTGAGTCCATGTTTCATTCTACTTCTGAATTCAGTAGTTTATACCCACATATTTAATACTTCAAACATAAAGCCGATGCTTCAGAAATTGCAAGGTCACATCTGATACAAAAGCATTCTTTTCTAAGGGTGTAGCAATCTGTCCAGACTTCCACTGAACACCACACAGGTTAGATAAATGGGCCTCTGTGGATGCAACATTTGGCAGATTAGATGCCTGTTATCTGTTCTTTCCACCCACTAGCATATTGCTAATTACGTTTGAGAACGAGGTGCAATGATTCATCTTAGCAGAACAGGGAATGTCTTTGGTAAATCCTTACTCTTACCTCAGTTTAAAACCACTTGAGAGAGAAAAATAAAAAGGAGAAAGGGAGAAATGTTTCTGAGCTTGAGCCTGTGGTTCAGAGTTATTTCTTATCTCTAAAAGTCCTTAGGTTGTCGTTAAGTTAGTGAGTACAGGGCGTTCATGTCAATTAGTAGTAAATGCAGAACAAATTCTATGAAAATGATAACCATACAATGAAAACGTGAACAGAAAGTACTTGAGTTAGTTTTTCTGTGTATTTGTGTATGTGAAATGGTGAGATGTCTAGGCTAGCTCTATGTAGTGCAGATGATCACTGCACGATGAGCAGGAAATCTCATAGGAAATCTAAATATCAGTCATTGAACTGGAGCAGGAAATGGAAGTTGGGCCTTGAGGGCTCCAGGGAGTTTCCCTTAATTTCCTTTCCAGAGTGGGCAGAAAAAGAAAAATTCTGGTTCCTGTCTCTTTCCCCTCTTTTAAGCACCAGAAGCTTTGTAACTGAAGAGTATATACAGGGACCTCAGGAAGAAAGTGCTGTGTAGTTTACAACCACGAATACAAATCTCAGGTAATACCTGATCTCAAGTGTAGGACCGTCTATAGAATCCCTGTCAGAATCTTTATTGCAGTGCCATGCGGGTAGAGAGACAAAGAAGATAGTCTAAAATTATAAATGCAAGACATAGAAAACTTTTTATTAGGTATTTAACAGATTAGGTTAATCTTGCTGATATTATGAGTAAGGCTGTGTCTGGAGAGATCAATAGCAAACATATTAGCAATAGGAATAATGTATTTTTGTATCTACAAGAGGATCCAAAGAGCTAGTTGATTATCAGGAGAACAAGTACTCTTAGTGAACATATTAAATTGGCAGAGGCTTAATCTGATGAAATGTAAGAAGCTGTCCCTTAAGAATGTCATTTACATTAGAGAAAGCTCAATAAAATAAATAGAGGGAAGTGGATGGTGTTTCTACTAATTCTTCTAATGCATTTGACGGAATTTAACTAGAATTACATTAAAGACTGAATCTGTAAAGTATGAAACTAACATTAAATTATAAAATTCAGTACATCTGTATTAATTAGTTTTAAGGTATCAAATATTAAGAATGATTCATTTTTTTYCCATGTATTTTAAAGAGTGTGTTTAATGTATTCATGCTAAAAAATGTGAAAACACTTCAGAAATTAGTTCTGGTTAACAGCAGGACTCCAAACCTACATTAGAGCCTGAACTAAAGGCATTGAAGTGTACTTGACTACTTTAAAAGCTTTAGGTCATGTATTGGTCTGACATGGTTATCCTTTGCGTGCAGCTATGTGCAGCATTTCTTTTTTTCCCCTTCCTAAGCAACACCTAATTCTAATGTGCCTTCTCCCGCCTGCTACTTGGTGTCCACAAGCTGTTGGTTAATGGACTAGAAATTTTTAAAATCTTTTTGTTATTAAAAGAAGGACAAAGTCAGAAGTGGGAGGGTAGAAAATGGAGTAAGTGCAGTTCTTAGGGGCTAATTGCCACTTTGTTCCACTTCTACTATTTTTTCTCCAAGGTCGGAGATAGTTTTTGTCTGGTATTTTCTTTGAGAGGCTAAAAACATTTTCAAGACAGTTGTATTTAAATATAGAGCCTAAAACTCAGGAACTTAGAAATAAATTTAACTCCAGCGTAACAATTCTAATTTCACCTGACTTATTTTGCCCTTGTTGTTTCACAGAGCCCTATTTGTTACCTACTTTGTATATGTTTCATGTATATAAATCAATCAAATCACTATTCTTTGACTTAAAATGAAATGGTCATGTTGAATTGCCCACTTCATGAGCCTTTTCTTCTGTCTCTGACTGTATCCTCTGAAGGGAAGGTGCAAGGATCCCAGGATGTGCAAATGAGGATTATAAATCAGGGTACTGGGAGCTAGTAATGGATTTATACTTATTAGAATCATGTTTACAAGTCAGTAATCTAGTATGTATGTATCTAGTATGTATCTTTGTATGCTGCTGTCTCTCCAGTCCTTGTGTCTACTCAGAGCACGTGCTTTAGATGTGGCGGCTGGAGCACAAGGCACAACAGCTGCCGCCTTTCACCCGGCAAGCCCGTAGCTATTCAGGATGGGTTCTTTTTTTTGACTTTTTTTTTCTTTTTTGGCAACAGCAGTTCCAACCCCTACCTATCAAGTAAGCCTTTCAAACTGCTACTACTCTTCTCACTGCTTATTATTTTGTAGCTGGATCAGCGCACCATAGAGCTGTGTAAGCAGCTATCCTAACATAGGTGAAAGGCACTGCAGAAGCAGGGGCTACTTCTGGACAAGGAAGATTGCTGCTGAAGGTGTAAATAAAGCCTGTATTTTTCCCAAATACAGAGAGAAGGAGATATTTAGGATAGAGGCTTTGTTATTCGAATACTCTAGATGGTCCGTGTGAAGGAGGGAAAAGAGAGTGCACAGTATGTCTAGTTACTATAAGGAGTTTGGAAAGATCATTGGAGTGGCTTTGTATTTGGAATTCTTTCTGAATATTTGGAATATTAAAATGACTTTTTATTTAGTATCAAATATGTGCTTTACTTGTGCATTTTTATATCTGTATTTGACTAATGGGATTTTTTTTTAAGAGGACATGCCAGGGTGAAAGGTGTGATGGATTTTTTCCAAATGCAGATCAGATCTTTTCTGAGTTTCAAAAGATTTCGTTGTAGTAGATCAAAATGCCTTTCCAGAAAGCACTAACTCTCTCTAGAGTTAGTGTTTGTAGTAGGCTGGATACCATAAAACATCGCTAATGASCTATCAGGCCTTTGATCTGTGAATTGTCAATTGCCCATTCCTGCTTTTCATAGTGTCTCTGCAAGATGAGCTCAGTCTCTGCTTACTTCTGACTTCACAAAATCTATCTCCTATTTCTACTAACCTGTATACTACTCGTGGCAAACACTATCACTTCATATGTGTATATAATGTCTAATTCAGTAGTGCATTGTCTTGCGTGAGCCTAGTTGAAGCCGGCATCAAATTCACACATTTTGAAAAAACGCTGAAGAAATACAATGCAAAGATTAGAAACACTTCATATATTTGTGTGTGTGTGTGTATATATATATATATATATATATATATATAAAATCTAGGCAGCTCCTTTGTGACTTTTGAACTTTAGCTTTTTTTTGAACTTTTGAACTTTAAAAATGTTGAGTTAATTTAATATTCTAGTTATTCTCAATATATAAGCAATTCTAAGTTAAAACATCTATTTAGTAAAATAGGACAACCTGTTTTAATGCTGAGGATTTGCGATGATTTGAAAAAAACAAGATGCTTCCAGTTATAAACCCAGGAAAAAGTTGAATAATGAAAGTGGAAACTGAATATCCCCAAAAGCACCTTCAGATTTCAAGAGGTGTAAGTTTTCTCTGCATTTCTCAGACATTATTGCTCTTTTCTTCTTGACTGTTCACAGAATATCCCACACAGTTCATTTTTTCAGACATCTGCTGACTTAAAACAACTAGTAAGATACATTTTTATATTATTATGTAATAAAGAAGCAAATTCTTACCACACTTGCCAAAAATTTGACTAGTATGCCATCTAAATTTTCTACTGAAGAAATACATAGGTATTCAGTGTGAAAGCTCAGAGATGGCAAAGCCCCTGCACTTCCCAAAGGAGGGATTGCATGGGTACAGACATCTTGCAGATGTCTATATGAACAGAGCTTACAATAAAGACTGATATTAATAAGCAATCTCAAGTTTCTCCACTGAAATATATGCATATGTATATTCTGCATATAACTTTTGTTTGATGATCAATAAAAGACAATATACAGAAGAGAGATTCAAATCTTAAGCTTCAGCTATAACTGGAATCGGTCACATCCCACAAAATCCTGTTTAGTGCTGACTAAAAATAATGCAAGCACCACAGCTTATAGCAAAAGATCAGTGTGATCTTTTTATTGCCTAATTGCATGCTTTGTGTAAAGTGAAACTGTTTTTTTTTCACAGAGCTGTTGCCATTTGTTACAGGAATTTTACTGAATTTATGAATAGGTATTGTTTGCATAATCCAAAGCTATGCAGCTCCCTGATCCTCAGCCTACTAATATTTATTCACTTGCACAGAGCAAAATCAAGAGACAATCATACTTAGAAATTTAAAAAGAATTCGTGAAGACRCAAGGTTGGTGTTTTGATGCAGCACTTACCCGTGCACTTCGAGACTCTGCTGTTGATGGTAAATGTACATTAACTACAGAAATTGTTAGCTGGATGTGGTGTTTTCTAAGGTCTTGCGCAGGACTCATTTCTAAGCAATCGTAATTATATACATGTCTTTTACAGAGTTCCTGTTCCTCAAAACCAAGCACATGTTCTGATGCTAAATATAATTACAACATTACTGCCCAGCTCATAATTTTATGCATGTGCTAAGCAATTATTTTCTATTATCATTTTTCTTCATTTTTATATTTTTTTTCTGTGATTTGTCTGTGTACGCCTGTGCAAACAAGTCTCCGGGAATGGTCAGACTTGAATTTTCATGCTCTTTGCAATCTGAGAAATTTGAGTTCCAAATTTTCAATTTTGCCTGCTACATTTTATCATCACTCAAGAATCTGTCCATTTCTTGTATCCAGACTGTGCAAAAAATACTGCAGGAGTTATCTGAAGCTTAAAATAAAAGAGCATAATAAATCCAGCCCAGAAAACTCAGTTACACCTGAGAAGTGGACACCTCTCTTACAACAGCTTTACCTAATGAAAAATATTTGTATTAAGAAAAACTCCCCTTGAATGAGAGCCTCACTTTCTTTCAAAATAAATAAATAAAACTGATGTCTTTCAGGAGGTGCATTATTATGTGAATCTTGTCACATCTCAGATCACGCTTTTGATCCCCAGACTCAATCTGTCTTTTTTACCAGCCTGAGCAAGACTGAGAAATGTAGTCAGTCTCTGTGTGCTTAGTATGCCATTTGGATACTGTAGTTTTAATAAGGATACAATTTTCTCCTCATATTTGTATTCTCCTCATTTTGGTAACTGTATGAATTTAATGCAGGCTTCAGTAGAGCTCTAGTCACTTTAAAGCAACCAGTGAGAAAAGAGTCCAAGAGAGCTCAAAAATTCCAACAACGACACCTAATCTTACTCCTTATTTAGGGTTCATTTTGCTTTTTTTATTTTCTGCCTTTCTTACACTGTAATTCCTTCAGTGTACTATTGGCTATGAATCACACTTTTTAGTGGGGTAATCATAAGGAGTTTGTTGTAGATACCCAGGTAAGTTTAAGCAATCTGGAAGGGGTATTGAAAGGTGTGACTTAGTAGCACACAACTCAAGAGTATGGGAGTAGTCAAGAAAATATATGGGATATAATTTCCTTTCCTAAACTGCTTGATTGTGTAACCCTGAAAAAGTCAAAAAGAGTATAGCACTGGATTTCCTCTGCATAATAGAAAGGCACCTTTCCAAAAGCATGAGGTCTTTGCATGGGAAACACAGAGAACTGTAGAGATCCAGGTCTTYGTTATCCTCGTCATTCCAGCTGTGTACCTAGTGGGTTTGTCTAGCACTCTGATTCTTTTTGTTTGCCAGTTTGATTGCATTTTCTCAAGATATCTTTAAAGATTTTGAATTTTTTGTTACTATTTCCTATTCATTTTATCCATTGTGTCCAGCATAGATATAATAGTTGGTTTGATGCAGCTCTCATTTCTTTTTTTTTAAAGGAAAAAGAGATATTATTTTATGTATGAAGTGATGACTGTATTGACACCATGTCTGTAAGCACACAAATATATTATAAAGGAAAAGATGAAAGACTGTGGTTATTTCATTATCATTGGATTTTATCACTGTAGGTGTTACTTGTTCACCCGCTGTTAAATTGACCCACTGTAAAATTGATAAAAAGACAGTGTGAAATTGCTGTAATGGACATTCAGTTTGAGGGTTTTATGCTGTGTAGCAACAGTAAATAGAGCTAGTTTAGTATCTAAAAATATGACTCTTGATACTCTTGAGTATCTTTTTAGCAAAGGATACCTATTACATTTACCTCAGATATATACACAAAAAAAGAATGTGGTCAGCTTTTTGTGAAGACATGTTGTGTTTTTAAAGTTGAACTATGCTGCAGACAAAAGATGTGTCTGCTTTGAGAATTCAATGTTTTTTTAAATTCAAATATTCTACGGTTTTTGCTTTTTCTCTCTTTAAATCTTGAACACTTTGTTTTAATTGGGAGATTAATTCATGTGCTGAAAATGCAGTTTCAGGATGATGAGAAATTAAACTGTCTTCTCTTCCTCCCACTAGCTACTTCTTTAGCTTTTGATCTTCTGGGACAGGGTTCAGAGATTTTGCGCTGTCCCGAACTACAACACAGTGTGCTGAGCCTGTAGTAGTAGCCTGTCTGTGATTTATCTGTCCACTTAGTATGGCTGTGTTGTAACTGGCTTTAGACCCTTCTGTTTATACCCTCATCTTTACATTTTTTTCATGTTTTAAATAGAAATTAATCTCTTTGGGGTGTTGCCTTTTAATTCTAGGGAAAGATATTTCTTCAACATTCTCATTTAGGTACAATTATTACAATGCATAGTATTACTTAAATGCTAGAAAGAAAAGCTCCTTAATTTCCTTCCTTACTATGTCCTGTCAGTCTGCCCCATGTATACGTCGCTGCCCATCTCGCATGACCTGGACAGGATTTTTATCCCACCAAGTGGGAGACCCTAAAGCGGAACTTTCTTCGGGAACGTCCCTCCTTCTGGTCTCCATTGCCAGACTGCAAGGGAGCAGTGCAAGTGTGTGTAGTTCTGTGGTCACTCCKGAAATTTGGATCGCACTTTCACCCCTAGGCAGGGGGAGCCTAGGGCCTGGTGCAAAGTCCTACTTGTTCTGCACATGCTTGAGCACTTGCTTGCCTATCAGCAAGTGCCTTACTGAGGGGATATGTGCTCAAAGAAAATGAGCCATAATCCCAGTGCCAATGTGCTCTGTAGCCAAACAAGAGAGGTACAAGAAGAGAATCACCTCTATAAAGTTAGATGTAACAGACACTAACTTTACAAAATTGGAACAGTGGRACATTTCATTTAGTAACTCCAGGCAGTGCTCCTTCCTCTTTTCACTGTGAAGTCTAACACACAAATTGTTGGGCTGTTTGGTTCCAGGATAATTTGTCTCTAGACTTTATCTGGAGCACAACTTACCCTAGCAAAGTTCTTGGCACAGCCCTAATATACACCAAAAGAATCTGTATAGAAAAGTGCATTGCAAGTAGTGTGGACACTATAGATTGCAGGCTGCAACGTTTATGTAGAATGAAAATGCTGACAGGGCACCATGCTTCATGAAGGCACGTAATGTGACTGGGCTGTACACACTATATCAGTCAAGAGCCCTGGACCTTTCGGGCCTTCGTTTTCGCTGTCCACTGATATCTTTCAGTCCATTCAGGTTGCACAATTTAAACACTTYTCTTTTTTCATGTATGAAAGTTGAATGTTCTGCAGTCAGAGTTGTTATCTGGAATACCTGATGCTGCCTGCCCTTCCTCAGTGTGTGTGGCCAAGCTTAATAGCATGTGGTGCTCAGCAGCTATATAAATTTGAGAGCTTGGGAATAATAAAAAGGGAATGGGGGAAGGTTACAAGTTATTCTTACCTCTTTTTTTTTTCCTCCAAAAAGAATTCGAACATGGCCAGGTAGTATGCTTTGCCATGTGTTGAAGTTATTGCACTTATTCTGATGCCTGTCAAAGCTCCCCTTTTGCAGATTTTTTGTCTGTATTTTTCTTAAGAGATCAGATCTCTTTGAAAAAGTGAGAAATACTGTTAAGTGTGCCATGAGGGGACTGAAGGGAAATCCTAAAGCTGTTATGTTTCATAGAAATGTTTTCACATATTACTTCTAGGAAAGCCTCTGAATCAGTATTGTTTCAAATACTGAAATTGAATCCTGGAAATAAAAGTCTCCTGAGTACAATATTTATGTAAATATTAATATATAATAGAAGGAAAAACAGGATTAAATTGGTCTCTGTAAGTAGAAAAATACAATGTTGAGGTTTGTGAATCCATTGAAACCAACTATATTTTATGGTATGCGGCGTCAGATTAAAACACGCCTGAAATAAAATGCTTGGCCCTTGTAAAAAGACATTATTTATTTACAGATTTTTAATCTTATTCCTCAAGTGGTTTGCTTCCTAAATTGCTTATTGTATTGGTGTGAGACTATGGGCATGGTTTAAATCATTTTCTTATGTATTTGTTAAAAATATGGAACTACAAAAAAGTTTATTATTTTCAGATTAAATTTCTACTGAGCATATTATTCAGAAATTCAGTATTCTCTTAGTTTACAAAATCTCTTGGCTCTTGCTTGACTTGAGAATCATATTCTTTATTACTACACAGCAGAACTATTTTAATTGCTCCCTTGAACATTACAATACTTCCAAGCATGAAAAAATAGCATAACATTTATGAGAGTAAGTCTGCACTATTTCAGTCACTTTTCCCATTTGACAGTGAAAATCATATGTTTAAAAAAAGAAAAGCTGCAGTCATGTAAAAATAATTTTAAAAAGCTACTGCTGACATATAATGGAATGGAAGAAAAGGAGTTCCTGTGAGAATATGATCTACTTTCTTTTGCAAAAGGAGAAAGATATTAAGTAAAATATATGAATTACAGAATTATCAAATAAACTTTGAAAAGCACCCATAAATATCATAGAGTGCATCAGTCATGACAAGTGTAAGACTTAGTTCAACAGAAAAAGTTGAGTGTTATCACTACAACCATCTAAACAACTTTTTCTTAAATGCCTTGTGTGCAGATTGAAAATGTTTAGGACAAATACACTATTTGGAACAAACATTGTTTGGGAAATACTATGCTTAGGACATACTTTAAATACTTCCGGGGCAAAAAAATATTGAGAAGGATCAGTACCACCTTAATTAGTACTGGTCTTTATAATACAAGGCACTGTCTTCCTCAAATTCCTTTATACTGCAAAGACATATTTTGTGGTAAAAAATGAGTGTTCTTTTTAGTGCATGGATTCAGGGATRAAATGCTTTAAGAATATTTTCAGAGGAAACTGTTGACTTCTCAGTTTGAAACAGAGAGAAGTATGTACTAGCATTCCTTAAGGATGTTCTCCAGAAAAGGGAGACACAGATTGTGTCTGAAGAGGCTTACTATATTCCTTAAAAGCAGGTTAACAATTTGTTGCACAATGGTACATGAAGCACTCCAGCTGTAACAGATTTTTGATTAGGTTTTATAGGTCTCTAAGTTATTGTCACTATTAATTCTTGGAGTCATCTTCTGTGCATGCATACACATCAGGAAGGCCCATGTTATTATAAATGAGCCTGCAGTACCTCTTGTCCAAGTTGTTTTCCATTTCTCCAGATTCAGAAGCTTCAAACAGTGAAGAATGAAGCTCTTCCCTTTTTTGATATACATTTCTTACAGAGATGAGCATCTTACCATCCTGCTGCCTGCTGCTGTTCCATCTCTTCCATAAATGTGGAATCCCTTTCATGTGCTCTAACAGAGTACTCTATATCTAGCTTTTAGTTTTGAAAATGARTGCTTTTAATTCTGAACTGATGGTTTAAGTTACCAGAAACTTGCTTGTCTTATACTGATACATAAGGTATTATCTCTTTCTACTGACCCTCTGTTTTGTGCAGCTGAATAAGAAACATACCAAGAGCAATCTAGTGAATCAACTTGCAGATGTTAATCTCATGTATTTTTTGTCCAGATGGGTTAGTCTATACAGTCTTAATCTGAATATCCAAATAGGGACCTAATAGTAATGCCCACTTCTGGAAACTCTTCTGCAGTTCCTCTGTAGTGGTGCTTCATGCTGGAGAAGGCCTGAAAGTACAATTTGGCCAAAATGATAATGAGAGTTGCTACTTTAGCACTATCATCAGAAGAGAGCAGTGACTGGACGTGGGTGGCTGTTGGGACCTGCCCATCAGAGACGCACACGCTCAGTGCATTCACTGACCAGGAGGTGTGGAGGTGAGTGTTGGGCAAAGCATGATCCAAAGAACCAGGAATTCCATTCTGGTAATTAAAAATGTCCTGTATTAAGTATGTGTTATGATTAGTTGATCCAACATTATTTTAAGAGTTTCCTCAGCATCTGCTGAAAACTAGGGCTTGCTAAATTGTCACAGGGTGAACAGGATTGGTGCTGACAAAATAAAGGAGAAACTCTTAACATCAGTAAAGAGTGCCAGATGGTTTTGGTCTTCTTTAACAAGTCCTCATAGTCTAAGGATTCTGCTTTTGTTTATAAATACTCTTTAGGACAGAAATTGGCCCTTTTTGTAATTTTGATATGAAACCTGAGCTTTTCCTTTCAGACAGGAGTCTTTGTGCAATTATTCCATAGACTGGATCAAACTTCATTCCACTAACAGGAAAAAATCTGATGAGCTTCAGTGAACTTTAAATCAACCTGTAGGGAAAACCACTTGACAATATGGATGTACTATTTAGACAAAAGACTTGGCCCCAAATCTGTTGAAGTCAGTCCAATTTTTCCTTTATTGAAGTCCTTTAGTGGAAAAACTTACTTAGTAATACTCTAGTAAGAAAGAAAAATGGAATCCTCAGGAGTTTTATAAAGTTGTTGGGCTTTCTTTTTAAAGCCTTTTCTTTTTAAAAATTGAGATTAGTTTTTTGAAGTGCTAATGGGAGCATGGAAACCTGTCCCACTTTCAGTTAAAAAGTTACATGTAAACTTTGTCATGTTTATCCACTGCCTAGTACTTATAGCAGAACATCACACATGTTCTACTAAATGTAAATCAGATATATAACATGCTACCCAAACTATACCTTCAGGGTGAGGCACATGCACAGTTCATCTCCCTGGGAATTTATTTAACTATACTGGCTGTTCCAGCAGCTCAATACACAGCTTTGTGTATTGTCGTGTATTGTCATCATGGGAAGAAAAGGGGCTGCTGTTTGGGCCCAGCTTTGAGGCCTACCTGCTGCCTGGCTCGTTTGCAGGCAGCCCAAGGGCTCTCTGTGGCCTTGGTCAAAGCAGTGCTCCACGTCTGCGAGGAGCTGCACAGCACCMTTCCTCTTGCTAATCTGGATGGGGCAGCAGTGGTAAAACTGATGGTCAAGAAAGGCATGCATGAGAGATGATGAATTTACAAGACTCATTAAGCTGGCTGAATTTCTAATGGTATCATACTCAGTACAGTCAAATGGAACAACAGTCATTAAATTCAAATCAAAAGAGTATTTCTCTAAAATGGCTTTTTACAATGTGATAATGTGCAACAGCTTCATCTGAAGGAGAGAGCATATAGGCCTTTTCACACTGAGTGGCTGGACGGGACTCTTGATCATATTTTATTTCCTCTCTCACCTCCTGGGTGACATTGCTTACAGATATTCTGTGCAGTTAGTGACCTGTGACTAACAGTGGAAAAAATATCTCACTGCTCTATCTGGCCGTTCTTTTCTCTCGCTGTGAGTACTTGCTTACCTATTCTTTTGCAACCTTCACAATGTTATGTGCTTTTTTGAAGTAATTCTCTTGCTTAATGACCAGTTTGGAGCTATGCTTTCTTTCCCCATCTGACAAATACGTTCTGCATTCAGTAGTATTCATTGCATAGAAGAAAGATCTCAGAATCTCCCGAGCTTGCCTCCAGTTGCCTAACTGAGTCAATACTTAGTCGTGTATCTCCCATTTTATCAAACTTTACAGCTATTTGTAGCATGTATTCTCAGTTAAAACAGGGAAGCAAGCTTTGTACTTTCAGAAGACATACTTACCAATTTTGGAGCAAAACTACACTTTGTTTTTGTGAGCTTGTTCTATTGATCCTTTTCTCTCCAGAGAAAAAAAAATGGGATCAATACCTTAAAATACAGCTATTAAATGAAAGGATACGACGAGCTTAACCTCCTGTTTATCCCAGGCCCCCAGTTTTACCTTTGCTGCAAAACTGATCTTGTGTTTTGCCCTTCAGAATGAGATTATCTGTTGACCGGAAGGCATCAAAACAATCCACCACATCCCTTGGCAATTTATTTCAACAAATTGTTGCTTTCACTACTAAAATTTCATGTTATTTCCATCTGGTTTCAGCTTTCAAATACTTGCTGCACTTTGTTTTGCTAAATAAAGATCTCTTTACAATCCAGTATTCAGCAGTTTTTCATTCTCTCTCTAAGGCATTTTTCCAGACCTTGACTCATTTTTATGGCTCTTTTTCTGTTTCATTTTTTTCAGTATCTTTTGAAAATATCAGCACTAGAATACTACATAGTATTGCAACACAGTCTATATAGTTAAAGTTATTTCTCTATTGAGTATATATTCTYTCTGCCCCAGGACAACACTAAGTAGTTGTGCTGTACTGCTTATTCAGAATAGTCATGCTGCTTTGCTTAATTGGTGTAACATTTTAGAGCCACTGTTTTGCAGCCCCCCATGTGGAAGACGCCTGCAGTCTGTGTCTCTAAACATGCTGAGTGTGCTAAATACCCTTGGCCTGACTGACCTTACTTAGTTTATGATATAATCCAGMTTGCTTTGGAGTCATTTCTGCACCAGAGATCCAGATACTCCTTAGCTGTATCTGCATCAAACATCCCTGATCTCTTCTCTGGGAAGGTCTGAGCTATCAYGGCCCTGCACAGTGCAACATTTAGGCTGTCCTAAGTGTAGCTCTCACTTGCATTGCTGAACATCRGATTCTACAGAGATCTTTATTTAGCTATCACGGAAGAGATTAAATATTTCTAATATTTTATGCTGGATTTGCAGTCYGCTGATCTGTAGGTTCAGCAAACAATTTGTGACGATTTGTAAATCAGGTAMCTGCATCCATTATCATAATCACAATTGGAGTCTATTTCAGTAGGCTATTAAAATTTAGAAGCAACTTCTACTACAGGCAAAGCATTTTCATGTTGGTTCTCTGGTTGGATACTTCCAGTTTGTAAAGTTATATTTAATATGTCACAGAGGGAGAAATAATCTGAAGATACAAAATAGTAATGGCATGTGGATGTTGTTGACAAAAGATCAGCTGAAAATAGGTAGAATAATCTGTAYTGATAAGCAGAAACAAAGTATTCTTCCAAGTATTACTTCTGTTCTGCGTTCCAGACCATTGTGAGGTGGATATTGAAATTTTTGCAATAGAAGCAGCAGTTTATAGTAATATATTGATGCTGACATTTTGCCATGTTGAGAGGGAGAAGATTTGTTTTGAAGGCAGTCTGGATTAACACAAATCGTAATATTTTTTAAAATATTGACTTTGACATTCTTGCAGTAGTTAAGATTCAGTGCTAGGATTTTGAGCTTCTTTCCTCTTACAGTTTCTGCTAGATGATACCCATTTATCAAATATAAGTGGCCAAATCAATAYAGTGTTTCTGTAGCAAGTAGTAATTGCTTTAGACTTATTACTTATACTAACAGACTTTGAGTTGCTACCATTATTCTTCACTGGGTGTCCCAAATCGCCTTTTACTAAGATGCCTGGCTTAACAATTCTTTTTCTTTATAGTTCTCAAGGATGTAGAATTGCTCTWGAAAAACTGGTAAACTAGTGGATTATTTAAACCTCATATTTCATAGTAGGTTACAATATGGTCTTATATAATAACCACATTATCTACTTGTTTATGTTTGGTCAATACTTTGAGCTCTGTTACAATTAATTTTGTGCTGTTGATTAGATAACATGTTTGCACTGATACTTTTTTCATAAAAAGAAATCATACCATAAAAAAGTACCATAGGAAACATATATTAATTTCAAATGGCCACCATAAAACCCCTAAAAGAAGAAACAATTTGTAGTATCTGTGAGCATCTAGCATCAAGCACAGTGGATTTCCAAGTGAACCTGTAGACAAATAATAAGAAAAAGACTGATAATCCAGATTCATAAACCTTTTGAGCCTCTTAGTATCACAGAAGTATTAAAAATCTTTGAGAGTACTTATTCTGGATATTTAATCCTGCTGCATATTTAAAAAACCTACAGACAACCATACTGGGAGGCCAGTGCTTCCATCAAAAGATGGATGAAAAAAGGCAAAAGAAGGCAGGCAACAGGCAAATTGGGTTTCCCATTCTCTATGCATCTTCTTATTTAATCTTACGAAGCGTTGGACTCTACTAATGTTGAAAATTTGAGATCTGTAAATAAGTAGTGTAAAAACAAATATGTCATTTATCTGCCATTTTAACGTAATTTCTCATTACTTTGAGTGGTCCTTTGCTATTTATATTGTTCCAGCTTTACAAGTTTACCCATGTAGCTGTAACTTTTATTGAGTTTAACCAGCCACTCTGTGACAGCCAAAAAAAGAGAAAAAGACACTCTGAGATAGACAAGTAAATAAAACTTGAAAAGGCAGGAAAGAGGAMATATATGTGCATTGTCACTGTGGTTAGCATTTAAAAGAGAAACACCTACCTGTCACCAAAATAGGATGGGAAGCTGATCAAGAAGCAGGAAAAGTGAGAAAAGTGCACATTGTGCAAATTGTTTAAAGAGCAGATAAACATGATTTGAACATCAGCACTGTTTAGTCTTCTATGATTTACTCTTTGGCAATTTAATGGAAGTGGCATATTTTGAAAAGTGCTACCACAAAAGGTGAGCAATCTCTTTTCACTAAACTCTGAGAACACCACAAAGACACTGAGACATGTTATAAGGATATAAGAATAGTCATKTAATAAATTAACTTTTACTTACCAGACTCTTCCTAAACAGATTCTCACTTCATTAGAAGTGTCTCTAGGGGATGTCACAGAAAAGATAATAACACTTAAGTGYTTTCTCCTCACCTCCATGGTTCGTAGTTGGGATACCTGTTTGAGGAATGGCTACTACCTACTTTTTAAAATGCGAGGTGATAGTAGTTTCTGCTCCCATTCTGTTAGGTCTCTGCTGGTTCTGCAGCACCAACAAAAAAAAAAGTGCAGAAATGAGAGTGCAGTTTTGGTACAAAACTCATCAAATTGTGAACTCATTCAGAGAGTGAAACTGGTGAAAAAAAAAAAAGTTATTCTTTTTACTCAGTCTTTTTTCCAACCACAGTTGTTTCGTAACATCTATCTCTTTTACTGTTTAACAGTTGTTTCAGAAGATGATTTGTGAAGTATTTTACAGTTTCTTAGACTCGTCAAAATATGACTTGTAATAAATATTTGTAGGTAATCAAATCCTCCCAGACTGGTCAACTGGACTCACGGAAAGTTCCATGTCTTACAATATGGGAAAGAAAAAGGACTTCCTTATCGTCCTGTATTTCACTGGATTCTTGAAAATGAAATCATAATGGTAACAGATACGATAGTCTTAATTGAAATAGCAAATGACGAGTCAGATGTTTCATCAGTTTGCCAAACCATGTCACCTGTTTGCTAAAGGAAAGAGGCTACCACAGTGGGAGCCTTAGAGGGATCTAAATAACTGTTGTTCATGAGGAATACAATATGGTCATTAAGAACTAGTCACTTTGATTTACATATCATTATTTTTCCCCTAAGGATGTCATGTGTAGCTGGATAAGTCCTCTCAGAGGCTGTCAAAGCAATCATTTTGTTACCTCTTGTATTGTTACTTTTACTAGTTTAATGGGCACATGCAAAATAGCACTTAAAAATACCTTTGRTGGTTCCCCTAATGTCAAAGCGGCTTCATTTGCCTTAAATCTGCTCTGCAGTGAGCAACTGATTGGCAACCAGATCCAGAGAGGGCTCAGCATTTTTGCATGAAAAATAATGAGCACCATTCATGGTTTCGTGGTTCTGATTAGCTCTAGTTTCAGGGCAGATGAGATACAAACCTGTTTGACTACCCTGTGGTAGTCAGCATTAGCAAAAGGATGTATGTCACATAGATGTTTAGAGTTCACAATTCAAAAAAGTCAATCAAGTCCATTCAGGAGGGTACTCAGGGGAAAAAATAACCATTCTCATTAACATAAATTTTGGAAACTCGTCGGGGACTGAGCTGCAGTGTCTCAAATGTATCTAACGATGTTACCCATCTCTCTAAGTCTGTGTGTTTGCTTGCAGGGAACAAGTGAGAAACAAAACCTAATAGCAATTACAACTTCCTTAACAGCTGCTTTTATTAAGAAGTATTGAAAAAAAAAAAAGGCAAGAAAAAAATTGTCTGACAAGGGGAGGGGAGAACCTCAGCACTGAATGTAGGCATCTTATGTGCAGTTACTTTCTGCAATTCATGTGTATGCATGAGGTTTCTGTTGTGCAGCTGTTTGTTTTGTTCCATGTCGTGGATTGACAATTTTGGAAGCAATACACTCTGAACTCTATTATTCAGATATTGTAATCATTTATCTGAAGTAAGCTCTCGTGTTTTAAAATAATTTAGTTCYACTTTGTTCAGCTTTGCAAGCTTTTCATATAATATTTTGGCAATGAATATTTTTTAACTTTTAGTAAAGTTAGGTTTGTGTCTTTTTTATGTCTTTGTCATTTCTCCATGTGTCATTTTTGAAAATAGAATTTTGTTACTGAAATTATCTAAGCCATCAATGCCTGGATATCTTTTAAAATCTATTCTAAAGAGCTCTATTGCTTTTATACCCTGAAAATGGGCCTATGTGTTTTCCATTTTGAACTTGTTGGCTTTATCAGTAGCATTTAGATAATCAAAATTTCACAAATAGAGCTTCTTAAAAGTCTTGACAAAATCATATTTTGAAAAAAAAATAGCTTTTTGCACGAAGTCTTAAGTGTAACTGTTTAAAACAATGGAAATAGTATGTTTTTCTGTGTACATTTTAAAGAATGTCTATTCATATTTTTGGAAGACAGTGTTATATGAAGTTGTATTTTTTTTTTCATTTGAGCTTATTCTTGAACTCCACTACCTAAACATTAAGGCAATAGTAGAAAAAAATTGGATATCAGGAAAGTAAAGATGTTGTGCTTTACTATAGGAGGAAGCAGGGAATATGTAGAGAATTTCTGAAAAAATAATTTTGTAAGAGAAGGAATTAACACTGACCACTTAGCTTCCTATCTGTTTAATCAGATTTATTTACACTTGATCTCTAAAGGTAATAACAAACCTGTGCCTAGTACTATTGTTTTGTTCTTTGAGTAGTCATTCCTTTCATTTCCAACTCCAGGAGCTGTCAGATATTATGGTAATATTTGTGAATTACTTCACATAAGTATTTATTTCCTTTCTGACATTTCATAATTACAGGGAGTGATATACCAAAACAGTTTCCCAAGATATTTAATAAAATCCAATAATCAAAATTATTTAGTTCAGTTCAGTACAAATACAAGTTAATGTGGTTTCAGCTTTAACTTTCAGTAATTTTGACATAATTTCAAGAGCATAATGGCATTTGGGGAAGTGCTCAGAATATGTTTAGAATAATATCCCGTGGGTTGAATTTAAGAATTGCCAATTTAAGCCAGTGCAAGAATTGAGTTCCCTGTCTCTGTGATAGACATGTAGTCAAGAAATTGCTGAACGATCACACACACTTGGGTACTGACTGATACAGTAAGATTTATAGTCCCTATTATAGTGAAAAGCATTCTTTATGTTAATGTAGATTTTCTAGGAATTTTTAAAGCCAATGTGAAATTGTGCAATACTGTAATGACTAAGTTAATGACTCTAAGTGCCAGATTTGGTGATATTTAAGTCAATAGTTAGTATTATTTTGAAAATGATACTTCATTGTTAAAATATGCTTAACAACCTAAAAATGAGATTAGATTTTTAGTGACTAGAGTGTCTAATCATAGACCTGAATTTTAAAATATCAGTATTTTTCAACCATTCATAACATGAGTTAATAAACCACATACTTCAAAAACAGATATTCATGTAATGTTACCTTAAGAAAATTYGCATTCAGTGAAATATTTTGTGTTTCAAATTACAGAAAATTTTTTATTATTTATGATCCTCAAAGAAAGTGAATAAGTTGTAAAACTAACTAGTATACCTAGTACCCATGATAAGGCATGTTAGTGAATTTTTTTCTGAAATAATGTTGAGACTTAGTCTTCCCCAGCTTATACAGATACTGTTCTTTGACTATTATTATTTTATTCAGTGCCTCATAAAAAAGATTAAAATTAAAATATACAACTTCTCTTTATTAAATAAACCATTTATGTGCATGCAGTCAAATTCTGAAGCCATAGTCACTTTAATTCCAATTGTTTACTTTTCAGTTATGTAACTTAGGAATTAGAAAAGGTAAAAGAAAATAAATGTTTCATAACAAATTGTAGGACAGATACCTCAGATGTAAACAGTGTCGATAGGTCAGGCTAACCACATCTCATTTGGTAACTTGACATTACAAGAAATGAAGAAAAACACAACTACAGTAATACAGAAGTCAGCTGCTTTTTATTTTTGTGATACCACTAAAATAACCACAAAGGAAATTTAAATAGCTACATTTAAAAATATTGTAAGGCTGTGCTACAAATCAATGGSAGCACAAGAATTTTAAATTACTGCTATTTATAAGTGACTTGAAAATATTTAGGAGAAAAAAAGTGCAAGATATCCTAGGAGGTACAAATAAATTATTTAATCCCTTAAGGACAATAATTATCAAGCAGCAGATTTCATTTAGTTTGATAAACTGTAAACACTTTGTTCTTGCAGAAAAGTATTTTTTTCTTGGTAAACTAATTGAAAAAAAAATAAACTAAAGCTGATTTCATCCAATGAAGTGTCACTTTGTAGCTTAAATATTTATTTAACTATGTTGACTTAATAATAACTTAAAATATTACTTCGTAACTTCTTTTGCACTGAAATGCTTCATTCCTGAGAAGTGTGTCTGTTCACGGGAGAAATGATGAAAGGAAAGGGATGCGCACCCGATGTTTGATAGCACGGAGCCATGTTCAGCCAAGTCTGAGCAAYGGGACTCCTGTTGCCCGCTGCTGTGTGCTTGAAATTCCCCCAAAACAGAACAGGTGCTTCTTTTGGGMTGTGTTTCTTTCAATCAGTTTCCATTCTGTATTAATATCATGAGAAGAAAGAGTATATCAATGTGTTAAAACTCATTTACGTAGCTATAAAAAACAAGTACAGTTCTATTACAAATAGGTGGTTTGGGCTTAGCAACATTAGTTTTGTTTTGGACAAATTTTTTTTTTGATTTTGTTTTGAATTGCAAAAATCTACAACTTCACTCTTGAAATTTCTGTTTGTTTCTAGAGAAACAAACCAACTTCATTTTAGTTGTTCTTTAGCTCAGAGTTTCTCTTTGTTCATCTCTTAATCAAAGTACATTTGAACCTCATAAACTCTAATCAGAACGTAAGTGTTGCCGCACATGAATATTGATCCCTGTAAGTACTGAACGGTAGCCAGCAATTAGCTGTTCTTGCTCCCACACTCTCTCATGGTACCTCACTTTCAGCGGCTGACCCTGAGATCTTATTTCCCGTTTTCCACTATATATGTAGTGGCCCAAGAGTTTATGAAGGGTAGTGAGCTGCTGATTTCCAAAAGCTTGAATGAAAATGAAAAGAGGGCCTCAAACTGTTAATGATGAAATCCTTAATGTAATGTCCCAAATGGAGATATTTGCTGCTGGCTTTGATCCTGACAAGCATGTGTTGAAAGATGATTGAAAATGCATATATACCTTACTAATACAGTTTATATATTCCAAAAGATGCGGTAATAGCCACGTGGGTGTCGTGCACCTTCTCAGTTTCTGCACAGCGGTGATTTCATTTGGAAATATAAAATCAAAGTGTGAGATGGTTCTTGCGGTCGGCTTTCTGGATAACGTTTGCCTTTGCTGTGGCCTGTTCCCGTGAGYGCAGCTATGGGCTCTGTAACGTGAGCTTGGCCTGTGCTCACCCTCCCAGCTTCACCCGCAGCCCGCTGRGCTCTGGAAGTGCGTCCCGGCCCAGGGTGTTCCCCGTTCTCCTTGGCTGGYGGTTAACTCAGCGGGGAATGCACCGATAATTCCGTTTCTAATACTGCTACACTTTAAATCATGTGGTTTTTGCTGTTCTTGGATGATTCGTGTAATGATTTAACAAACTTGTGTTGGTTAGACTATCATCCATGGTCTAGGAAAAGCAGAGATGATAAAAGGAGCAAGTAATTAGTTTCAAGTGAGATGGGTACCTAAAAAAAAAAAAAGGAATGGTGGAAATCTGGGGGCTAGCATTAAGATTAGCACAGTGTTAATCTGGCTACTACTCCCGAGAGTAATTTTGTAACCTTATGTAAATGTTGCCGTTAACAGAAGTTTCTTAGCTTAAGGCAATGTTTCATGTAAAACTGCAGGAACAGAACTGTAAAGGTTTCTGAGCTGTGAGGAAAGGGAAGCAAGTTATCTTAGTTGGAGAATGGAGGGAGAACACTGCAATGACAATCTGACATTACTAGCTAGAAGGATTTGGGGAGATTTCTGAAGATAATCTGTTTAATTCTAAATATTATGATAAAATCCTTGTTGCCTTAGCAGATCCTAAGAAATGGGCGTTATGCAGGTGACCTACTTGGTGTTGGTGGGACAGGCTTACAGCTGAAGGGTTTGTTCACAGCCTGAGCCCCTGMTGTAGCCATAGTTCAGATGGAAATAAATAACTAATTTTTATACATCTGGAGGACTGCCAGGATGTTAAATGAGATTTAGTTGTTGTTATATCAACAATCTGTATTGTAATTGCACTGGATCTACTGTCATTGTTCTTAAACTCACAAATAAATCACAGAGCTAAGTAGCCTTAGTTGTGCATACTAAATCGAGGCCATGTAATGTATGTTAAATAATGAAATCAACTAAATGTCATGCAGGTCATCAAAAAATAATAAATAGTTAAAGATTCACAATTGTGGCAGCAAATGAGTAAGTCACGTTACAGTTTTACGGGAGGTATAACTAAATGAGGTAAAAACTGAATGATTGTAATTCATAGTAAGGAGAAAAATGAATAGTGAAACCACCTCCCTCTAATATTTTTCCTTTTATACAAGATAAAGAAAACCCACATGTCCAAAATTAATCTAAACTTAGGAAAAAAAATTCTTTTACTTTATAGAATTGGCAAGGACTTCTTTAAAGTTTAGGTACAAGAGGGCTGAGTTTTGTTTTAGTTTTTTTTTTTTTTTTTTCTTTTTCATGTAACATGTAACATGTTTTCATGTAACATGTTTTTCATGTTTTTTTTCTTTTTCATTTTCTTTTTTTTTTTTCATGTAACACATGTAATCCATGGAGTTAGTAGTCTAAGTGGATTTGGAACTCATCTGTCCAGAGTTTGTCCAGGATAAATCTGACTGAAATAATCTCATGCGTCATAATATAGAGAGAGGGAATTGAATACAGGATGTTATATTTGCAAGGTTTATGAAAAGAAGGTAAAGAGATTTTTTTCCATATGTTTTTATATCAAAATGTATTTGTCAGTATTTATTCCTTAACTGCCATATGTCGTGTTTGGCATTACTTCTGTTTCRTTTTACTGATTAATTTTGATATGAGTCATTTTATTGTAATAAATCAATATATATAGCAAGACTGGGTCCATATTTCAATTTACAAGGGCTTGAATGTAATCTTTGAGCTCTGCTCCATCACTTTTCTCCAAGTTTTATCTTTGACATAAGGATTATTTTGGAAGTACAGAACTAGGCTCACTAATAATTTCTTATCTAACTCCTATATCACTTGTCTAGACCCAGGGAATATCATTACCAGATGTATGCAAATATATTGCGTTTTCTTTTTCTGAAAATAGTTAATAATGATTTATCATCAGTAAACTGGGAGACAGTCAATATGGAAAGGAGTCTGATTTCATTTGTTGTAAGACAGGAAAGCCAAGACTGGCAACATGAAACCATCACTGAGAATGTTGAAAATAACTGCTGAATGGTCTGAAATTTGACAGTGCTGAGTAGAAATGAGGAACCCTTACAAGGACAGGCTAAATAGCTTTGCTACTTCATAACTGGTTATGTGAACCAGGAAAAATTTAAGCTTTTAAGTTCCTATTTCAGATTAGTACACCACTTTCAAATTATCATACCTTTTCCCCCYACTTTTAATAAGACTATTAAGGGTCACAATTTTAATTTGCATTTTTCAGTGAAAGTGATGCACCTTTAATACAGGGCTAGCTAAAATATAAGTCCAATTTATTATCTAGAGTCATAAAGGAAGGGAAATGAATAACATGTGAAATTAAAAAAAAAATGTATATGTGGTTAAACAGTCTGTATTTTTTGAAACATTTAGGCAAGATGTCCCAATTTACCTACCATTTCAATTGTATGTTTAAGTGATTTGGAATACTTTATAAAAATCTCTTTACTGATGTAATACCTAAAAGAAGCTGTGCTAAGTTAATCACTGACCATTGTTAAAATCKTTGTTGTTCTATTCTTTATATATTCTTTTGGCTTTAACCAACTGAAGTGTCAACTTGTGCAATGAATATTCATTGACTCAATCCAGAGAATCTCTTGAAAGAAATGAAACAGATAATTTATTACCATTTCTTTTTTGTTTTTGTTTTTGTTTTGTTTAAAAAAGGAGGGGGATTTATTTTCCACAGTTTATAAAGGTATATTTCACATTATTGCAGACTGCAGCATCTGAAGCATTATGTGGTTCTGATTACCTTTGCTTATGAGGCTGCATTTTGTTTAAATAATAATGTGATTGAAGGATTATATAGGAAATGATTAGACAGTCTTACAGACTAAAGGAAAGTCAGTAGGACAGAAGGAAGAGACCCAATTATCAGCTATAAATACTTTCAAAGTAACAGTACAGATGAAGGGGTTATTCACGGTCTGGGAAGGTACCTAGACAAATACTGGCCTGAATCTACCAGGAAGAGTTTTTGACTGCTATTGTTGGCTGCTGCACGTGGGAAATCCCTGCTGGAGTCAAGACAGGAACTCTGGGCCTGTGCAGTCACTTGAACCACTTGTTCCCACTTTGCTGTGCAAAGAAATCTTAGCTCATTTATTTGATGCTGAGGTTTTGCCTGGTTCTAATCAAATTGTCTGAATGGGTATCTGATGCCTTGCTCCCACACTTTTTATGGCCTGCTACCTTTCATTTGCGTTAGCCCTTGTGGTCTCTGTTATTTTTCTTAATCTTCCTGTATTCATTCTTGACAAACAAGATATTTTAATCTAACCCAATTATCTCAGGGCTGTAGGTGACACAGCGGAGTTTTCCATAGTAAGATGAAGATTGTCCCTCAGATCATGTGAGAAAGTGACAAAACCAAATCAGGGTAAAAGCAAATTAATCTTTCCCTCATAACTACATGCCATTCAGTTTTTTAGTACTGCAATTTTTACAAATAGAAGATCTACTAGAGGAGAGCTCTTACCCGGACAGCATGCCTTGTCCATGTCCCAGCATGGAGCTCTATAGCAGCAGCACCAGGAACATATTGAACCACTTCTTGGGCTGGGTGTACTTCAGGGAAATAAATGAGTGTGTGTTGATTAAGGCAAGTTGCAGCAAAGCGCCTGCAGCTCTGGCTTGGGGCAGGAATGCCAATCCACTTCCCCCTCTGTTCCTGGCAGCTGCCGGGAAGGCCACAACTGGTGTTTGGAGGAGAAAGGGCAGAGGAATGAAGGTGCTGCATAAGGGGATATGGAGTGTATGGAGATGGTGCTGTGATACACACTCTGCAGAAATCAAATTTAGTTAGAAAAGATAAAGCTACTTTTTGAATGAAAAATATGTGCTGTTATCCTCCCAGCACCATATGGCACTACTGACTCTCACTGAGAAAGGAGCTTGCCCCATGTTGGATCACCAGGGCCTTCTAAAGTGCCTAGATACCTTCTGCAGGGCTGCCCTCCTTTGCTCAAATGAGCTATGTTTACTCACCAAGATATGGAGATCACAGCTTTAACGTTTTGGAGAATGCATGCTTTTGCAGGGGTGCAGAGACAAAAAGCAAGTTCATGCGGGGAGAGGAAGCTTACACAGAAAACACATTAGATTCACAGATGGGTCTCCAGAACACTGAAAATTTAGTGGGATAGACCATATACACTAAAGATCTGTACTTCCATGTGTTGTTTTATATTATTTTTTGCTACATAAATATACTTTAATCAGTTGAATGGCATATGGTGAATAAAGGTAAGAGACAGAGTTTCTCCTGCCATCTGCTTCTCCAGAGATGATTGCCAGCATATTCCAACTCCCTTCCTGCAAGACTTTTATACAGTTTCATATCTCAGTCATTTAGTTTCTGGTAGGATTAAGTTATGATTTATAAATCTGTAGGCTGGGTATTTTAATTTTTAAATTTTTAAAATTTGGTTGAAAGATTTATGATATTATAAGGTTAGAATGCTACAAGTTGCTTTGGTTTTATCTTTTCTTAAAGTAACATTAAATTCTTCAATGCATTCAGATATTCCATGTCTTACGACATTTCGCCTCCAAAACATTATCATAGTTTTGTATTGCAAACATGAAAATGCTAGTATGAACAGAACCACTGTCATCCATTCAACTTCTTCTCTTCTAGAAACAAAATAACTAAGCAAATTATTAAATTTGACCAAAAAAACAGAGCAGCTGCTTTCAGTTTAAACTGAAACACTCATTGTATAGTGTGCTTTTGGAATAATTAATTGTTTAGATTATTTGTAAATCCTTCTGAATGCCACTCAATGCCTTTTAAGGCTATTAGGTTAAAAACAAACAAACAAACAAAAAGCGAGAGAGGAAAAATCTCATGAAAAGAATTAAAGAAATAAGGTTAGGATTTTTCAGTGTTATTGATGTTTTAGTTTTCTGCTAGTCAGATCTGAGGATTTCAAATCTCTTCAAACACTTCTTAATGATTTCTGCTTTAAAGAAAATGTCTTACACTTGTCCTCACAGCTTTACCTGAATTTTCTGCACTCCTGCAATGATTACCTGAGTTCTAGTCCCTGTGGCACTCTATATGTATTCAACTGTGTTAGAGGGAATGCTTCATTTTGGTAAGATACATAGAGGACAGCACAATTTTTCTTTTCCCTTTGTTAAACCATATATGCTAAGCTGTATATTTTGAAAGCATGTGTATTTCCATTAGGGGGAACAGATATTTCAGTAGTTTGGATCAGGGATTTGAAGCTAATTCTTTTACTGCCTCTAATTGAACTGTTCTTCTGCTTGCTCTTACTGTTGCCATGCAATAAGGCATGGGAAATTTTTGGCAGCTTTTTTAGGACTGGAATGATTCTTTCCTAATTTTTGAAGTCAGAAGGGCAATTCTTGCAGGACAGAAATATCTAACTGTATCTATGATGTTAAAGTGTGGACAAAGGTAATCAGTGGTTTTCTACATTTTGACCCACCACAATGATGAGGGATTTTCTGAAAAAGAAATAACAACACCATCACAAAAAATAGGCGGAAAAGAAAATGTTTCTTGCAATAATTATTCTAACGGAAAAACATACTACCTTTTTACCAAACTATGATTTCCAAAATGAAAGAAAAATCTTTAGTAGCTTCTCTCTAGAGGTTGCATTTTCAAGGCTTTATTTTTTTTCTTCAGTCGAGAAGTTGTTGTTTGAACCTGTGACAGTTTTGCACTGAATATACAACAGGATTTATCCTTGCTGTGTGACAGCATGCCACTGCAGCTGTGTGTTGTCTGAGCCCCAAATCCACAGCCAGATGTGAAGTACTGGTTGCCAGATGATGGGCATCACCTGACAATGCATAAAATTAAGACACAGTTTGGCAGTTTTACCATTTTAGTAGTGTTTTTACTATTGGTCACATAACAGCATCTCAGAACAAAACAGTCATCTCTTCTGCTATTGTCAACAAAAAGTACTCTGAATTTACGGTATTTTTCCTGTTTTAGGTAGTTAGAGCCTAGGGTAATACATAATAAAAGAAAGGGCATTCTATTTCTCTCTCTCTTCCCTCTTCACGTTTTCCGACTTCGTCCTGAACTTTTTTTTTTCCCTTAACTTTATAGAGTTTTAAATAAGCCCATAAGGAGAAGAAACATGCTTTAAGGAGAGATGTGTATAGGTCTCCAGGGTACAATAGGAGTATAAATCTATCTCAAAGGCTTAATTAGTTTTGTAATTAATTAATATTTGCGAGCTACTTTGAGAATCTGGGTGCCAATGATTATTATTTTTATAATGTCGCTGTTGAGACACATGAACAGGAAGCAGAAACAGAAGGATAATCAGCACATTCATGAAGGGCTTCCACTGCCACATTAAGAGCATTAATAATTGCTTCTATTTATACAGCATTTTTATACAATATTAGTTTTTTTTTTACTTCAGTGCAGGGAAAAGTACAAGAGGTCAGAATTTATGAAGTCTCACCAGGTAATGAGACAGAAAATAAAAATAAAAGGRAGGAGGAGAGAATTTTTATAGTGGTTTTGAATAGCAGGTTAGGAACAGAGAAGAGCCATTTGTAAGACTAGTGTGTAATTTCATAATTCTTTATTATTATTATTTGTTTACACCTAGTAAAATCTCCAGTACTGTCCCTACACAATTTCCTCATTTTGTGAAGCAATTTTGTTTTAATACATCTGGGCATAAAGGCTTTAGATAGTCCCCAACTGATTTTCACTCTCTGATAATAATATATTGGACATAATAGCATTGCTATTTGTGTGGGAGTTAATGCTTTTGAAAACAGCTAATACACTTAACTACAGTGTATTAACAGTGGGCGTTCTGCTTATTTTTATTGCAAGCTTTAGCACTGTGCAATTTTCCTGCAACATGTTAACAATAATCCACTTCATGACGGCACTTAAATATTTATTGAGCATTACAGTCAAAAAGTTATGGGAAAATATATAAAAAATTTTATCTTGGTGTGGGACATTATCCATAAAAAGAAAACTGACGAGGAAGTTCGATGCAGTTGTTCTTAAGATTAATATGTATTATTCCAAAAAAGGATTTCGAAAAACATCCTACAGAATGTTTTTACATTACCTTTATAAAGAAAAGAATGACAGAGAAAGAAATCCAAGTCCACAAATTCACACCAAAATTTTCATTGCAGTCCCTGCTTAGCACTGAACTGAACATCATGGAGAAGGCAATAAAGAGTCATGAAGAGGCAGAAGAGAGCAGAGTGAGGMCTAATGCACTGGCCGGGACTGAGAACCTCAAGGATTCATCCCACTCCTGGCCACCCTCTTGGCAATATGAATGAGGGGACCCATCCCAGGGCACCGTGGGCAGGAGAGGCCTGCGAGCCCCATTGAGGCTGCTGCACTGCCAAGTGTCTGTGCCTGCCTAGGCCCATGTGGCCAGTCAKGATCTGCCGTGGAGTGAAACTCTGACTCCTTCATGCAAAGATGGGACACTGGCCGCAGCAGTATCTAAATGGGCCTTTTTATATAGTTGTTTTGAAAACTATCTTTTAAGAAASTAATGCCTTGGCAACTTTTAGGAAGGAGTGAATTTTTGTAGTTGAAAAAGCTCTCAAAGAAGGCTCCTGAAAGAAATTTACCCAGCTAGGCTATCGTTTCAGAAGCATGCACAGAAAGAAAGTAGTGAGGAGTAGCGTGTCCCATACAGCATCCTCCATACAGAGCTTCCCAAGTCATAGAGCACCTCTTCATAACCTAAGGCTGCAGTGCAAATGAGTCTGTCCACATAAAACTGCATGCATACGGCAGGCAATGGGGAAACAACGTTCAGAAGTTAAATGTCACACACAAGAGCTAACCAGGAGGAGGCTCAGGAAGGGCTTGTTCCCTCATTGGTAGCAGGAATAAGACCCTGTGCCACACCTCTGRCTGTTGGAGGGGAATCCCATCCAATTTCCATGGAAATATGTTTAAGTGAAGGGTGGAACATTAGGTTATATTTTAAGAGAACATTACATACARCACAGGCCTGTAGAGGAGAACATCCTACAGCCATCTGTTGTAATCTGAGCTTTTGAAACAACTGAATTTCCCAGGAAAACCATAGTAATTTATCTGTAAACTTGAGTGATTAGCAGTGCATTTGCTTATGGAGTTACTGTGATCATCAGGCATTCTTTCTGATGTCATTGTTGTGTTGTAAAGCAGAACTCTAAAACATCTCTCCATAATCAGCTTCATCCGTGTCGTCTGCAAGTTCTTACATACTGATTTCTTTTTTGTTTTTTTTTTTTTTTCCTATGATAAGCTAGCATTACCTATACAGAACTTCAGGCATTACCACTGCACAGGACTCTGCAAAACATTTTCATCTTAATACAGTTAGTATGATTTATACAGGGAGTGCCAGAAGCCTTAGTATTCACCTAGGCTCTTTTATCCTTTCATGCTCAGTAAAGAAATTTGGAGCTTTCATATAAAATTTCCTTTGGAAGGTGATCAAGTAACCATGCAACTTTTTGTTTTTATTTGAGAAAAGCAGGAAATCTGGCTTACACTGATCACTCATTTTTATTTGTGTAATAGAAAAAACTCTTCCTTATAATAATAGAAATTTTGACTCACAAATCTTTCCTTCATGCTTCACTTAGTTTTATTCAAACGAAATTGCCTACACAAGTGAGATCCTGGTGAGTCTCTATGCCCCTTACTTTTCAGGGATCCTAGAAAGATTTATAGCAGATGTTTATAGTCCAGCATTGGCATTGTCCTTCATTAGGTTTCATTTACTTATTTATATGCATCAGTAGTCCCTTTGATTCATGACAAAAATAATAAACATCAGAGAACAGAAAAACAAAAGCCTGCTTTTTTTCCATACTCCCCTAAACAACCCCCCACTAAAGCTAATCATCAGAGAAAACTGCGCAAACACAGGAAAGAATCATTTTCAAGTGCTGTCTTGGCATTGCTTCCTTTTTCCTTCTACGTATTCCTTCAGTATGCTGGGATACCTCCTGGGTTAAAAATTTGCAAAAAGCTTATGATTGAAAATGTGGGGAAAAATACTGAGGTGCAGTCCCTGGGCACCACGTGCGTGTGTGGAACAGTTCATGCAGTCTGGAGTCCAGCCTCTCAGYGCCTCTTGCTTTGATATCAGGGTCCAAGTCTTTGGTCTCATGAGACCGTTCCTTAAGACAACACTGTACAATAGCTGTTTAAAATATTTCTCAAACACATCTGACATATTTAAGCCATTTCTTCTTATCTACCTTCAAAGGGTACTGAAGTAATGCAATACTTGTAATCAGATAGTTTTTTCTGAAAGATTGATTATCCATATGCTTTAAGTGCAACATTCTCTTAATTTCAAATTTTTCCTGATCCACATTGAGGTTTACATTTGTAAGGGATGAGCAAGTAGAGTATTTATATGGTAATCATCTTTTGCTGTCATCTTTTAAAGTCACCTCCCAGACAAAAGAAATATTAGATGCTGAATGGTCTCCTGGCTCCATAGTTAGCACAGGATTGACTACTCTTCTCTTATTCCCTATGTTAATAAGTTCACAATGCAGCCACAATGCCCAGCCTGAGCATGTCACACAGGTGTAACAGCACAGTTTCTGTCCTCCCGCAAAATGCTGCTCAGTTTTCTGTGTAACTGGGTATATCCCTGTAGCACATGAGTAAAGAAGCATATATAAGCATATAAGCTTCTCTTAAGCTTCTCAAAAAAGCAAGCTAATCCAGCTTTTCCCCACACAGAAACTGGTATCCAGGTTATATACCAGTCCTTGTTCCCAAATTCCTGACTATCCTGAGAACATAAGGACTAGTTTAAGAGAAGAAATGCTTGGCTTAGCAGAAGAAATGCTTTGTTTCAATTCTGGCTTGATCAAAACTGAAGCCAAACCCTTCTGCACGGAGGACAATGGCTAGGAAATATGATCTAAGAGTTTTGTTACATCTGATTTATTTTAGGGGTAGAGATTTGTACCGTCATCTTAATAGTTGTCACAGATCAAGTTCTGTGGTTTCTCTTTGCAGCTTCTAGAAGAATTATAATTTTAGCTTTTATAAAACTGTAATACTGGAGAAGTGAAACTAAAAATGTATGTAAAGAAGTTTAGTAATAATTCAATCACAATTTGTCTTGTTCTTACTCATGCTACCATTGATGCTGATAAGAAAGCGGAAGCCTTTTGTTCAAACCTTTGATGCTTAGAACAATGCAATCAYGTATTTTATTTTAAATTTCATAAATTATCTATTTTCTTAAATTGCAAATGATCCATTTCTAAACATAAGCACTCCATGTTATAATCCATTGAATTTATTTTAATGTGAGCAATCCCATTCATTGACTGCAAGCATATAACTAAAGATTTTAAATTTTAGCAATGAATATTTTTTATGCTTAACACTTACAAAGCTATTTAATTATATACAGTTATTTATTAAATGRAGAGCTAATTGAAAGTCATTGTTAAGCAGTGTGTCCCCGGAATTTAAAAAGAAGTGTGAAATATTCCAAGAGACTGTCACATACTGGAGGAATAGTAATAGTAGAATGATAGGCAATATATTTTTAAAAGACTTTATTCAAAAAGACACTACTGTAATAAACTTAGTGTTAAATATGTCTTTTACACTAAACAGTCTTGAATAAAATACAGAAGTAATCACGAGGGCAAGGGATGGGAATTCAGGTGAACTCCTGCCTYCTCCCCACCACCAGCAAACCTTGTGCACCTGGTAGCATTGGTGCAATTCAAKCAGAAAGAGGTTGGTTTCCCCCTCCTCACTCTCTCCCCAGCTCTTCCCTGATGTAAGGGGATGGGAACATTCTTGTGGGAAGGGAACTGTGGGATTGAAACATGTCAGGCCAAGGAAGAAATTAAAGTAGGGCTCATGTCCTGTATAGTCTAACACTACAACCGTATTTAAATAGATTGTGCTTTGATTTTGGAAAGAAGCAGCTAAGCACCTGAAGGAGCTAGGGTGGATTTAGGGCTATGAAGCCCTGTGTGACACAGGCATTGCCTTGCAGGCCATAAGAAGATACCTCAGCTGCAAGAGGAAAAGAATTCAGGGCACACCCTTCTCGGCAGTGTTCCCCTTGGCTAGTTTCAACAGCTCCCCACTCAGCTTTGGTGTCTGCTCCAAATTCCTCTGGGAGGCATCTCATTCTTCAATGGGCAGGCATCTAACTCATCCTGAGCAGTGCAGTCTGGATGCATTTGGGATGAAAAATAATGATCCTGAGTCTTGGCAGGCCCAAATCCCTTTGCATGATTGCCTCTGAGCACGTGCTGATCTCCCACGGCTGTAGAAAATGTCCCCACTCATTCAGCAATAACCTGGCTACAGACAGTACACAGCACAGGGTATGTTCTCAGAATAATATAACAGGTGAGAGAGAAGTTAGACCATCATTGAAAAAGGACATGTTACTCAGAGAAAAATACAAACTTTGTAAATGTGGAATGTGATAGTAAATGTATGAACAAAGTCACAGTATTCATGCCTTGGAAAGAATATGATATATAGATTCAATCAGTGGTCTCTGATTAATGATGGAGGATTTCAAAGACCACTGTTTCTCATACACGCCACAGGAAATAAAAAAAAATAAAAAGGTTGATGAGGGGGAACAGAATAAAGTTTTTTTTTAATGTGGTCTTGATTGTCCTTTATAGACTCTAACACTGAACACTAAAGGCACAATATGTTTTAATGTTTCACCATAGGCATAGCAGAAGCAGTTGTAATTGAAATAGCCCAGGGTTTTACAGCTTGTTTTTGTTATTTTCATTACATCATAAGTTATGGATTATTACCTTTTTTTTTGTCTCATTTACATTATAAAATGATTTTACTTGGTTATACAGTCACTATAAAGTAGTTTAGTTATACTAATATAAAGGTTCCCCCACTCTTGTGTAGCTGTTCACCTTTAGCAAAGGAAACAGCTGTAGTGTACAGGTATCACTACAACCCTATAGCCATATGCTCACCCAAGCTTTTCCAAGTAGAAGTACCTTGGCCCACAATTAGTGCACACCTCAGTAAGGTTACTCAATGGACAAATCTTCATGGGTGAACCAGAGCAGGCCTAAAAATGGTGCCAGTAACCTTTGTCCAAGCTCCTGAGGTCATATCCCAAGTTTTGGATAACATCAATATGCAATATATGCTCCCTCTGGTACAGATAATCTGTTGTCCTGATCTTGATATTATTTATGGTTTCTTACTTTCTCGAGGCTTAGGATGAGACAGGAAGCATAAATCAGACCACCATTGAGATCAGCCTTTGAGCTGCTTCCACTTGTTTTGATAACTCTTCTCAAACACCTTCAGCTGTTCCTTTCAGGTGGGTGTTCCTGCACAAAATGCTCTTTTGTATTACCAAGAGCCTGGCTCTGTACTTGTATAGTTTGGGGAATGTAATCTTTTGGCACTCACTCTTCTAGCTCTTACGTAAACCTCTTTTCATATCTGTATTATTGCTGAGAAAACAAAATGTTTCTCTCTTCCAGCTTAACAGTATACCAGAAAACCAAAAAAATATACAGACTGAATCTCTTTAGATTCCTATCTTTAAGTTATTATTGTGTTCAGTGAATTTGTGGTTTTATATACTGATAGTCAAATGAAAAGATTACTGTCATTACTGGTAATTTACAGCTTCTGTGTTTGATCTGTCATATCTCCTTTTAGACATTAAACATGGTCTGTTAGTTCTACAATTACCTAAAACTTCTTAGGCTGCAGATTCAAAAAGGAGGGGCCATTTTCCTGCTGTTTTCCTTTAAACTCCTTTATTTGCCTCTTGTGAGAAAGTTCGTCCTGCCCTCGTGAAGGTGTTTGTCCTAATTCAGGTTGCTGAAGGCATTTTAAAAACTAATCTCGTAGTCATGCCTTCTGTCTTTTATAAAAAGTATTAATTATCATATTTCTTAGATGTGTGTCTCAATCATCTCCTAAGTTGCATAAGGTAAATGCGAGTTCCAAAGGCAAAAAATGAAAATGATTTCATTAGCAGACCAGGATCTTCAGACATCTGTTTACAGAGAATTGATGGTGTGGTATTTTGTTCACGTGGACTAGTATTTGCTTTGAAAATATACTGCATGTCTAATTCTGCCCTTTTTTTTTTAAATTCAAAGCCTTTTAATCTTCCTATGAATTTAAAGATAAATGGTAGACTAAATAATCAAAGATGATACAAAGTCTTGATTTGCTTTTTTTTATTAGAAATCTGTTCAAATATTTATACTAGCAACATGCAAAAAAAACTGAATATGCATAAAAATGAGTTTAGCTTAACATTAGAATCAATTCTGACTCATCAGAAGTGTTTACAAACACTATCAGCCRAATGCAGTCATTATTTTAAATGTTTTGTTTATTGATAGTTTAAGCAGCAAGATTGGGCTTTTGAAGGATTTGGTTGGTATTATTTACAGCTAGGAAAGTTAAGTGTGTGATATTTTTATAAAATAGGCATATTTTTATAGAAAAATGGCAAAGTATAGATGGTCTATTAACTTGCTGATATTTACATCAGCCCTTTTCTGGTACCCATCCAGTGGAGGTACTTGGAGCGGGGGGGATGGTCCCTTTTGGTTATTTTTTCCTCTAGTTTTCTGTGTTTTAAAGCATAGCCTGGTCTTCGAGTTGCCATTAATTCCCGGGAAGTTGCTCGTCGTCTGTCAGGTCATCAGTCTGATTTATAGAAACAACTGCGTGACAAGAGCCACTTAAAGGTTATTAAAAGCCTCTTGCCGTAGCGGAGCGCACGAGCCCGGCATCTGGAGCAAGCGGGGTGCGCCAGCGAGCAGGCTGCTCTGTCCCTGCTCCCCGCTCCCGGGCCGCCCTGGGAACCAGCGCTTGGCACGGTGCTGAGTGGGGCAGGGGCCTCAGCATCCAGGGAAAACTCATATCCGCCATGGAGTTGCCAGGCAGCTGTCCCAAAACTACCACGAGCGGAGCAGGGGAGCTGCAGGGCAGRCTGTGTGCAGGCTTTGCTGAGCTCTGGCCGGATGAGTCTGTCGCCCGCGTCGGCTCTGAGCGCGGGACAAATTGCTGTAGGAGGGCCGAGAAGCGCGCGCTCGTCGGGATCCCACTCAGCCAATTTCCTCCCAATTGCCAAATGGCCCGCGTGACTATTCAGCAACAGCACAAGATGTTATTTATTTTACTTTATGGAAGCGGCCACTCATTAAGCTGTGAGAAACAATAAATTGGCCAATGCCTGTCATATGCCTTCGTGCGAGCACCAAATCATGCTTCCCTTGACTAATATTTTTAAGAACTCTTAAAATTATATGAATAAAATTAACGTAGGGACAGTCCTTAAAACAAAAGCCTCAGCTCACTCCAGAGCACTGATTTATAATGGAATAGAGAGGGATAGGAATGGAAAACATTGTTCAGATTTGTGTTTAATCAGAAGGAGTGCTTTTAATTATCCAGAGAAGAAAATTTTGAATATTTCTGGTTAAGTGTTATTGCTCAGAGAAATACTTTCATCATAAGAAAATGGTCAGCTCAGTCGGCTCATTATTTGTTATTTTATTTTGTCTTGTAACATAGGATGTCTTTTAACATTGCATATTCTAAGTAATAACAATGGAGATGAGGCACCTGATAACTTGAAGCTTTTTTCTTTCTCTTTCTATCTGTTGTTTTTTTAAAGCTTGGGTAATAATTGAAGTATAATTAGAGAACTTTCCTRAGATCTGGATCTATTTAATTGATTTAAGCATAGACAGAAGATTCATTTCAGCTGTTGGTGTTTTTTTTTAAATCAAATGAAGATAGTGCTCTTATTCTTTTATTTCTAAGATGAGCACAGAAGAATATTAGAAATGTAATCAACACAAGACTCAAGTATAAATGTGGTACTGACATCATTAAAAATTAAAGATATTACTGAATTATATTTTGACTTTTAATGAAATGATACTATCTCTGCTACAGAATGTTTTGCAAAGAATATGCAGGTAATGTGTCTAGAGACTTGCTTCAAGTTCTCTCCAGAGATTGAGAAATAGTACTGCATAATCTGAGTTCAAGAAGATCTTCTTTTTCCCCATACGGTAAACTTTACAAATTGAAAAACCTTAAGACCCACTTCAAACAGTGGATTATCCTATACCTCCTGCTAAGTAAAAGCCCTGTCTCTTACCAAAAGGGACGTAAGGGCTGCACCTGAGATGCTGCTCGGGTGCCTGACCATGGCCACAGTCTGTCCCTATGGTACAAGCCGTGTTGCTTAGCTCTGTTTTATCCCAGGCCAAAGGCCCTGGCCATTTCCTGTGTTTTCCCAGGTAGGAGCTGTGGGAAGTAACTTGTTAGCCTCCTGTTTGCTTGGAGATTGCCTCCCCCACCAAAGATATGAAAATATCCTAAGGCCATTGGATATAAGACTGAGGAAGTGGTTTCATGATTGAGTTAAGCTTATTCACGTCCCTGGTATCGCTGAAAGAGATTGTCCCTCCCTCTGCTTTATCCTTCAGCTATTCATCGCTGTCCCTCTCCGTGTCAGCGCAAGCTTGTCAGTTCAGGGAGCTRCTTCAGCTGAAAAAAATCTTTTTTTTCAGAGAGATTAATTTTCAGTCCAGCTGCACAGCTGCCCAAGCACTAATGCCAGCACAAACAAGGGAGCTGGAAACATGATCACAGGGGCAGGACTGCTGCTCGCAGTAGCGGTAAATAAGGTTAAGGTGCTCATGAAAACGCATATGTGTGACACACAGACTAAATCAAGATTATAGATCAAGATTACAGATTCAAGACAAGTCTTTGAACTTGCCAAAAATGCTGGGTAGAACTGGTTGAAATTTGCCATTCATTTCTTTTTTATTATTGATTTTTTTTCCATAAACCATATAGGTTTTGTGACTTTTTTTTCCCCATCTATGTATTAAATGTAGATAGTTTCAGGAAGGAACTTCTATTTCTCATCCTACAGCTGGAGAAATGAGACACAGTGAAATTAATTGACTTCCCTGCTCAGTGTACTGACCTAGAAGCCAGGCAGGGACTGAGCCCAGATCTCCTGAATCGCTATGTGAATTGGTTTGCATATAGCCAGGGACTGTAAGATCAGAGCATGTCCTTTGCACAAATTACATGCAACCATAGTATTAGTGAACTTCAGCTAATGTCTAGCCTTTTTCATAAAAGTATCACTTCAACTTGTTGTAATGAACTGGCCACAAGTTTTACCACAGCTTTGGCCATGTTCCTCCATTCAGCACTTAGGCTGCTAGGCTCTGAACGCAGTGCTCTTCAGCTGCCCTTAGCTGGAAGAAGTATGGTCCTCATTAGAAAAATTTATTAATTGTTTGAGAGGAAATCTCAAATTTCTATGTTACATCCAATGAGAAGAAGACCAAAATGAACCCATTTAATGCCCAGACTTTCATTACTTATGTAATTAATCTACTGGCACTATAGAAGTTCCATGTAAGGTCCAGATAACTCTATGAGCTTTTTCTGGGAGTAGAGTGGGGATCTTCTGCCTTTATTTTGGGTCCTCTCATCTGTCTGTTCTGGGTAGCATGTGAAATACAAAGTAGAGTTTACTGGRATTAAGAAGGACGTAGTGTGTACTGAAATTACAAAAGATTAAAGGGAAAATGGAACAACTGGAAAGATTAAGAGAGTTAGACAGAACTTGTGTCTTTGGAGCCTAGTGAGAAAAAATAAAGAATTCTACTTTTTACTGTAGTGTTGTTTTCCTTCCTTCCTTCCCTCCTTTCTCTCTCTCTTTCTCTCTCTCTTTCTCTCTCTCTTTCTCTCTCTCTTTCTCTCTCTCTTTCTCTCTCTCTTTCTCTCTCTCTTTCTCTCTC